>NC_092454.1:26767627-27105960 GCF_036169615.1 Heliangelus exortis | reverse complement strand
TCTACATTCTCCTTTCCAGACATTCATTTCCACATTTCACCTTCCCAGAGCAATAGAACAGATAAGAGGTGCTTTTTTTCTCTAAGCAAAATTATGCTTTCAACAAACAAATGCAACCAAAACAAACCAAAATGAAACAGAGGCACAATCCCTTTTAACCAACACAGTATTCCAAAAACAGCCTTCATCCCTCTTCGAGAGCTAAAGCTTCTCTTATTCTAGACAAAGCTGCTGTACAATGCAGACAAGTATAGAAATCTTCCACCAGGGACATATAGGAGCACTTGGGGCAAACAGTATTCTGTCTTAAAAAAATAATCAAGGGCACATGTTCTCCCAACTGCAGTACAAGTTCTCATTCAAACCAAATTTCTCTGCTGGTTGTTTCCTGTGTAAGAAGAGGCATGACAACTATATTTATAGCCAGCTTAAATTTTAGCTCTGCAACTCAATGAGCAATCCTATGTAAGATGTAGGAACAAGATTTCAAAGTCGACAATAAGAGAGCAGCTCAAAAAGAATAAATTCCCAGTAGCTCACCTTGGAAAAGAAGTTTCTGATTTGTGTATAGCAAATCACTAAACCAAGAGGAGCCAGGAAAGGTTGGAAAGCTTGAAGAGATAATCTGCATGTGCAGAAGCACAGCTTCTTATCTTTATCCAGTAATAAATATTATATCTGATTAATAAGGTTATGCTACCCTTTCAGTGTCTGTATTATGTCTGTGAAGTAGAGCTGTACCTTGAAAAGAGATATAGCTCAATGTTTTTCTGTCTTTGCTGTCCCTAGTTTTAGCCACATAAGTGATACTACACTTAGAGAAGGACAAAAGCATTAAGGAAGGGGAGCATGATGTGTCTGTTTGAAAAGCTGTACTTATATTTAGGAGGTATGGCTAAGATAGGAGATAAATAAAACATCTGTTTGTCTGAGGGCAAGATCAAGTCAGTAAATAGAGATGTTCTTGTGCATTTTGTCTTCATAATATTATTTGATACAGACATATGACAGCTGTGCTGCAGTGGATATTTATGGAAATATTCTTGAACAATTTTTCTTCCTACTCATGAAGTATTACTGAATTCTCTGACAGTGGTGGTTGTCCTCTGCTTTTGTTTCCCATTGATCCTAGATTGTATAGGAACATTAAAACGGCTCTTTTTTTGCTGCATTTACATCATGCAGTGACACATGCCTGAAGTGCTGAATTAGGCTTTCAGTTACTATTTTAGCCTAGGATTTACTATATCACTTCAGAAACTTTCTGCAAAGAACTCAATTGCTCGTTTTCTTGCCTCTTAAAAATTGCTTTTGTCAACATTGTCAAATGATGTTTAAAGGAAGGCTACCACATCGTTAGTCAGAGAAAAAGGTTAGTCTGCTGAGGCTATTGCACAGGAAAGCTGAACAGAAGGATTTCTGTGCTAATCATCACCTCTCTGCAGCCTGCAATGATTCACAGCACTGTGGCTGCTATGTAGATCAGTTTAGTTTCAATCAATGAACTTTTCGATAAAGTTTTGTTGATGACTGGAATGCTGGGGAAAATGAAAATCCCACTGTATCAGAAGATTATTGCTGTTTTGCTGTGGAAAACAACTCTGAGGTCCCTTCCAACCCAGCCAATTCTATGATTCTATGATTCTATAATTCTATGTCTGCATGTAGAATAACTGAAACTTATGCAATGAGTGATAAGGTAAAAAGAAGAAAACTTTCTGCTGCATCATGGGCTGTACATAGGAGAGTGCAATTTGTCACCTATGTTTGAGGCATTCTGGTGAAGGCTTTATTTTCCAGTGGGGTGGAGAAGAAGTTACACTAGGATAACAAGATTGTTTACTACCTGGTAGGATTTAATAGTGCTTGTTATATATGCAAGGGCCAATGTCTCTTTCCATTCTGCATAAAAAACTAAATAATAATTAAAAGAGCCCACAGGTTTTCTTCATAATTAGCTGCACTAACAGCAGCATGGCTACTCAAAAAAGAAAAAAAAGGTGTATTTTCACTGTGGCAGATGGCTTATACATTAGTGGAACAAGAAATACAGAGTCACGCAGTCTGATCAGTCACACATAAGTAAACCAGAAGAGATATTGTGCTAACTCTCAATAAGTAACTGTATTGAAATTAAAATCCCTGAGGTGATATGCTTCTCTGATCACAGGCTTATTGCGTGCCACCTAGGACTGAAAGCATTAGAGAGGATGAGGTGTTATTTGTAAGCAATATAAAGGCCAACATTTTGCCTAAAAATATTTTCAATACCTGGTCAAGAGATTCAGAGTATTCTTTTAATGATGCCACTGTATTTTTGCTTTTTAAACATAATTTTTTTTAAAAGGTGAAAAAAAAAAAAAAAAAAGGAACACAGTAGGCCAAAATCATTTGAACAGAGTACCTCTAGCTTAGAAAAGAAAGAGCAGAAAGGACATGATGAAGCAAGACTCCCTAGTCTCTTTTAAAGTCTGGAGGGTTGAAAAGGAGATCCATTTAAAAGTTAACCACCTTACTTCAAATTTTTGTTTTTTCTGTTAGTTCAGATATTCCACTACTAATAAGTTACAATTTCAGCCCAAAACATGCTGGGAGCAGTGCAATATTAATTAGTTGCTATTGTGCTAAACTCTGAAAGAGGGAATGAGTTGACTGTGAAATGAGGAACTTGAAGGAAGGAGAAATAATTGGGAAAGGAACAAAACACACTGTTGCACTACTGGGACAAAGAGCACAACAGCAGCCAGAAACACAATGCCAAAGAAAGTTGTAGCGGTGCAAGAAAGAACAAAAGTTACCAATGAAAGGCAGCAACAACATTTGCAAGGGTGAAAACCAGGACATAATTCTGAATCTGCTGCTATTTCAGGAAAATGACTCAGTTCTCCTGTGTTTAAAACTGTAACAACTGCCTCAGCCTCCTGGGTGTCTGCTTTGCTAATGGATTATTCTATCCCACTGCACTTACCAAAGTGTGTAAATCACTAATAAACCAAAAGCATGTGAGTTTTCATATCAGGATTTGCAATTGTTAGGTAACTGCCTGTAGTTGTCACAGTCACAGTTTGAAACATGATGCTTCCCGTGCAGAGCTTCACCAGTCGTACGTGCAGCACAGAATTTTCCCCTCACTGCCTCCTGCACAGAGGATGTTTCTCTGGAATCTGTAGGTGTGCAGTGGGCTAGCGAGAGCTGCCAAACACCCAGGGCTGGGACAGGCTATTGGCAAAACCAGCAAAGTGAGTAGACAAGAAAAGACCTGAGGTGACAGATGCTGGACACAGACACCGACAGAATGAGCTGCAGAGACTGCTCAGGAGTTTGATTTATGAGGCACTAAAGCTGTCACTCCCAAGAGGTCCTCAGGAGCCCAATGGGGTTACCTCTGCAGCACTTACCACTAAACTATCTTCAGAACAGTTTTTGTGAATAAGAAAGATGTTTCTCAAAACTTCAGATGTTATGCCATTTATTTTGCCAAAGTGTCTCCTTGAAAGGGCAAAACCAAGGGCTACCTTGGCAAGATAAAGTTTAAAAAGAAAATAAGTAGAAATTCCCATCTGTACAATCTTGTTCCCAGTAGAACAAGATTAAGACAATCCTTTTTTTTGTAGCACCTGCTACAGGCTTAGAACAACAAGAAGTAACACAGGAAACAAAACACATTCTGGTTCTCAAAGAAGTTTTTGAACAAGCAAAAAATTATTTTCCTCCTTCTTAAGGTATACACATTAATAATATAAATTTTATGTATTTCATTTAAGAACTGAGTTTTGTATTTAATTCAAACTGTCAAAGTAATTACCAGAACAAACAAAGCATCTTTTAAAATAAAATAGGAGTGAGCTTTTAATTGTTTTTTCCTAATAATAATCATGCTTTCTGACCTTTGAGGTTAAATGAGCATGTTAAAACCTCTGGAATTACAGCAGAAAGTTTGGGGGGCTTTTAAAAGTTAAATTATTGCCATTTAGTAGAATTAAGTAGCAACTTCATCACTGAAAGTGGAAAAGCATTTATTTTCCAGCATCTGTTAGGAAAATGTAATAAGAAAAAGCCAAAACAAAAAGAGCCAAACTTCCTAGATTTGATCTCTTTTTAAAATTGGAGTACTTCATAGTTATTTGACAACCTGACACTGACTGAACTCAGCAGCTCACCTGACCTGTGTTTCAGCTTAAAGAAGTAAAACCATAGCATTTTGCTATTTGAATACTTGGTCCACAAATGCTGAGATGTGCTTGTGTTTGTGTGTGTGTTTACATGTGTTGGGAAGAGACCAATGACAAGATTTTATGTGTCCAATTGGTACTTTTCAGTCTTTATTATGTCTCTGGCTGGTTTTTACTGTAAGCTCTTGTGGGAACTTTTCTACTAACAATATTCTGTTAATAAGCCTGTGTTATGCAGTACTGAACACTGGAGTTATAGAAGTGACAATGACAACAGGGACGAGTCCTCTGGTGCTGGATGATGGCATTTGCCATTGTTTTAATGTATGGAAGTTTTTGTTGTTGCTGACAAATTCCATTCCCAGTTTCCAGGAGCTGTCAGTAGTGAGAATACCTGTGTGAGGTATGACCAAGAAGATGATCTGCTCAGCGTGGTGCCAGATCTACAAGAGGGAGTAGAAGGCTAAGGAGCATCAGGGAATCTGAGAAAGGATGGACTGTAAGGCCATCCTGTGCCTTCCATGAGACAGAAAGAGGAACATCCACCAGAAAAAAAAACCAAACCAAAACCACAAAATCAGTGACATTCTGTATCCTCTCTCCACAAGGCAGAAGGGGTTGAAGAGGTTGAGAAAAGCCCTGTAGAGAAGGACTAGGGAGTATTGCTGAGTGAAAAGCTGCACATGCACTGACTGTTGCGGCGAGCCTTCTCTCGGGGACACGGCTCTTCTCCAGAGCTCTCTTGCCATCCCTCTCCTCAGGCATCTTCATCTCTTCTCTGCTTCTGGGAGCATGCCTTTTATCTTGCCCTTCAGCCCCGCCCATTTCCGGCTGGGGCAGGCCCTAATTATTGGGCACAGCTGGGCCTAAGCTCCCAGTTCATTATCGGCGACACCTGAGGACTTGTGGTTCTCTCTACACTGACAGTGTGCAGTTATAGACAGAGAGGCAACTGGGTTGCATCAAGAGATGCGTGGTCAGCAGGTCAGTTCTCCCCCTCTACTCTGCTTTCATGAGGCACCACTTGGAGTGGACATCTTCCACTAGACCAGCTTGCTCACAGCCCCATCCATCCTGGCTTTGAGCACTGCCAGGGAGGGGGCAGCCACAACTTCCTTGACCTTCCAGTGTCTCACCACTCTCACAAGAAAGAATCTCCACCTCATATCTAACCCAAATCTCCCTTCTTCAAATTTGAAACTATTGCCCCTTGTCTCTCCCCTACCCCAGCTTTCTTGCAGGCCCCCTTCTGTTTTTGGAAGGTTGTTTTAAGGTCACCTCAGAGCCTCCTCTTCTCCAGGCTGAACAACCCCAACTCCCTCAGCCTGTTTTCACAGGGGAGGTGCTCCAGCCCTCTGATCATTTCAGTAGCTCTCCTATGGACACGTTCAAGGAGCTCTATGTCCTTATTATGTTGGGGACTCCAGAATTGGACACAGTACTCCAGGTGGGGTCTAAGAAGAGCAGAGTAGAGGGGGAGAATCACCTCCCTTGACCTGCTGTCTGTGCTTCTTTTGATGCAGCCCAGAACTCAGTTGGCTTTCTCGGCTTCAAGCACACATTGGTGGCTCATGTTGAGCTTCTGGTCCAACTTGACTTTCATTATGTTCAGAGAAAGGAAAATTTTGAAGTGTCATCTGTCTAACCAACCCATTCTCATAAACTTAACCAGGCCTGCAGGCATCTCTAGGTAAAAACCCTGGCACTGCCTGTGCTTCTCCCTTATGCTTCACATCTGTCCATGAACAGAAGCAAAGTGGACACATGGGCACTGGGGGCTGTAGCACTCCTTGGGCAGCTACACCTGACCCCCTGGCCCTTGCTTTCCCTGGGGACATGCCACAGAGGCAGTTTTTCTGCAAGCTGGTCAGAGAGAAACGTTTCAGTGTGGGAAAAAGAGCTGCATGAGAAAGAAAAAGTGATGGTGGAACAGCAGAGGAAAAACAGAACACAGGAGGCTCCCCAGAAAATCTCATGAGTAGACACAACATAAGAAGAGCGAAGGAAGAAATCAGACCTTGGAAAAAAACCCAAAATAAGTAGTGCAGTGTGTGCCAAAACAACAGATGAAAGCACTGTTTTCTTGTCTGCTTTTACTGCAGCACTGGTCCAGCCCAGTTACCCTATCTATTAGTTGCCCTAACCTATTTTATACAAGGAATAATCTGAAGGTTATATTTTGCCCCCCTTTATGATTTCTGAAAAAAATACACTAATCCATCTCAAACTAGTAATACCTACTTTTCAAATCCAGAATGCATTTTCAGGGACCTTGTAAGGAAATCCAATATTGACAATTGCTGCATTCTACAGTAGAGTAGAAAGATGAGAAGATTTGAGGACAATGAAAGACAAATAATATACCCATGTTACCACCATCTTACGGTAGGTAAGATGATCTTATGCCTCCCATTTTCCCTGAGAGAGCAGTTCTGCTCTCAAAAAAAGTGCTTTGACCTCATATGTGCCTGATCGCTCAGACACTTGATAAAAACTAAAGGGTTAACAGAACGCTTTTAACTTTCTGCCACTTTTACAAGAAATGTAACAGGTATGTGCTCTGTTTCATTTTCATTGCCTGCAACAAAAATGTTTCACACGTTTCAGCACAATTATCTTTTTTCTTGATGGTTTTCACTGCAGGGCTGTTTCTGGTAAGGACCATATCATCTCTCCTCTACATATGCACAGACTTATTTGCTTAGTAAATAAATACACAACCCATTTCCTGGACATAATATGTCAAAAAAAGCTAAGGCTAAGCAGACTGAAATCAATGCAGTTAATGCATGGCTGAATTTTGTTCCAGTTTTTTACTTCCATTACATGTAAAAGAACAATTAAACTAAATTGATTTTAAAAAATTAACAGGCCATTTATAACTAGGTTGCAGTAAGCAAATCAATAAAATTTCATACTTTTGTGTGCATTCTATTTAAAAAATATTTTAAAAATCATTATATGTGGGAAAGCATCTACACATATGAGCCACAAAAAATGGGCATAGATGGAATGAACAGAACATCACAGTCATATGCAAAATAATAAGAGAAAAGAATACATATTGGTTAAAGATCACTGTTATATTTGAAACATGTCACTGTGAATCACTATGTACACACATATATCTTCCATTGGATGTAACATTTGGAAACACGTGCCAGTGCATGAGATGAATGTCAACCAATCATGTTTTTCAGTTACATGAACAGTTTTTAAATTGCCTTATATCAAGTAGAAATTATAATGAAGTTTATTAAGAGATTTTTTTTTCCCTAACCATCCTCCCAGGAATTAATGCCACAACCTTTCACATCTCTCTGAGATGTTAGGAGAAGGTGAATGCAAGAGATAAAAATCCATGGATGCAAAAGGACATCTGACTTTGAAATGAACTACAGATTTTTTTGCACTGAGCAACAGACAAACTGGGCTTAAACATCTTGTAAATGTGTTCAGCTCTGAGCAAGATATCATCACCACTTTTAATCTCAAATTTCCTTTTCTGAAGAAAAGGAGAGCAAAAGAAGGCCCAAACAGGAGAATATTTTGAAGATTTTTTTAAGTATACTTCTTACAGTGACACATTCTTCAGTCTTCAGTTTTTGTTCTCAGTGATGTTACATCATCATCACATACAATGTGAACAGGGACCAGCAGAACCACATATCAAAAAAACAAATTAAGGAGAGACCACCTAAAATGTGCAGTCCTAAGAGAGGTACCTCTGGAGATCAGCACTTTCCCCATTTCATCCCAGTGCTGTAGACAGGTACCTTACAAATGGGGTTTTTTTACTTCTCTTCAAAGACTCTTGTCTGGCAAGTTGAAGAAATTCTGCCTCACAACTGAAAAAGGCCTATTTTTTACTGTGCTTTAACAGATGAGGAAGAAACATTGGACTATAATCCCACTTATAATCCCGTTTGTCCTTCGTTTTTCTTATTTCATTCTCCTTTATTTGAAAGTCTCCTGCATCTCAGAAGGGCAAAGCAGCTCTGACATAAATTCAAATCATGACCTTTATATTTTGTCCCTGAGACAGCATTAAACTCTCATACTTAACTACTAACCAGCATTAATTGTTTTTTCTATCATTATTTATGATCTATGGCTCAGAGCAAGGTAATTGTCTATCTACAGAGAGTCTTAACATGAAAAAAAAATTTACACTAATGTGGAATTGTAGGACAACAGAACTGTAAATATAGATTTTGCTTATTAGCCTATGAAGAATAAAGGCTTATTTACCACGTAGTGATATTCCTTCTCTTGCCTAAATAATTATTCATCCTAGTTGTCTGTGTGCATCATACAGACTAAAGGACTGGACATGACATCATATTTTCCTGTTTTCCATTATGAATATCCTAAAGCACTTAGCAACATGAAACACAGGGGAAAGAACATGGATTCTAACAACATGCAGATAAAAACACTCAAATTACTGAGCTGTTGCTCATCTTCAACAGTTTTCAGAGTGGGATATTTATAGCAACAAGAGCTAAACTCACAGCATCGATTCAGATGTGATCACCAAGGCACATCATTACCATGGAGAGATTACCCTATGAAAAGGACAGCTTGCACTAGGACTCCTACAGATGTGTATATTTGTTTTATGAAAGAATAAGTGAAACACTAACGATACTGTTTAAATTGCATCACTTATAGCAATAGCTTTAAATTCACTAAAACACAATGAGCCTTTTCAGGATTGATATTGCAAGCTCAAAGCAAAAGATACTGTATCTGGAAATACACCTTGGGAGTTCATACTGAAAGTACAACCATAGCAAGTATATAATTTTCTCAATGACGTATCCTCCTCTCTCTCCACCTCAATAATCTGACAGTCTTTGCTCTCAAGCTCACAGAAGTTATTTTTTAATTATTATTTTATTATACCGTATGTGTCTGACATGAGTTCATGTCGAAGCTTTTTCCTCCCTTGGCTCTGACATGTACCAGATTTTGGTTTTATTAGTTTGGAAAGGACTTCGATGGTAAGGCAGCATCAGTCGGGTGCACGGCAGGACTCCTGAACACTGGTTTAACCTTTGATAACTGATTCATACATCCAAAGGCTACACAGAGGTAACTGTCAGCCCATTTGTCTCCTGTATACACAGGATAAGGAGCCTCATCCACTAACACAAGGTTAGATATCAGTTAAGCGATCTGGATATCCATAAATCCATGGGTCCTGATGGGTTGCTGAGGGAGCTGACGCAAGCTATTGCTTGGCCACTCCTGTGAGGAGTGGCTGACACACCAGAAGGCTGTGCTGCCATCCAGCAAGACCTAGGCAGTCTGGGGAGCTGGCCAGAGAGAAATTCTGCTACAGACCTCCCAACCAGGCCAGTGAGGTGGATGAACTATTTTATAAATGCCTGAGTGACATCTCACTCGCCCTTGTTCTTGTGGGGGACTTCAGCTTCCCTGACATCTGCTAGAATTTCAACACAGCAGAGGGAACAGTCCTCAAAGTTCATGGAATGTGTTGAAGATAACTTCCTAACACAGCTGGTGATTGAACCATCCAGGCAAGGTGCCCTGCTCTTTGTGAACAGGGAAGGGCTGGTAGGAGATAGAAGGTTGGAGGCTATTGTGAGTACAGCAACCACACATTGTCAAGAGCTCTTCATTCTTAGAAGTGCCAGGGTAACAAAACTACTAACCTAGACTTTGGAAGGGCAAACTTTAGCCTCTTCAGCAGCCTGATGGCCAAAATTCCTTGGGAATCTGTTCTGAAGGGTATAGGAGTCCGGAAAGGCTGGAAGCTCTTCAAGAAGGAAGTCTTGAAGGCACAGCAGCAGACCATCCCCATGAGCTGCCAGGTGAGCCAGCAGCACAGAAGACCAGTTTGGCTGAATGGGGAGCTTTGGCTGGCTCCCAAGGAGAAAAAGAGAACTTAAGATTTTTGAAGGAAGGGGCAGGCCACTCAGGAAGACCACAAAAATGCTGTGAGGCTATGCATGGAGGGAATTAGAAACTCCAAAGCCCAGCTAGAAATTAATCTGGCCTGCATGGTTAAGGATAACAGGGAAAGCTTTTATAAATATATTAACAACAAAAGAAAGATCAGGGAAACCCTCCATCACCTAGTAGATGCATGAGGGAACATAATGACAAAAGATGAGGTGCTCAATGACTTCTTTGCTTCAGTCTTTAGTTGCAGGACCATTCATACTGAGGGAATCCAACTCCCTGGGCTAGGGGAAAGAGACCAGGAGCAGAGCAATCCCCCCATAACCCAGGAGGAGATGGTCAGTGACCTGCTGCACAACATGGATGTGCACAAATCCACGGGACTGGATGGGATGCACCCAGGAGTGCTGAAAGAACTTGCGCGGTGCCCACAAAGCCACTTTCCATCATTTATCAGCAGTCCTGGCTCACTGGAGAGATTGGAAATGATTGAAAAACTGCCAAAATAATCCCCATATATAAGAAGGGATTGAAGGATAAACCAGAAAGTTACAGGCCTGTCAGTGTGACCTCAGTACCAGGAAAGCTGATGGAGCAGATCATCCTGAGTGCTGTTATGCAGCATATGCAGAGATCAGCCCCAGTCAGCATGGGTTCATGAAGGGCAGGTCCTGTTTGACCCACCTGATCTCCTGCTATGACAGAATAACCCACTTATTAGATGAGGGAAGAGCTGTGGATGTTGTGTGCCTCTGACTTTAGCAAGGCCTTTGACAAGGTTTCCCACAGCATTCTCCAAGAGAATCTGTCTGCTCGTGGCTTGGAAGTGCATGTGCTCTGCTGGATAAAGAACTGCTTCGACGAGTCCAAAGAGTTGTGCTGAATGGAGCTAAATTCATCTGGGGGCTGCTCATGAGTGGTGCTCCCCAGGGCTAAGTGCTGGAGCTGCTACTGTCTAACATCTTTATTGATGATTTCAATGAGGGGACAGAGTGCTCCTTCAGTAAACTTGCAGACAACACAAAGTTGGGTGGCCGTGTTGATCTGCTTGAGGGTAGGGAGGTTCTCCAGAGGGATCTGCACAGGCTCAATAGATTGCCCAAGGCCAAGAGCATGAGTTTCAATAAGGCCAAATGTCAGGTCCTGCACTTTGGCCACAACAACCCCCAGCAGTGCTACAGCTTGAGGAGGAGTGACTGGAGAGCTGCCTAGTGTGTTGACTGACAGACAGCTGAACATGAGCCAGCAGTGTGCCCAGGTGGCCAAGAAGGCCAACTCCATCCTGGCCTGCATCAGGAACAGTGTGACCAGCAGGAGCAGGGATCTGATCCTCCCCTATACTTGCCCTTAGTGAGGCTGCACCTTGAGTCCTGTGTGCAGTTTTGGGCACTGCACTGCAAGAAGGACATTGAGGTGCTGGAGAGGGTAAAGAGAAGAGCAAATAGGCTGAGTAGGGGTCTGGAGAACAGAACTCATGAGGACAGCCTGAGGGAACTGGGGCTGTTCAGCCCGCAGAAGAGGAGGCAGAGGGGAGACCTCATTGCTCTCTACCTGAAAGGAGATTGTACTGAGACAGATGTTGGCCTCTTCTCTCTAGTGGCCAGTCATAGGACAAGTGGAACTGGGACCAAGTTCCACCAGGGGAGGTCCAGATTGGATATTAGAAAAAATTTCTTCACAATAAGAGTGTTTAAACATTGGACAGGCTGCCCAGGAAGGTGGTGGAGGCATCATCCCTCCCTGCAGGTGTTCAAAAGACAGAAGGTGTTACAGTAGATAGTTTAGTGGTTAGGGGCTGGAGGGCGGATGGTCAGACTTGATGATCTCAGAGGTCTTTTCCAACCTTGATAATTCTATTAAATTTAACCAAATACAACAAGGGCAAGTGTGGAGTTCTGCATCTGAGAAAGAACAGCACCATATACCAATATAAGTTGAGGACTGACCTATTAGAGAGTAGCATAGAGCAAAGGGTTCTGGTTTGGTTCTGGTGTACAGAATATGCTGGCCCATCAGGATCATCAAGTCCTACTCCTGTCCCTATATAGGGCACCCCAAGGGTAAGAAAGAATAAGAAAGGAAGAGGAAAGAATACTTTTAAGGTAAAAGAGCAACTAAGCAATCAAAAAGGAAAATTATTGTCAGTTGCTTTAGTTGTCACGGTAGCAAAGGAATGAGAGCTAGGAAATATTTAAAGACAATTTTCTAAAGTTGCAAGGGCTCTCAGTCCCAATGTTCAGTAAGGCAGGCAGGGGAAGCAGCAGGCCAGCTTGGCTAATTCAAGACGTCTTAGCCAAACTAAAAAATAAAACCAAAATGCATATGCATTAGAGGCAGGGATATACATACTGGAGAGATTATAGGGATAGGGCCTCTGAGTGCAGGAAGGGGATCAGGAAAGCCACGGCACAGCTGGAGCTGAAATGGGTTAGGGATGTGAAAAAAAAAAAACAGGGTTTCTTCAGGTACATAGGACAAGATAGGAAAATGAAAAAAACAAAAAACAACAGGAGACCTGACTACAAGTGACATGGTGGAGGCTGAGGTTCTCAGCGTTTTTTGCCTCTGTCTTCACTGGCAAGTGCTCTATCCACACCAGCCAATTTACACAATCCAAATGAGAATGAACAACTGCTCACTCTAGAAGATCATGTTAAACATGATCAAACATGAACATCTAATCAAACTGAAGGTGCAAGAGTACCAAATAATATGCATCCACAGGTCATGGCAGAACTGGAAGATGAAGGTGTTGAGCCCCTATCCATCCTATTTTAAAAGTTACAGCAGTCTGTTGAAGGTCACACAGACATTAAAGGGGGAAACATAACCCCCATTTTTAACAAGAGAAAAAGGGAAGACCCAGGGAACTACACACCAGTCAGTCTGATCTCTGTGCCCAACAAGATTATGAAGCAGATCTGCCTGGAAACTATGCTAAGGCCAATGGAAAATGTGAAGGTGATTGACAACAGCCAACGTGGCTTCACTACGAGTAAAATCTTCCTGACAGATAAAGTTTCCCTAACAAAGAACAAGTTTAACTTTCCCTGCAAGCAACAAAAATGTAATTTTCAATTTCTCCGAAATTTACCTACATCATAAACACCTGGGATAATCTTTGATGGTTGCATTAGTATTTTTTCATCTGAGGTATTTGGTAGCCGTGGATCAACGACTCTCCACAGCACTAGCTTGCAATAGAGATGAAGCAGATAATACTTCTTCTTGGATCAGTATGCATTCTGCTCATGAGTATGCCTACAAATATATGTTCCTTGTCACATTTCCCCAAATCCTACTGATGCCTCCTTCAGCAAATATAAAAATTTAATACAGGAAAATAAGCCAGCAAGGAACTACACCTGTGCCCCTTTTCACCAGTATCCTATTGCCTTGGCTTGCTTGTACTTCAAGTTTTAGAACTGCATAACTGAAAAATCCCACCAGCCAACTCATGGCAAGCGCCAACAACTTTGTTCTGCAGTTACAATGCAAAGTACATCACCCAACTCCATATGTCATGGAATTACATGAAATTAGGAGTAGAAGATTACCATCGTCTACTGCTAAATTGCTATTTGTAGAGAAATGAGATACCATGATGGCAGCCATAATCATAACTCTCCTGAGAGTTAATATTTAACCAAAGACATTAATCAACTTAATTTCAAAGTTACTGGGAAAATCTGCAACTGCTTTGAGGGGGTTTGATTAGACTTTTCATATATTATTCCCATGCAACAACATTTTAGGATCGGGGTGTCCACCCAATGGCAACAGAAAAGTTCTTATGCAGCCATTGGTATAAAAACTTACACATCCAAATATTGGATTTCCATCCTGTAATGATAAACTCCACATTCTTTTTGCATACCTTAGAATATTATTTAGAGAAATACATTTTAGAGATCAGCCTTTTCTCCTTTAAAATATAAGGTGTAGCCTAAGAGCCAAATTCTCAAATTATTTTTCCATTAAGTGTGTGAAGTTTCTACTACCTTTTTCAGACTTAAGACTCCAGGAGCTGAGAATATTTTAATCCTATGTACATTAGAAAGCATCACTACGTCTGAGATATATAAACATCACACATGCATGAAGGAGTTCCAATTAATAGAACAGAATTTAAACACAGATTTAAGGAATGAGCTGTCCAGCTCTTATAGATGCCAGTTCTTAGAACTTCAAATGCCCGAGTTCTGTAGCTTATATACTTCTTCAAAGCAGGCTTATAAACAGCACCAGCATTTACAAAAAGCGAAACAAAAACACCAAAAAACCCCAAAACCAAAAAGCAGAACAAAACCAGAGACAACGGCAAGTTAACAGCAGTTTTGACAAAAAAGTTTATTGTGGAATCAACTGGTAAGAAATTATTCTACTGCACAATTTGTTTCCAATTAAATCAAACAGCAACATTGGTGGCATCACAGATTTACATTTGATTCAAATATTAAATCAATGAAAGTCATTCAGTGGCACTAGCTGACAAAACCAATTAGCCGAGTTACAACCTGCTTTACCTAAGAAACAACTTCAATAAGCTACAACTGCACTGCAGCTGAAAAATCTTGGAAAAAGTGCCACATCATGGAAACATTTGTGACAATACAAGCTTTAGACATTCGGTAACCAGAAATATTCCACTAAGAGAAAAGGCTGCACATTCTTCTGAGTAAATACAAAGAGTTTAGAAAATCGTGAACCCTCTTTCCAAATATATAATCTTGATAGTATTTTACATACAATATTTTAGACATAACTGTTTTCACATTTTAATTAAATGGGCAACATTTACTTTATTTTAGTGTCAAAAACTTAAACAGAATATGCAGTATAACAATCAGATAGAAAGGAAACAGTGGCAGCAGCTGCTTCAATAAGCACAGGTTAAAGCACACGACGACACACCGGGCATGTTCCTGACTACAAAAAAAAGAAAGAAAAACAGGTCATTATAACAGTTTACCTTTAATTCTATAGAAAAGCTAAAGGTTATTATTTACAAACCATTTAACATCTTCTCTACAGTACTGTCACAAAGTCAAATTTGACTGGACTGACCACCTGTAGCTAAGAAACAGCTAACAATCTCAGGCAAAAGACTTGCTTTGCTTTTACAGCAGTTACACAGCAGATAGACACCAGGGTCTCTGCAAGGTCTTCAGTATTTTACAGTGGGAAAATTTGAGGCAAGGCTTAATTATAAACTAGGTACAGCTCAAATCTGAGAGGTGGTATTTTGTCCTAGTTTTCAGCAAGAGCAAGACATGTAATACGAACCTAGTAATCCAAATTATAAAGGTAAAAAAATAGAATTATAAACCCCTGATTCAGACTAGGATGATCAATCTTCTCCTTGTACCTCTTGAAGAAATTATATATTACTCTGTAGGCTCACTACTGTGCATAAAGCAGAGTGCATGAGCAAAGAAAAAAAAGTTTAAATTCATAAATTTAGGTGTAGCCTAGCCTCATGTGGTGGGTTCACCTTGACTGGGCACTAAGTGTCCACCAAAGCCACTCTGTCATTCCCCTTGCTTCTTTCTGGGCTTAATTTACTCTGAAAATCTCTGCCTCCTTCTGTCAGTGATACAGGGAACTGGGGATTGTGGTGAGTTGTCTCTGCCTCTCCTGCCTTCTCAGCGGGAGGACTCCTCACATTCTTCCCCAGCTCTAGCATGGGGTCTCTCCCATGGGAGACACATCTATCTCTATGACCTTTTACAGAGAATCCTTCCCACAGGCTGCAGTTGCCCAAACTGCTCCAGAGCAGGTTCCTTCCACAGGGAGCAGTCCTGCAGGGACTGTATTTAAAAAATTGCCCTTAAGGTAAGTACAGATACACTTTCCTCACTTGCACTAGAATTTGGTTCCATAAAACAAAGTGAATAGCCAGTTATTTTTTGGTATTTCATCCCTTGATTTCAGAAAGTTAGTGTTCTTCTCCAAAGAATGGGAATACTCAAGAAAACCCACAAAACCCTCACCAATTCTATAGTACTTACTTGCTGTAACCAGTGAATAACACAAGGTCTGTGAAACAAATGTTGACAGGGTAGCTGTGTTACGATTTCGTCTTTCACATATTCGCTGTAACAGATGGTACAACACTGATCTTTACCTATACCTATGATAAAGAAAAAGCATTATTATCTTGTTTTGCATCTAGCATGAGTTGAAATTAAAATACATGTTATACCAGTATCACTGATTACAAAATACAATCACACTTAAATCCATTAAAGGGTTGCTTTCCAAGCTTATGAAAGTTATATTCAGTCTGATTCGAGATTCAAAAGTCCTTGAGAGCAAGCCCTGCCAGCTGCACAGTAAGTATTGTCAGCTACACACAATGTTTAAATAGTGCATTGAGGACACTACTGAAAACCTTTCTTTTTTTAAGAAATATTGTGGAATTCTTTATTTTTCCATACCATCATGGTCATCTGTGACAATAATCCGTGGCAGAGAGTCTATTCTTTCTTTAGGAGCTGGTGGATGAACCTCTTCAACACCAAATCCAAGAAGCTCCAAATGCGTCAGAATAGTCTGAAAAGGGGGAGGAGAGACTTCTTAAGAAATAGAGCACTCCATTTAAGAACAGAGAAGCAAGAAAAGAAATCCAATTCTAACACTACTATTTTCTTGACTGGAAGTTAAATTTGTCGGACTAATCACTGTAACATTTTTTTTGTTTTTGTAATGAATAAGACCAAACTGAAAGTTAAAACAGTAACAGCTTGTTCTTCAAGCCTTCTTAAAGAGCAACAACTTGTCTATTGAATATATATTCATTGTATAAAGTTTCAGGAAAAACAGCAAGTAAAAAATAAAGCTTGGTAATACAAGACTGATTGCATTTCACTTTCTGAAAACAAAAGCCTCACTAACAAGTTTCCTAGCATCACCTATTGAATACCTCAGGTACAAACACAAATACTAAGTACCTTGGCTACATTACCAGGTGAACTTCCAGCAAAGAAACAGATCCACACAGATTTTCTGATCTGTAAAACGACTTAAGACAAGTATAGTGCTGCTTCTAAGTTACCTTTTTTGAAACTTTTAAAGATTCTGTAAGGTGAAGCATTAAACTCCAATGCTACAGCAGACAGATCTGATGTTTATATCATGCATTCAACTCTCTAAGCCACCAAAAGGATCTCTAGTAGAAAAAACTGGCAGCACAGAAGTCAGGCTGCTCATATTCACTAAGAAACATACTAGATGTACCTGTCTGAACAGTGGAACAAACTGAACTGAAGAGTGAAGAACACAGAAGCACTGAGTTCATATCCTGAACAAACTAGTAACCCGCTCAGGTGCAGTTCCATACACCTCAGCAGTAGCTGCAGGCCCAAACACTATTTAAGAGGCTTGTCCAAGACTTGACTTGACCCACTTGTCCAACATCCAGTGTCCTGCACCACAGGTACCAGAGAGTAACTATCTTTGTAGCCATCTGCCAAGTGTCTTCCATGACACTGTTCCTACTGTCACTAGTCTAATTACAGCAGCTTCTCATTTAGCCATGTAGGACTGCTTTTACATTTCAGCCTGACAAGACTGAACACCTTTCTTCTGAAAGAGCAGTGTTGCATAGTAATGAGAAAGAAAAACTCGGCCACATTAACCTGCCTCCTCTTCAAGTGCTAACATTGATTTTAAAAAAGAATATAAGATTAGTTTCTCCTCCCCACAGACGTCCTCCTTTGGTGCAAAGGAGGAAGTCAACTGCTTCTATAGTTCTCTCCTTTCTGATATAGTGAAAACTGACAGCTATGAAAGCAACAAGGAATTCTTTCTATATAACTTCTAAATACTGGTTTTTTTAAGTAAGGCTATCAACAGACCTCCTGCACTAATAAGCAGTTCTGAAGCATCTCAAGATAACTAAAGCTAACAAGAACCTAGACAGCAGAAGATCATATGGTACTTGATCATGAATATACTGACCTTCTTTGTACCTTGGGGATGCACAATGCCTAGAAACTGAATGACTTAATGGATCAGCCCTTCCACCCCCTTGGGTGGCCCCAATGAAGTTTATTCACAAATCATAGATTTTTCACATACTCATGAAAAAAAAATCCCATGATCATTCCACTGTCAGCTTTAAAAAGCATTTTAAAGCACCCTTGGTATTGTGTCTACAAGCATGCTGTTAACAGGACAGACTGTCAAATCTTATTTGAAGAACTAGTAGTCACACTGGTCCTTGATGCCCCTAAACTATGTCACATAGAAAGCATTTAATTTTATTATTGTAACATTGTATTATCTGTCTATACATCATTTAACTCTTATTTTGACAAATACCCTGCAACAGAGATTTCTGGTAGTGCAAGACTGTTGCATTGCATCGAAGTGAATTTCAGGTAGCTCCATATTCACTTTAACAGTGACCTATGTCATGCAACATAGGAAAGATCATATACATGCTTGTTCTCAATAAGAAATGTTCTGGTTTATCTAAAATTAGGTGAAATGGGATTAGAACAAAGTAAAGGTAAGTATTGGGTTTTGGTGTTGTTTTTTCTTTTTAATTTAAAAACACATGGAGTCAATATAGAAAGGCATAGAGAAGACTTCTATTGAGGACTAAAATTGGATGAGATATCCAATAAAAGTCTGGGACAATTCATAAGCACAGATCCAGGTGCTTACCCTTTGTTAACAAATTATTCTTTGTTATGTAGGATTTGTCAGCATTCTTTAGAATAATTTAAATAGCATTGTTTATAATATCAGTATCTTTTTCCTTTAGGAGAAAACAGAGGAACAGCATTGATGGAAGACTTCTTGAAATGCGTAACTCAGGAATTTAGAGTTATTATTTTTCAATCTTGTAGACCTGAAAGTTCAAGCTAAAGCAGGGAAGTAGTTCTCTCACTTTTCAGATTACATTGCAAATATTCAATAATAAAAACTTAGGTCACATCATCAATGATATAATACCAGCAAGAATAATTTAATACCTCCACAGCTTGTTCATCTGCTACTGCCATAAATGCTAAGAAACGAGGATCCACAAAAGGAAGGGCTGGAGGAAATCCTAGGCCATCAAACTCATCAAATGCGCTGAAAAACAAGTGTTAGGAAACGTGGTCTTAATTCCCAAATTAATAGTAATAACATGAGGGGTGGGTACACCAAATGACTTCACATCACCTGGTAACAACTGTGTGTACGCTCTCATGAGGGGGCTGTGTTGGTTCAGCCCTGGCTGGCTGACAGATACCCACCCAGCTGCTCTTTCACTCCATCACCGCAATGGGACCAAGGCAGAAATGAGACGAAAAGCTTGTGACTGAGCTAAAGATAGGGACATCACTTGCCAACCACCATCACAGAAAAAATAGTTTCAGCTTAAGGCTGAAAGGTTGAACCAGATGATCTTTTGAAGTTTCTTCCAGTCTGGGCAGTTCTACAAATTTATTTAGATAGTTGAGAAAAAAAGGCAAAAGCTGTAACATCTTGCTCTTAGACCACATCTCTCCCTCTCCTTCCAGGCTCAACTTTTCTCCTTCATTCCTGACTCCTGTATATCTCCCCGACCCCAACCAGATAGAGGGATGGGGCTTGGGCTGTGGTCAGTTTGCTGCAGGTTTTTCTTTACCACTCCAGCCTGTTCCCTGGCTCCAGTATCGGGTCCCTTACATGGGCAGTAGTCCTTCAGGATAGATCTGCTCCTGTGTGGGTCTTTCCCACATCTGCAGTACTTCACTTACACAGACAAATGCAGGCTGTCCACAGGCAGACTTCCTTTAGCAAATACCTACCTGTTCAACTGCAGGGGAGTTTTTCCTCCAGCACCTGGAGGACATCCTCCCCCTTCTTCTCTGACCCTTGGTGTCTCCAGTATTGCTTCTCTCACATCATCCTCACTCCTTTTACTCTACTGCACAACATTTTAAAGTCATTCTTAAAAAGATGACAGGCAAGGGAACTTGATGGGAGCGTTTACTGTTGACTGCTCCATACAGCAGAGCTAATACATTTCATAGGTATGCTATTAAGCCACTTTACAACTAGTATTCAGATTATGATTACAGTGTTTCACCACAGCTTGGTCACTGCTTCAAGTTTTGTTTTCAACACAAAACTCCAACACTTAAAAACCAGGTTTTGTCCATATCCCAAAATTCCTTTGCTTGCTTTGCTACTTGTAAGAACAAGTATCTTACTTCTAGTTTCCACCGTCCACTCTCCATGTGCTTAACAAATGCACTGTACTGTTCTAGAACTAGGCTGTCAAAAGGCCTCTGCTCACATTCTTCCTGTTATTTGCAGAAATTGTAACAAATATATTATAATATTCTTCAGCAATCTAATGACAGGAAATTGAGTGAAGCATTCAAGATCATGGCAATATCAGGTAAGCACATGGCATTTCAAAGAGACCTAATTTGCAAAGAGATCTAATTTACACCAGCTGCAGAAATGAAAAACAATTATAAAACTGCATTACTACACTAGTACTGTTTTACTTTCATACTGCCACTAAACTCATCATCCTGAAAATTGAGAAGTACACCCATCCACTGAATATTTAGGATACCAGTGTCTTCTCAGATAACAGCCTGATTTAGCAAATTCACATCCTCTCTCTCTCTCACTGGGAGTAACAGCATTTAAGTACCTTAAGCCTTAAAATAAGATTGTCAGTCTCTGAAGCAGGAGTATTTTGCCATGAGTATTTTGACACCTTACATAAGTAAAACAGTAACTATAAAACCTCCAAACTTTATGGAGAAAACTATGAAGGCATACCTCCACTCCATATCGAGGTCTTCACTTGCACTGGAGTCATCCTCCAGGTTGTTATTTCCATCCAACAGGAACATTCCAGATTGCACAGATTCACCAGCTGTATCATTTTCTTCATCACTGCTACTTTCTCCTTCCTGTTTCATTGATGAAGAAACCTCTCCTTCCTCCAGTGATGTCGGTTCCCTTTAAATAAACAAATGAAAAGCTAAAACTAAAAATCTAAGAATTCACAACCACATGCAACCAACAAAAGCTGCACATATTACAAAGGCTGCAGCTGAATGTTTCCCAGCCTGGGGAGTCCCAGCTAAGAGTTAAGTATTTGCTGTAAGAAAACAATATACGCTCAGTGGTATCAGCTGAGACAATCTAGTAACACACAATTCCATGGCAAAATTATTTTTCTAATGCTCAGGATCAGTAGTACACTAAGTAGCTTGCTTTGTATTTTCCCTGCAATATCCCTGCCAGGGCTAGTAAATTTGTTACCGAAGATTTTCTTAAAGCACTAAAAGCAATGTCTCTTGACACCCATGAACAGCCTTTATGGTAAAACTCAGTATGAATGCAAAGAGATAGAATTTGCAAGAGAAGTTACTTGTGTAAGGACAAAGACTCCTCTAATTCCTGAATTGTCTAGAGAAATCCAAGTCACTTGGATGTTTAGGACCACAGGACTGCAAGTTACACTTTCCTTATTAGAGAACAAATAAACAGCAATCAAGTTAGAAATGGGTACCATCTGCAGGTTTAGAAAGCTAAAGGATTTACAGCTCCACTGTTGTTATTCTGAAACAGATGAGCTTTCATTATACCGTGGTTATGCTCCAAACCTTGGGAGGTAACAATACTTTAAGTATTTAATAACAGAGTTTTGGACTGCTTGGTAATAGGCACTGTCTACCTGAGAATGGAAGAAGGTGAAAAAGCATGTAGGCATGGCTTGGGGTTTTAAAAACACCAAAACTAAGTATAAAATATCAATATTAGACACTTAGGAAAAACCTTTGCTTGGCTATTGACAGCAATAAATTTTGCCTTGCAACAGAGGTAGGTATTTTATGAAGTACAGAATGACTGGAAAAATAAGTTATCAGTGAGCAAGTAGTTCAAGCTTACTTTAGTCACTGCTAGGGCAGCCGAAACAAAAAGCAGTAAAATATCTGAAGTAATAAAGATATTAATGCTTTGCAACATGTACTAATCTACATCAGAAGATATGTAACATACATGGCACCACAATTAACTTTAAAATTTACTACAAAAAAAAATACTTGCCTCATTTGGCTTTTTAAAGTTGCTATATCCAGGTTATTATCCTTATTGGTACTCTATGTCTATGCCATCATTATTTCTGTATCTTCCATAGGACAGAACTGTTTGCATGACAAGTCATTTTCCCCAATATGACATACATTTTACCCAGATTTTTTTGACATAGGTAATTATTACTAGTAAAGTAACTACTTTCAGAACTCATTCTGCTTGGTGTCCTGTAGATGCTATGTTACTGCTAATTCAGAACTTACAAGTTAGTAATAAAATAAAACCTTACACTTCACCAGCAGCCAAGTTTGTGTCCTCAACACTGCTGCTGCTGCTGCTGCTGCTGCTCCCTACTTCTGGCTCCTGTTCCTCGCTGCTTGGAGTCATCTTCTCACTCTCTTCACTTGAGGGCTGCTGTTTTTCTACAGCAGTAAAATAGCTAGGCACAGCTGCAGAACATTCTCCATCACTGCATTCTGAGCTGCAATTTAAACAAGGTAACGGGGTGTTAATTTAAACATTGCTTTAGGGGAAAGATTGCTCTCAATACAGACTTTTTTCTGGCATAAATTAAATTTTTACCATCTGTAACATACACACAAAGAACACATTAATTTTCTAAGAAACAATTCTGCCCATCTCACTTTGCAAAGAGGCTTTGTTCTTCCCCTCAGCATTTGCTGAGTATGTAACTAAGGTATATAAGCCCAGACCCATTACACACATCTTCCTTCCAACACACAGAACACAGCACCAGCAATGCCTGGTTAACAATAAGCAACATGTGCCTTACATCTCAGCCAAACAAACCTTACAGTTAAAGTTCAAAACCCCTAAGCCATACGCAATCTTTTTTAATCATACAAAGATACAATGAATGACACTGCAAACTGTATAATTCACTAGCCAAAGAAGTTAATGGCAGGGAGTTTTTCAAAGAGAATTTGCTCAGCCATCATGTAGAAAAGGGGATCAAATAAATGTGGGGACCTTAAAAGTGATAATAGCAGAAGCTCAAGAAGGACAAACTTATCTACCTTTGGTAACACCACTAAGAAGGGTCACTCACTCCTAACAATGACAGCTGACATACCAAAACTCACAGTATAGTCAACTAGCTGTGTCACTTCAAAATGTTACAGAAAATGAACAAACATCCAAAAAGCAAACATGCTTACAGAAGCACATCCTACACAGCAATCCACAATACCTGCAGAGTGTTCAGGTATTTAGCAGTATTTCAACCTGCTAAA
Source organism: Heliangelus exortis (assembly GCF_036169615.1). Lineage (NCBI taxonomy): Eukaryota > Metazoa > Chordata > Aves > Apodiformes > Trochilidae > Heliangelus > Heliangelus exortis. The sequence continues at coordinate 27,082,559 of NC_092454.1, read as the reverse complement.
CCCAGTATGGCTATCTGTATCAGTGCTATCTCCCCAACTACAAACTCACTTTAAAGAAACCCTCTTTCTATGTAGTATCACAAGCACATGCCAATAAAACTTTTTACTTAATGAATTGCAAGTACTTCCAAAAAACTGGAAGTTGCACAGTTCAGGTTTTAAAAACAAAACAAAACAAAACAAAACCCACCTCAAGACAGGTTATAGGGAAATATTTTGCTTTGAAGCAGGAATATATTTTTCTACCACAATTTTGAGGACAAGGGAAAATTAAGGAAATAAGAATTAATGGCCCATTAATACTAGGCTATTTAAAAGGACTACTTTAAAACAGAAATCATATCCATCAATAAATTCTGATCTGTAGTCTAATGCACTTTATACCAACTAAAGCTGAATATTAATGTTTTAGAACCCAAATATTTGTCTTTTGTTTTAATTGTCTATGTTACAATCCAGGAATTTACTTCCACAGAGTATATAATAGCATCCCTATGTTTTAAGTAAAATTTGTTCTCTTTAAAATTTGTACACAAATACTAATTCAAACCAGAAATGAGGATAACCCTGAAGTAATTAATACTGAACAGCAGAACACTGAATGTGTTTATTTCAAAACTTAGGATTTACCTGGGCCTAATTCTTCAGGGAAGCAGACTCTCACTGAATGGCTGGGGAGTTCTAAACACTTACCAAAAGCATAAGACATTAACTTCATATCTCTCCCCTGGTTGCACTGGCCTTTGCATGCCATACAAAACAAAACTAAATTAATCGAGTGAACAAAAGGATATGATCCTCATCCCACCAGCCCTGCTCTCCAGGGACTACCATTACTATTCTGAGAGCATGTGGTTCTAACAAAAGCACAAGATACTGTCCTTCTCACACAACTTCTACATCCTACCACTGACATTACTGGGCACTTCCTTGAAGCAAAAATGTGAGACAAAGGTCCAGAATGCATTACGGAGGTGGATTTCCTCCTGGATTGGAAAGAAGTGAAAGTTGAGCTGCAGGATGTAGTTTGACACACATTGATTCTGCTTTCTAGGCAGCTATAGATGTACATTTAAACATATAATATGGATTAAAGATGGAACATTACTTTTTGAGAATGGATAAACATATTAGTGCTTTGTATAGAGTAATCATTGATAATGTACCTCATAAGTACTTTGTATATAAGTACTACATTAGTCTTTTGAGGGTTTTAAAAACACATGCTTCCTCAGTGGTTCAGTTATTGTCATCATGACAGTCACTTTCAGATATGCAACCTGTATTTCTTTTTGTCATGCTGTAACTATCCACTCGGCATCATGGAAACCAACACTACAGCCGTACAATACAGCTCATTTTCTCCCTTGGATTTCATCTTCAGTAGCAGCATTTCAGAAGCTGAAAAGATTTTACATTGCCTTAAGGATTTTGTCCTCTCGCAATTGGAATGCTGCAATATTTAAAGGACAAGAGCTTATGCAGATTAATTTTCATGTTGTTCTTTCCACAAAAGCAGTGGAATCTCTATCTTTAGATCTGGAAATTCTTAATATCCCAACAAAACAACAACACAGACCTCTGGAGCAAGTTCAAAGGAGGGCCATGATGATGGTCAGGAGGCTGATCATAGGGCTCTTCTACAAAGACAAGCTGAGAGAATTTGGGTTGTACAGCCTGGAGAAGGGGAGTCTTCAGGGAGACTTTATAGCAGCTTTCCAGTATATTTTAAGGGGCCTACTGGAAAGATGGCCTTTTTTTATGGGCATGGAGCAACAGGACAAGGGGTAATGGCTTTAAAATGGAAGATACGAGATTTAGATTACACATTAGAAAAATTCTTCATTGTGAGGTTGGCTAGACACTGGAACAGGTTGCCCAGAGACCTTGTCCAAGCCCCATCCCTGCAAGTGTTCAAGGCCAGGTTGGATGGGGCTTTGAGCAACTGGTCTAGTGGAAGGTGTTCTTGACCATGCAGGGGAGGTGGAACTAGATTATTTTTAAGGGTCCTTCCCAATAAAGCCATTCTCTGGTTCTATGATAGCAATCCTATGAAGCCTTATGGCAAGCACACAAACCACCACATCAACATGCAGAAGACACATCTGGTAAAAAATGCAGTGGGGACAAGATCAACAATATAAAAGCAAAGAAGAAAGTCACTCAAATGGTTTACCCAAATTAGTCTTGTCTTTTGGGTAGAGAGCATAAAACAGGCAGAGCCTGAATACTGCTCCTGATGCCCAGATTGGAGCCATTAGTACATCTGAAACTGTATAAATAGTTACTCTGAAAGCACCCAAAAGGTTTAATAACTTCATTAAAAAAGGGACTATAAATAGTCCTATCAAGTTATTCTTCAGATATGTCAAGGAAGAACTCTGTTCAAAAAGCTTAGCAGTAAGGCCCTTTGACCCTAAAAAAAAAAAAAAAAAAAAAAAGAAAAGCTTTTTACCGAAAGGAAAAGTTGGCATTTTGTTATCTGATCATATTCTGAAATTGCCAGAGTTTTCATGTTCCGTTTGCTAACAAATTACAGGACTTACACAAAACATTCAATAGTAATGCAGATACAAAATTGAAATATTACCTGTCTTCGTCTTTGTAGGACACTGACAAATGTCTGATGCCACGTTCACTGCCATGTTTAAATTCATCACAAGTGGTATTACCTAGCACACCTTTATGTTCTTGGGCTGCTGCATTTTTCCCTAGGTCTATTTCTGTGTTCCTTTGAAAACCTCTGTGCCCTCTTGAAGCTAAAACCATACTAGAGCTCATTTCTTTGCTATTTTGTAAGGCACGCTCAGCAGGGCCTTCAGGGCCTTGCTGGACTTGAGCAATCTCACTTGTTGTCCAAGAATCACTTTCCTCTTCAATACTAGGAAGCATATCTCTTTGCAGCTGGTTTGCAGATCTTTGTTTTCTTATTTTAGGTCTCACTACCATCTCAGGTGAACTTCCTTGCCCACTTCTATCATTGACACTCAATTCATTAGCAATTGCTACAGAGGCTCCAATTCCAACATCAACTGTATTCATCTGCTGTGTCTCACGACTGGCACCACTCAGGTTACTTTTCAGTATAGCTGGATCTTTAGCAGAAGGTTCTGCTCTCTTTTTGTTTGGATATGCCCTGTCTGAACCTAAGGCAAAATGGCTCACTGAAGGCACTGGTCCTGCTTCTTCACAACATTCCCAAGCAATTCTGTGGCTGAGAGTGGACATCTGAAACTCTAAGTCAGCAGAAGACTGACTGCGTTTTACGCCAGAAAACTTATTTTCTGCTGTTCCTTTAGCTGTATTTACTTTTCTAGCTGAAGAAAATTTGTCTTGAACATCATCTTTCTCTCCATCACTATCTGGCTCATAAGAATCATTGTCTACAGTAGCAATCCCCTTCTGACAATTCATACCATTACACCCTCCAGACGCATATTCTGAAAGGTCCTCAGAACCCTCATGGGAATTTGTAATGTTCCCTGAGATTTTGTTGCCTTCCAGACCAAAAGAGAATGGAGATAGTGGAGATAGGCCTGAATTAATAGTTTGGTTTGCTACAGTTTGGTGAACAAGTATTTCAGTTGCAACACTTCCTGATAAAGGCTGATGCAATGAGCCAGAAGGAACTTGAACCAGTGGACTGGCAATTTCAAGGGAAGCTGTAAGAAAGAATACATTCAAATAATCAAAACCAATATGCAACAACTTCTCATGAAAAAGAAAGGACAGTTCACTAGCACCGAAGGTGCAAAATAGTAAAGAAACATTTATCAGAGATGCAGTTATTCCTTAAGATATTGAAACTTATTTAAGCTCAGTACATGGAAACAAGCAATTTCATCTCAGCTTGTGATAGCAAAAAAAAAAGTGTTAAAGTAATGTGTTTATAAGCAGCATTTTACTTTGCTTATATGAAAAGGAAATTTAAGACGAGAACAGGAAAACTTAAAAAAAAACCACCCCACTAGATTAGAAATTCTGAAACTTCCCTTTCCACAAGCAATGGTTTCAAACTTGAAGAAGGGAGATTTAGGTTAGATATGAGGAAGAGATTCTTTCCTGTGAGAGTGGTGAGACACTGGAAGGTCCAAGGAAGGCTGTGGCTGCCCCCTCCCTGGAAGTGCTCAAAGCCAGGTTGGATGGGGCTGTGAGCAAGCTGGTCTAGTGGAAGGTGTCCCTGCCCATGCAGGGGTGTTGGATCTTGATGATCTTTAAGGTTCCTTCCAACCCAAACCATTCTATGATTCCATTCCATTTTCCACTGTAACTACACTAAGGCTGACAAAGACAGAATAACCTGTTCTATGGTATATCAACTATTTCATAGCCAAGTTCCAAATGCAAGGTTAAGATAGGTATTATCTTCCAAATGTGATTTGGAATTTAATTTAAATTATACAATGTTATGGATATCTAGCTGATAAGAATGCATTCATTCAGAAAAGCAGTACACATGAACTTAAGCAGCTTAAGACTACAACTTAACTCACCTTCATGCTAAGTTGCATAGTATAAACATATATGAAATGTACTTTGTGTAATTTACGTGGCTACACTCTTCACATTTCTCTATGTGCATTCCCCTTCTACCCTGAAGCCCTCCAGTTTGCAATTAAATGGCACGGACACAGAAATACGCACGTACAGGAAGAATTCTGCTCCTGAGCACACTCAAGTTCGAGTAGTTTTTGGTCTTCATTGTGTTGATGTCCACCTCTGCCTTGTCTATTCACTGATGTTCTGAAAACAACATAGGTATGTCTTCTTCCATATCTTCTACCTGTAGAAGTTCGAAATCTTCCCGCTGGTCTGGGCAAGACAGGTTTTCCAGCTTCCTGACCCATTGCTACATGAGATTAGGAAAGAAAGAGAGACTGTTAGGATGTACTTTATAAATTTCCCTCTTCCCTAACACAATTTTTTTGACACAGTTTCGCAATACAGTCAGTAAGCACATGAAGTGGTCTAGCAGATATGCTACGAAAAAACAATTTTCATCTACACTGAATAATACTGACAAACATATCCTGCCCCATCTCCATAAAGATTTATATAGACTTCACAAAAAATTTTTAAATCTAGTCCACATTATGCATGACTTTTTTTTCACGTGATACACTTCTGCACATAGTTCTGACAACAAAAATGTAGTTTTATATCATATCTATAATGGAAAATCCTTAAGGTAGTGAGCACAATTCACTCAACCTTAGCTTGATGATCTCTGTAACAGAAAAAGTACAACTAATCAAATTATATCTAAAACAAAGGAGTCCCAGGGAGATGGTTTTATTATTTACTCTAGGTAGTATGCTCAGGCATGGCATACAAGGTAAGTGGCCATATATCCCACATTAATGGATCTTAATGCTTTTACCAAAAAAACCTAGGATAAATAGCATTAGGAAACTTGAAAATGCAAAGCTGCAGATATTGTACTGCAGAGAGATTTTAATACACCAATACTGTATTGATTTAATTAACAGATTAATTTAACAGAAGTGTGCATATCCAAAGGCTGTTGTTTGTACAAGACAATTTTAAGTTCAGTATTTCAGATGTGCAGTGCCTCTTCCACAACCCTCTAAGTAACTTTTTAAGTTTCCTAGATACACAGTTAACATAGTAGCTTTTTTGTTATTGAAGCTCACCAAACTGAAAACCAGACGAAGTCCAAGATGAAGTTTGCAACTATTAACACTGATTTTTTCTGAACTGCAGAAAGCCCTTTTTCTTTCCTGGATGTTCAACTCATCTCTTCACTTAGAAAGAGAATATTTATATGCAAAGACACTATTTATTAGCAGCTACTTTATGCAGCTTAGAGCAGTAGAGCCACTAGCAAGGCTGGTAGTTGCAACATCTGAACTGCCCAAAGCATGCAACTGCACTATAATCACTGCTGAAGGCTCCTCTTCCTAGGACAGAGATACAAGAAATGATTCTGTTGCTGCTAACCGAACATAAATGATGACAAATGAAACACAGATAAGAAAGGTAAATACTTTTCTGAGGGCTGAAGTCTCAGGACTCATATGATCACCTAAAAGCTTGAATGAAGGAAGAAACAGAAAAAAAAGCTTCCTATTGCAAACTACAGTTTCTAGAAGTTACACTTTAAGAGGTTCAGACAACGCCCTGCAAAAATTTTGTTTACAATTGCCAGATTGGCAATTCTGAAAACACTTCCTAGCAATCTGCATTTCAGTTACATTTCTGTGGGAGAAATCCTTATACATACTGTCTAATCTTCCCCACAGTAAAAAAAACAAAACTAAACCAGAACCCAACCCAAAAGAAATATGAATAGTGAAAATACTGATAGTGGAAGATCCAAGGCCTCAGAAAAAAATGCAAATTCCAGCAAAAGAAAAACAATCACTTTTTCTTTCAGCCCGTTATCAGAAAAAAAAGAAAAAAAAAAAAGAAAAAAAAAAAAAAAAAAAAAAAAAGAAAAAAAAAAAAAAAAAAAAAAAGAAAAAAAAGGCTTGAGTAAACCAAACAAAATTACACTAACAGCAATACCTGCCACATGAATCTAAAATATTGTTCTATTCCCATGTGAATAGACACCAACAGTGATGATATTTGCAGAGAAGGCCCTGATGCTTTGTAAGCACTAGACAACAATAACTAACACTCTGTTCTCAGAACAAAAAATAAAATCCAAAACATGTATGCTCCTGTTAAGAAAGTTAACTCTACTCCAGCCAAAACCAGCATACCTAAAGCAAAAATTAAACATTTTTATATTTTCCGATGGATTAGACTTAGTAATCCAAAAGTTCTTTCTTCAAAAAGTCCAGTTTAGCAGATACTTCAGGCTGCTTACTAGGATACTTAAGAACACAACAAAGCTTATTATTCTATAAGCAGTATCAGATCAGCTACACGTATAATGAAAAATGGAATACATTTCAGGGATTTTTTTTTTTTTTCAGGCCTTAATTATTGTCTTTTCACTAACCTTCCAGGCCATTTTGCACTCTTCTTTGAGCTAGAGATTCCACTAAATCAATATGTTTACTTAATACAGTTCTTTCTTCTACCTGAGGCTAAAAGTAGACTGTCATCCAAGTTCTGCAAGCTGGGAGGGTAGCCTACCACCGAATCAATTTTTGAGATGCAAGGTAACAGTTTCACTAAAAAGTCATTTCTGTAAATTGCCTGTGTAAACAAGAAAATGCACATCAAGAGTTACACTGAAAGAATAAACTCTCAACATGCCAGGGTACAGAACAGGGACGTGAATGCAGTTTCTAAGCTTTCAAACATATCCTATCAAGTACTTGGCACCAGTTACCATTCCAACTTTTTAGAACATTTAATATCATAGAATCACACGGCAGTCATGTGCACCATGCAGATTCACATTCTATGTAACCCATATATACTCTTCTAAAGAAGTTTTAATTCACCAGCAGTATTCAGTCAAGCGTATCTGCACGTTACTCGGGGAGACCTCAGATCCGCCACAATCGGAGAACCTAGTAAAGGTGCAACGCACAGGAGAGTCTCCCATCCAAACTGCACAACCATCCCTATGCAGCATAACTGCGGGTTAAAGCATTTTTGCTCACGTGTAAGAAAACGCGTGCTGATGCACCTTAACAACCCCCCCTCCGGCCCAAGGCGCGTTCTTTCTGTCGCTGATTTTGAGGATGGTTCTGGTGGCAGTACCACCTCTCCTCCCGGTGCTTCACAACTTGGTTCAAGCGCCTTACTTTAGAAGCGATTCTATTCGCATCCTCCTTGATTTTGCCCGAGGCAGCGCAGCGAGAACCCAACCCACCCGGCTGACGGGGCCGCTGCGCCCACCTCTGACATCGCCGACGGCTCGCCGGCCTCAACGACACCCAGCAAGCTCCCCCGTCCGCCCCGGGATACCGAATCACCGTTAAGTTGTTGGGAAAAGAGTACCCCAAAACCCAGCAAAACCAAACCTGAGCTGAAGCTCTGCCCGCGCCCCATCTGTAGCTGCGTGCCGCGCCGGCTCCCCCGCGCCTACCCACGGCCTCAGCCCCTCAGGCACAGGCACTCTCCGGGCCACCACGGCCCACCGCTCCACTCGGAGCCGGTGACGGTTCCCTCTGGTCCCTCAGCCTCAGACCGCGGGCCCGGCCTCGGCCACAGCAGCACCGGGGGCTCCGCAGCCTCGGACCGCGCACCGCAAGTCCGTCGCTGAGGGAAGGCCGCCGTTCCACGGCCCGAGCGACCGCTTCGGGGGCTGGAGAACGCCGTGGGGTGACCGTGCCTGGCTGCACTGCTGCACCTTCACTTCACAGCCAGAAGCTTCCCGCAGAAGCCCGGGCTCGACTCGCGGCTGCCCAGGGCTCGACCCGGAGCCGCCGGACCCCATCAGGAGCGCACTCACCCCTCCGGTTACACCTTCCACTCCGTCGCCTCCTGCCAGCACGCGATTGGCGGTGCAGCCAATCCCGCCGCCTTATATGCCCTAGCGGCCACCAATGGCTGAACGGGTGAAGCAGCAGCGACCAATCCTGGCCGGGGGGGCGGGAACCGAGGCGGAGGGGCCGCTCCGCACCACACGGAGGGGACGGGACCCGGGCGGGACCCGGGCGGGATTCGGGCGGGACTTGGGCGGGATTTGGGAGGGATTCGGGCGGGGTCCGAGAGGGAGTCGGAGGGGGCGAGGGGGGAGTCGCGGGGGGGCCTCTGTGGGTAGCGGCGGCAAGGCCGATCACTGCGTGGGCGGCCGCTTCTTCATCCGTCGGCAAGGTGGAGCTGCCTCGCCCTCCTGTGGGTCGTGTCCCTCGGGTGTTCTGTCGGGGGTGAAGTGGGGGAGGGTGTCATAGGGCAAGGGCAGAAAGATAAGACTGACAGCACTGGGCAATTGTACTAGACGTTGTTCTAAAGATGGAGATAAAGGACACAAAAGACACAAACTTGAAAATGGAAAGAAAGAGCAAGGGAAAAAACGAAAAATAATACCCTCGTGAAAGAAGAGCTGTGAATATGTTGAGTGCAAACAAAGCTATAGAAGCGTACAGCGTTGGGGATGAAGACAGGGCATGGGCTATGCCATACAGGAAAAAAAGCCAGAGAAGACATGCTGCACATTGTCCACAGTGGTAAAGCTTCTCCAGCTACTATTTTAATAAAGTTTGAATATTAATTTTAATTCCTGTGATAAGTTTATTCCCCAGGGAAAGCTCCCATCACCAGGCTCATGTAGAATATTTCAACTGGCATACACGTACATGGTTTGGCACTCTTATCCCCAGAGTACCCCTATACTCTCTTCCAGTAATAGTCAGTTCTTCCAAAATTCAGTATTACCATGTTTGCTACACGTAATAATGTATCATTTACAAACATCGGGATAATGGGAAGGGAAGGAGAAGGGAAGAATGAATGCAAGAAGAATGCTTGGTCACTCATTTTCTTACAACTTGTCCCATCCTCTTTTACTTTATTAGTTCAGTTTTCACTCCTTGGCCATTTCCATTCTGCCCTTCCATTTTTCCTCCATTCTAAAGAAGACAAATGATAGGACATGCTGGGCATGTGTAGCTTTTTATGTGCTAACAGCTTAGTCAGTACATGCATGCTGACTGCTATTCAGTAAACCATATAAAGGGCTCACTGCAGAGTTCATGCTCAGTAAAAGTGCTGACTTTGATTGCTTTCTTCTGTGCATACTAGGTAAGTTTTGCAGAACTGATAGAAGTCTAAATATGTTGAAGATGGTCACCTTACTACTGGCAGTGAAGAAAATGCAGAGGCATTAAATGCTTTTTTTTGCCTTAATCTGTGATAAAACTGAGAACTTGGTCTGCCTGGCCTCCGAGTCAGATTGTTGTCTCAAAAAGCTGGGTCTATCTGGCACTGATACCACACACAGAGTCAAGATATCTGCTTTAATATTCAATTCTGCACAGAAATGGGAGCAAGGTAGCATTCAACAGAATTAGCTCAGCTTTCCAAAATATAAAAAGCTACTTTTACGTGCAGAAACACATAAAATTTCCTTTATCTTTAATTATATTCTATCACTTGTATACATGATTGGTTAGCTAGTTTTTTGCATCCATTTAGATTGACGGTGGTTAAAAATTTCACCACTTATGCTCAAGGGGCTTTTTGCTAGAAGGTGTCATTCTAGCCTATGGGTGGTCATTTCAGTATGGCAATAGTACATTAAGATGCTTCTAGTACGTTAATGCCAGGAGGACAGCTAGTTGTTTTCAACCGAGTGCTCAAGGCTGTAACTAAGGTGATTTGTGGGGAGAAATCCTCTCCATCCCTTTTATCTGTTTTGCAAGCCTGTCTCAAGGATGGGCTGTTGACTGCCTGGGACTTGTTTTTCTAATCCTTGCTGTTTCAGTGTTATGTAAGCTCTGGTTTTATTCTGTGTACCTCCTTGTTCTCTTTTATGTGATTTTCCTCCCTGAATTTTACTTATTTCAATTAATAACAGACATCAAGGAGACCACGAGTGTAGGAACAGTGACTTTTTTTTTTTTTTTTTTTTGTGGTCGTTGAAATTGTAAGAGACCTACTGTATCAGCTGAGTATTAATATGTCCATGGAGCCTAGGCATGGACATTCATTCTAGAGTACTGAAGGAACTAGGCATGCTCCTTTCTGATTATCTAACAAAGATCTTGCCAATGTTAGCTAGCTAATGTTTTCCAGTTGACAAAAAAGCTGTGATGGAAGACCTAGGAAACTCCAAACCTGTCAGTCTAAGCTCATTTAAAGAATAATGTGATTATCAGGCATATTCAACATATATTCACAAAGGAAAAGTTCTGTTTAACTAATTTGAGGTCCTTTTATAATAAGGTCAGCCACCTAGGAGATGAAGAGAAGGTGGTGGATGTAGTTTTTCTGGATTTTCGTAAGACTTTTGGTAGTATCCCTCACAGCACCCTTCTGGACAAGCTTTCCACCTTTGAGATGAGCAGGTTCATGGTGCAGTGGTTGAAGATCTGCCTGAACAGCACAGAGCTCAAAGACCTGTAGTGAATTGGACTACATCTAGCTGGTGGTGAGTCATTCGCAGTGCTCATCAAGACTCAGCTCTAGGTCCAGTTCTGTTCAATATAATTCTCAATGATCTGGTGCTGAATGAACCATTAGCAAGTTTGCTGGCTACACCAAAATGGGAGGTGCTGTTGACTCTCTTGAGGAACAAGAAACATTGCAAAGGAATCCAGACAGATTGGAACATTGGACAGCCATCAATGGCATGAAATTTCACTAGAAAAAATGCTGGACTGTACATCTAGGATGGGGCAATGCCAGGCACAAGTATAAACTGGGAGAGCTGCTCTGCTGAGAGGGATGGGGGGGTGCTGGGTGTCAGAATGCTCAGTATGAGCCAGCATCCCTCTGTACTCTGTAAGGCTGCACCTTGAGTACAGTGTGCAGTTCTGGGCCCCACAATTTAAGAAGGATGTGAAGGTCCTCAAATGTATTTGGAAGAGGGAAACAAGGCTGGTGGCAGGGCTAGAGGGTATGTCCATTGAGGAGCAGATGATCATTCTAGGCTGGTCTCACTTAAAGAAAAGAATTGTGGGGAGTGGCCTCATTACTTCCTCAGGAGGCAAAGTGCAGAGGTGCTGAGCTCTTCTCCCTGGTATCCAGAGACAGGACACACGGAACTGGCTCAAAGCTTTGCCAGGAGAAATTTAGACTGGACTTTCTTTACCAAGAGGGAGGTCAAACTGAAACTAGCCTCCTGAAGAGATAGTAAATGCCCCAAGTTTGTTTAAGAGAGATTTGGATAATGTCCTCAATAACCTACTTTAAATTTTGGTCAGCCCTGAAGTGGTCAGGCAGTTGGATATGATAATCTCTGTAGCCCCCTTCCAACTGAACTATTCTCTCCTTCCCCACCTCCTCCTCCTCCACCTCGATCTCCTTCTCCTCCCCTCCCCTCTCATACAATTCTCTACTATCCTGTTCTGTTCTGTTTCAGAGTTTCTTCCTGCTGCCAAATTTCTGTTAAAAAAGACAAGTTGCTCAAAACCATTAGGAAGGACTGCTAATAGGTATGTATGCAAACAGAATGATGAGCAAGCCCAACTCAGGTACTTTGAGGCAATAATGTGGATTAGTAAGAAAGACCAGTAAGAAAGGCCAGTGTTTGTAGTCTACCTCTATAATTAGCAGAACTTCAGTCTCTCAGCAGCTAAAGGTACAGTTCTTCAAGTTAAGTTTGTATTGAAAATCATCCTCTTAAGAAACTCATCCCAGGCATGTAAAAGGGAACAGGAGAAATTAGGCACCAAAGAGTAAAATTTGCCTCTGGGGATGCTCTTCGTGGTGCATCAGACCCATCACACAACCCATCACACTGTAAAAATACAAGAAGTTTTCACCAAAACTGTCGATCTAAGTAGTAAAACACTGTTATTGTGAAAATACACTTTTTTTTTTCTCCAAAAGTGTCAGTCTAAGCAGAAAATACTGTTTCTGGGCAAACACCTTGAGCTCAGCTACAGAGCATGAGTGAATTCTTCCTGAAGACTTATTTGCTGTTTGATGATTATCATAAATTCATAGAATCATAGAATGGTCTGGGATGGAAGGAACTTGATTGTAAAATGGGAAGAAAACTCTATGAGTTGTACAGCTGCTGCAAGCAAGTCTTTCAAATCCATTGTGTGTAATAGTGGTTTAGAGATTACTAAAAAAAAACCCCACAATGTTTTGAAAAACTGCCTGCACTTTTGGGGATGCACTTGTGTTAACAGAGGTTTTTGGGTTTTTTTCCCTTGATAGAATGAAGAGAGATTTTCTCCATCACCAGCTTCTAAGCTCCTTAGCCAGTACAGTGACACCACTCTGCAGGGCTTTGAATAACTTGACTACTTCACCAATTATTTCCTTGCTGAATCTGGATACTTTACAGAACTTTTTAAGTATGTCTAGTCATTATGTACCAGAATACCTCCTGGCTTAACAAGGAGGAATAAGCCTATTTGAGTTGATAATTACAGCAATGGCCATCTTACCTGAAGATGCTGTAGTTTAGATTTTCAAACAGGGTTAATTTAGGCATGGCAAGTGCTTCACCACCCAAATAGGTAGCTTATATTTAATAGATTCTGGTCCCTCGTACTTTTCAGTTTGCAGGTTTTCTTGCACTCAAGACTGTCTGAATCTCTGCTGTTCTATACAGGTGGTGCTATAAGTGAGTCTTCACACGAATGGCTTCATGTGAGGAATTTAGATGTCTCCCTTTAGATATGCATCCTGTAATTGTGTGGCTTCTGCTCATATCATCCTACAGAAGACAGGACAACTGCCTAGCAGTGATAACGCTGCTGCACAAAAACCTTCCATAGTATTCCCTCCTTAACACTGCATCCCAGAAATGTGCTGGATCTCTTGCTCAAGTTACAAAGTCTGCATTTGTTTTGGAAACAAAAGGTTTTATTCCCTTTAATTAAAATAATTCCAAGAAAGGCAAATATTTGTTGTAATGAAAACAAATTTATAAAGAGCGTAAAAGTTGACAGTTCTCAAATATTGCTTCATGAAATGCTAACTCATCCAAAAAACATTATGCTGAATATCTACTAGAAAGTAAAAACATTCAAATTCCATGGTTAAATATGTCTTAACTGCATCTTAGTTTCCTTTTTAATCCATCAGCTTCAGAATTTTTTCAGCCTCTGTGTGTTTCAAAGGCAGTGAGTAGGACAGACTTCACTGTGAAAACAGCAGCATTGTGAACCCCGTGTGATAGAACTCCCATAACTGTTCAGCAGGAAACCTCAACTCTTAGTTCTTCTCTTCTTAGAACAACTGATTTTAAAATTATACAAACAATATACTTAGCAGAGGAGCTGAAAATTTAGAGTGTAAACTTTTCAAGTAGGATGGCATAATTAATTTGCTAGAGATTGATTTTTCAACAACCAGAATCTGTTGAGGAGTTAATATTAGAATTATCTTGCTCCTTATCTTCGTTCTGTTTCAGTAACAGCACCTGTAAGGTTTTATTGATATAACTAGCAAACCATATGGCAATTGTGCTAAACCTTGGAGGAAAAAAGTGATTGATTTTTAAATTTTTTACTATACTATTGTCTACCATACTATTGGCTGACAGATACCTCCCTATCCTCCAGAAACTGCTGGATGTGTTCATATCTTTTTTGTGTAAAAAGTCATGAGGCTGCTATCAGAATCTGTAAGACCTGCATAACTTCTCCAACCATCAGAGATCATACTGTGAAAGCTAAGTCTATCTTGTTTAGTCTGTTACATGCTTCAGGGCAATTTGTCCCTGGCAAAGATAATGGAATACGTACACAGTCTCAGTTTTCTTTTTTTCCTGTGCTCACAGTCGTCCCTGGTCGGCCAGATGACTTACTAAAACTAAGCCAATTAATCAGGGTACGAGACACAACTATTTAACTTAAAACAATTTCTGTATTATGCAGAATTATGTTCAACATTCTTCATCTCTTTTTACTGCTTCTGTACACTTTTCAAAAAAAGGTGTTGATTTTCCCAATAACAATATTATAATGTCATCCAAAGCAGTAAAAGAGTGTTTCCACTGCAGCAATGTCTCATCTAATTTCAAAGGAGAAGGTTCTACCAACAACCATTCTACCTTCATAAGCATGTAAGTTCAGATATTTTCCACCTATCATATGTATAGAAATTGAACAGCTACCAGTGACCTCTGGTTTGAAGAGATAGCATTCAGTTCTGGCTACCACAGAGATAACAGGAAGCAATGACATCCAATACTACTGTCCCTACATATATCAAAATGGAAAATAAACATGGTGATACTAGTCTGGCTATCAACTTTCAGAAAAAGGCTTTAGGGAGAAACTAACCAACAAATCACACAGGCTTGGAGAATTTCCCAAGTCTTACCTCTTATGTTAAAATGAATAATGGGAAATATAGCAGTATTATTATTATATGTAGCTAACATACAGAATTTACACATTCATTGTTTAAAGTGAACATAAAAGAGAAAAAAAAAAAGAATAAATAAAGCTTACTATCCCAATGAGAGTTAGGATTAAAAAAATTATGTATCTCACAATGTTTGCAGATCTCAACAGTTATATTTACACTATCATTTACCAGAGCAGAAATTCCTGAAAGTATCTACTGTGCTTGGTATTTACTCTGCTTGCAAAACCTCTCTGTAAGTCCTTTCAGCAATAACTTATAGCAAAAAAAAAAACAAAAAAAAAAAAACAAAAAAAAAAACAGCGACTGGGGGAAAATTCTTAATTGTTTTCAAACTACAGTATATTTCCAGCTTCTAGGGTTTTTTATTATACAGAATTTTAAAATTAGACTACATGTTTTTGACACAGAAAAAGTTGAATACTGCTTTCCAAAATGAAATCTCAGTTTCAGCTTGTCTATTAATTTCTAAATGGATTTTTTTTTCCTGAACAGAGACATTTCTGCAGAGGTTTTAATTCTAAAAAACCCCCACCATGTTTTTGGAACAGAGAAAATTTTCAAGCAGGTCTGAACTGCAAACATATACAGACATGGAGCACCTCCTTAACCTGTATGAATATGCAGACATCACAGCACAATGTGACATGATATTCTATTATTATAAATTACTGTCTGATGTTTTCTATTTGTTTTCAGTGAAAACAAACATAAATGTTCGTCCCAGCATTGAAGAGCTCAGCGTGTAAAGGTATTGAGCTTGGGGAAGTGCAGTATTAGAGAAGATTGTTGTCTGATGACAAGCAGCATACTCTCAATATAAAATTTCAGACATGAAAGCATATGTTTCAGAGAATTAAGTGTGCCATGTATTCCTACAACGAGACACTAGGGGTCAGTTAGCCTCTTGTGGACTTCAGTCCAAATTGCAGCCGATTATTATCTGAAAGATTTCCTCAGAGTGTAGATTTGTAGAGGATAGGGGTGAATAGCACTGCTATCTAGCAGACCTGTTAGCAAGCTCTGCCAGTGGGTCTGTTTCATTCAGAGTGTACTTATGTACTTTAGCCCTGCTATTTATGAGACAAAAACCTAATAGTAAAGGATAATTTAAGTATTTCACACAATTTACAGGTTATTACAATGCTGCAAAGCATCCAGCTATCAAACGAGACAGCTTGGAGTTTTTGGTTAAAGATGAAGACACTCAACAGCAGATCTAGGTCTTAGGAACTGAGGTGCAGAGGTGTTATAGCAACACCATCTGGCTGCCCCTGAAATTAATTCTCAGAGGAGCCAGCCGTAGCCAGTGTGAAACGGTCCACATCTCCAGTTTCTGAAGAAAACGAGTGCATCTGGACAGCTTGACAGTGATCCAGCTTCATGAGACTGACCAGCAGGTAGAGCTGCATGTCACAGGTGAAGGTGAGCCCACACCTGCAGGGCACCCATCCACCATGCTTGTAGCCACCACCTGAGCAGGCAAATTTAGAAGCAGCTCTGGTACCTCAACCACCTGCTGCGGCCATTTTCAAGGGTGGTTTTACTCTCCGAGGTAAAAAGTTACCCTGTCACCTACTCGTGAAACACCGGCACCGAAGGGCGGACAGAACCGAACAGGGACAGGCGTCCTCTGTGCAGGGCAGGCAGCGTGGCCACGCTCGGGCACCCTTTAGGCGGGGTACGACAGGGACATTCGGCGAGGAAAGGGAAAGGGAATTATATTCTGGTTATATTCCTGGGAATACAGCAGCTTTACATCTGTGCTTAATGAACTTAATTAATGGAAGGTATTGCGATGGTCCCTTCGCTCCTGCACGCACCGGCCCAGCCGGCCGGCAGGTGGCGCCGCGGCGCCGCTGTGCGGAGGCATCACGGACACGCACCCAACCCCGCGGAATCTCCGCGGAATCTCTGCGGGGTGATGCCATGCGATGCGGTACCGTGCGGTGCTTCGGTGCGGTGCGGTGCGTGCGGCGTTGTCCCGGTCTACCGCTGCTCTCTGTAAGGGGCGGGAGAGAGGGAAGGAGAAGCTCATCCTTTCGCCGGCAAGGGCTTCGAGAAGGACCAAGGGCGGGCTGACCTTGCCGGGGAGCCCTGAAGCGCTCCCCGGTACCGAGGGTAGCGAGTGTTGCAAGCCCGGAGCTGGGGTCCCGCACTCCGGGCTGGGGGTTCCCTGTGCAGAGTGTGGAGCAGCGGGAGCCCGCGCCCCTCCACCGGCAGGCAAGGAAGCCTCTGCCCGTCGATGCAAGGAAGCTTCAAGAATGCTTCTTAATAGGAAAGAAAAGAGGGAAAGAGGGTGGCATTCAGGAACTTGAAGTACTCGTGTGTTTATAAGTAAATAACCGTAACAACAACAGTAATAAAAGCAACAGTAATGTTACTGTTGCTTTTATAAGGAGCCATTAACTTGTAAATTATATCACTTACTTCTTGGAGCATTGAAGTTTTCCCTTGCTATAGTACCATCTCCGTTGTGGTTTTGAAAGTACTGATTCTGATGCAATACCAAGAAAAATAAGCCATTAACGAAGAAAGTTCTGTTCCCCGGGCTTCATCTTTGAAGGACATCATGCCCAGGGACAATTTACACCATCAGAAAAGCTGGGAAAGGTGTGGGCAGAATCTGGCAGCTGTTAACATGTGTTTTTGTTGACTTAGTGCTGTGGTGTGATGATTATTTCTGATATGCTTATTTACTGCTTTAAGTTCTTTGAAAGTAGAATTTGGGATATATAATTTAATCCACATTTTCCAGACTGTGGAAAGTATCCAAAGCATTATGCTAGAAACAGCTTACTAAGCTGCAATTTCATGACATACGGTGATTAATCAGCCTTTTATGTTCAGAGGGGATAGCAATCCCCTATCAGCTAGCCAACTTATGTGCTACGTCACAACATAAAGAGGATTACACATATATATTTCAGCTCTTAGTGTACCACAGAAATACCTGACAGAAGCATTTTGTATCAGATTTAGAGCTGTTACTGAAGAACTAAGTGGATAAATGTGTGACTGTTTCATGGGTTGCATCTGGAACAACTGGAGCAGAGCACAGAGGGGAAGTATTGCTGAGTTAGCAAAGGCAGTAACAATAGTGCATGATATCACCCTTACCTCTAAGGCCTTTGTGATCATACACTGTTGCAGTTGCTGTGGGAGACGGACATACACTTAAAACCTATAAAGGCAACTGTCCTTGAGGTCAGCAGCCATATGGCTGACAGGCCAAAAAATTAATGTGCCGAGAAGTCCATATACTAGGACGCTGGAAATAAGTATCTGGAGTATCCAAGAAGGGGATAAGACTGATGAGGAGTTTATTTCAAAAATGTTTTTGCCCAGTGTTTTTCAATGGAGAGCAGTTTGTATGTAATTCTCCAGCTGAGTTTAGTGTTAATTGAAGCAACAACCCAACTTCAATCTTATAAAAGGTAAGACAGGGCTAGAAATCATTTGTCTGTCAGTAGGTCTTGAACTTTTTTCTCAGACCAGTGAATACTGAGGCTGTTTCTAGCTTTCAGACTTTCTGACTTGAATAAACCCCAAAATATCTGACTTAGCAGGATGCAAGCACATGATGAAAAGTGTTGACGCTACTGTGTAAAACAGGAATGAACACACTACTTGTAGGTATTGCTTCAGAAATGTTTTAACTCTGCTACTCTGTTTCAGTGCTCAAAATATACATTTAAATCAGAGATAGATTGTTAAACTCAGAGGTTGTTAAATAATACTGGAATCTCACTAATGGTCATTACTGAAGATGCAGGTCTCATTTGCAATCAGCAGGTAGTGTGGGTAGCTGGGATAATTTGTTCTGGTTTCCACTGCTGGTTGTTATGCTGGCTTCGTTTGGAAATAACACTAGAAAATACTAAAGATGCTGTATTATAACAGTAAGGAAGATTCTTAGGAGACTGCTAGCCTGCTTGCTGGAGATTGACTTCTCTCAGAGAAAATAAATGGAGTCCTGGATCCCAAACTGTGCTGCTTTTCCCAGTGTCAGCATGCGTTTCTGTTGGAGTGCACTGTCCAACAGTGTTGAAAACTTCTGGTCTCATTTATTGCCTTTAGTTCCCTTTTGTTGCCCTTCTAGCTCCTCTGTCTTTTTCTTACCTGAATAACTTGGCAAAACTCAGAGTAAGAATAGAAATGTATCACCTTGAAATGATTTCTCAGACCTTAAAGAATCCAGTTCAAAACCACATCTTGGTTATAAAAATGTACACAGATTTTCTTTAGTTTATCTCTCAGATACAGCTCCTAACTTTTCTCTCCACTATCACTCTTTTTTTTTTTACCTCTTTTTTACACTGCTTCCTTTTTTCCTTTGCAGACTATGAAACCTGTTAATGTCAACATTTTCTTCTCTGTATTTCCTGCCATCTGTATTGTCCTAACTTCCCCCTTCTCTCAAACTGCATTGTGTGCTGTCTCTTTTTCGCATGTCAATCCCACTAATTACTCTTTTGTTTTCTTTTTCAATTTAGATAGAAAAATTTATTCACTAAATTATATTTTTGTATAATTTCTTCAAGAGTTACCTTATACTGACTTTTATAACTATATTTAGTGTTTTCTTCATACAGAAGGTAAAGAGAGAGGCAAAGCATGTTAGTCACAGTTGGCCATGACTTTTGTGGATGAAGAATGGTTTACCAAAGTGCACTGTGCTCTGTTTATTTCATAGTTACAAAGCTTTTCCATACCACACACATCTTCCAAAAGTTGACTGATGTTTTTACTGGGACCAGGTAACAGCTATGGTGCCCTGTGCTGGTACTATTCCAAAGGTCATACTTTACAGTCTGTGAATTACAACTATCAGTAAGGACAAACAGGTGTGAGTTATGAAGAGCTGAGAAAATCACAGAGTGCTATCTTAAGATCTTTATTAATAGTTTGTTCCTCACTTCCCCATGGGTGCTTAGTCTCCAGTTATTCTCCTGGCCAAATACCCCAACTAGGACCCGCTTTGCTCAGGATAATACAAGTTTTCACAGAGCTTCTTCAAAGCTACTTGATGAGCATTTTACTGAGGAACAAAATGTTACAGAGTGGCCTTCCTAGAAAATGGAAAAACCTCCTTAAAAGACTGCTGTTTAAAATAAAATAGCAGTGTAGCTTATGCTTTTCCTGTATTTTCATGATATTTTATGCCACGTGATATACTGATTTTAGATCTGTGCTGCCTTAAACAGAAAGCACACCAGCAGCAGTTCTTGCATGTGTTTTCCTAAATATGTGGCCTAAAAAATTCTCAGTTTCCAAAACATTAAGAAGTCTTTTCTTTCATCTGTGCTCCTTTCATCATGCAAATACCTTCTTACTGGTATAGATACAGTTAATTCCCTCAAAATAATACTGCTGTACTCAGGAATAGTAGCACAACACTCAAACTGATAATCATAGGATCACAGAATCTTTCAGGTTGGAAAAAAAAAATCATCCCTACTCTACAGAGTTCTCCCTTAAAAACCATATCCTCCCAACACCACATCTAAACAACCCTCAAACATATCCAGGGATGGTGAGTAAACCACCTCCCTGGGCAGCCTATTCCAGTGTCTGACCACTCTTTCTGTGAAAATTTTTTCCTAATGTCACAGTCTAAACCTACCCTGTTGCAGCTTGAAGCCATTCCCTCATGTTCTATTGCTAATTACCTGTGAGAAGAGACCTGCGCCATTCTCTATACAGTGTTCTTTCGTGTAGTTATAGAGAGCAATGAGGCCTCCCCTCAGCCTCCTCTTCCTCAAACTGAACAGTCCCAGCTCATCCACTCCATCTTCATTAGCTTTATTCTCCAGAACCTTCACCAGCTTCATTGCCCTCCTCTGATCTCACTCCAGCACTTTGGTATCTCTTTTATATTGAGGTGCCCAAAACTGGACACAGTACTCAAAGTGTGGCCTTACCAGTACTGCATACAGGGGGACAATCACCTCCCTCCTTCTGCTGGTCACACTATTTCTAATCCAGGCCAGGATGCCCTTGGCTTTCTTGGCCCCCGGGGCACACTGCTGGCTCATGTTTAGCCACTCGTCAATTAGAACCCGTGGGTCCTTTTCTGCCTGGCAGCTTTCCAGGCACACCTCCCCAAGTAGTGTTGCATGGGGTTGTTGTGGCTGAAGTGCAGGACCTGGCACTGGCCTTGCTGGAGATCAGACTGCTGACACTGGCTCATCTATCCAGTCTATCCAAATCTCTGTGTAGAGCCTCCCTATCCTCATGTAGATCAACACTCCTGCCTAACTTAGTGTCATCTGTGAACTTACTGATTATACACTCTATGTCATTATCAAGATCATCTATAAAGATGTTAAACAGACATGGTCCCAACACTGAGCCCTGAGGAATGCCACTTGTAACCTGCTTCCAGCTGGATTTAACTCCATTGATTACCACTCTTTGGGCCCTTCCACCCATACAGTGCTTGATCCAACAGATCCTATGCTCATCCAGGCCATGAGCAGCCGGTTTTTCTGCAAGAATTCTATGGGAAACAGTATCAAAGGAGGCTTTTTTTGTACATCCTTGATCCTGGCACCATGGAAGGAGCAAACCTCTCTATGGTCTGGTCTACATATTGGACCTTCTGCTCCATGCAGAATCAAGTCCCATGCAAGGACCCACCTTTCTTTCTCTGCTGCAGATATTTTGATGAGCAGAGGGGTCTGGCTACACCTCGACATCTGCAAGTTAGGAGATTTTTGTTCTCACCATTATCCTGTCCCACTTTCCAGGCACTGTACCTGTTGCTCAGTGGCACCTGGAAAGGTGTAGTTATTGGGCAGAAGTGTTTGCCTTGTCTATTGTGCTGGGAAGGAACATCTTGCCATTGCCCCTGTCTTCTAGGGCATCACATTGAGTCAGTCAGAGAGACAACAGGGAGTTTTTAGTAGCAGGGGCTCTCTCCACCTGCTGTGTTTCTACCTGGTGAGGCAGGGTTTGACTCCAAGCATCTGTTTCCCTCTCACATTCCCTAAAGGTCCTTAGCTTGCCTACCTCCTCCTGGAACTCCATTACTAGGCAGAGGAATTCCATTACGTGGGCACACCTCCCACAGGCATGCTCTTCACAACCATTTGACAATGGTGTGCAACTAATTAAAATTATAATTATTTGCCACTTGGCCAGTAAGCCCACAAGGCACTGGTGATAACTTGTAAAGGAATGTGTTGCTGCAGGATCACTTTAAGTAAAGGAGTCTTACAGCCGTCTGCTTTACCTGGGTAGGTGGTAGATTTTCAGTGCATTTAGATGTGAGGCAGTAACCGAGAATCCCTGGCTACATTTCCAGTATTTTTCTGAACAGATCAGATTTTCACTGGGTGTTGTTACTATAATCTGCATTTCCTGTAATAAAGGCAGAGTAATGAAGAAGAGCCCCATTAGACTGCCCAGGCAGGCAGGTTGCACTTGATCATCTCCTGAAATCCCTTCCAACCCCTAATATCTGTGATTCTGTGAAAAGCCCTATTGGCAGGCAAACAGGAAGATGATGAAGACAACACTGAATTTTCACTGCTCACAGCAGAATGTAACTGAAATATTTGCAAATGTTTGCACCCAGGTGACTGTAGCATTTCTTTTCACCTTTGGCTTTCCTCAATTATTGCAAGGGATCTCTCTTGGAATTTCCATTATCTGTTTACTTTCTACACTTGGATTGCCTGTCACCTGCTGCCGCTTCAGTAGTACATTTAATAGAGAAGTTTGACATTCCAACTAGTAGCTATGGTTGCAGACAATTTGCTTTGTTCTTGGTTTAAAGGAGCTACTAGTTAAGATAGCTTTGCAGCATCAGGACAAACATTGCCTTTCCTGTATATGGAGTATTTATCTTTATTGTGACCACATTCACTACTTAACACATTGCAGATATGCATAGATTCAGTGATTTGATATGACAAATTGTATTTTGATTTGGGAAAATCTTTTACCTTCCTCATCTGCTTGAGGATTGCTGTCATATGCTTTTCCCTGCCAAACATACCCATCACTTTTACACAAATTAGTATCTTAAAACAATTAAGGTGATGGATGTTTCCCTGTAACCAAAACCAGGTCACAACACTTCTAACTTTTAAGATCTGTTTAAATCAAACAACTGGGTGTGCATCACTGAGAAGAACAACCTAGAATAGCACAAAAATGTCACATAATAATCCCATGATGGGTTTAAAATTGGTACTAGTGAACAAGGAATTACACAAGTCATTTTGACTTTTCATTGAAAGAATCATGGACAGTGTGTTATACCTTGTAGCTTAGTAAGCAAATAGTGTTGTTCCTTAAGTCATGTGATGTAAAAGACTTTAAAGAACTAAAAAAAACCAAAAAACCAAACCAAAACCAAAAAACTGCCAAAACCCAAAAAAACACTGTAAAGGAAAAAGGAAGACGAAGAGTATGTGTATGTGCAGTCTTTTTGTTTATATTGCACTCAGTGCTCTGAAAAGACTAAAGCACAGATTTCAAGTGACAGGGAATAGAAAATGGGAGGCAGGCATCTTCTAAGAATACTTTGGTGCCAAGGCAATGTGAACTACAAATTTCAGTAAGGATTTTCTTTTCTCCTGATATGAAGCCTTGAATCTACAGCCTCCGCGCCTATTGCTCAGAAGAAATTACTAAAAGATGGATACTTTAAAAATTTTCTTGTTCCTCCTCTTCATATATCCTGCTGATTTATTTCTGTTGTTGATTTCTGTAAATGTCCTGTCCGTACCATAAAACTAATGATACCCACCACATAAACAAGAATTATAGCCAGCAGAAACCCCAGAAATGATGCTGTTATGGGAGACAGTAACAATATTTTGGTCAATTCAGACTTAGAACTCCATGCAACACTTACAGGAGAATTTGCCTCCTAGCAGACATACATTAATGAACTAAACTGTAGCCACTGAACTATCTGACTTGACAAGACTAATTCTATGTTTCAACTTTTGTGCTGGTATGCACTTAGTCATTCCTGTCTTAGATACCAAGTCTGGATTTCTGTAACCTGGTTTTCTGAAGGTCGTCTATCTGTAAAGAATGTGCATGACACCTTTCAGAGCAGTTTGAAAAAGAATGTGACGTACATCAAAAAATTTTTGATAAAATAGCATCCTGTTTAATATTAATGTGTTTGCTGTGTACCAGATTTACAGAACTCCTAGTTCTGCTCTGAAATTTACTTGAATAAATAGTTGATAACAGAAATAATCTCTTACGTGAATGAACTCTAGAATAACAAATGGGGAGACAGAAGTTTTGTTTCACTAGGGTTTATCCAGATTGGTCTTCATTTTATACTCAAGGTTATTAATAATTATTCATAGACTAATAATTGTATTTCATTCTGGTAACAAGCTTAAACTGGAAAGACTTGAGAAATGCATTCATTATTTCCATACCTACGGTGTTAGCCTTTATTGGAATTGCAGCCATTAGTTAAGTCTTAGACAATACAAAAACTGAAATAACATCAACCAATCATATGGAACAATATGCATCAAAATGTGCCATGAAGATAATTCATTACATTTTTCAGCAGAGCAAAACTCAACAAGGGGGGTGTGTGTGTTTATGTGCGCAATCTGCCAAAGCTAAAAAAACAACTGCTTGATGAGTGATTCTTCCTCCATTTTTAATTTTCCCTTGTCCTTCACAATTAATTTAAAGTGTTTTAAACTACATATTACATAATTAATGTTCTTCAAGAAGACACTGTTTTTATGAGACAGTTGTGCTGACATCCTATCCCATTCTCACAGGCATAGGTCTGAGAAAAATATCCCTGGAATGTAAAGAAAAACTGTATGTGTTTAATCAAAGTATGTCAGAATATTTGGGAAGGCAGTGAAGAATAGCTAATCACCGATTTCTTTCAAATGAAACAAGTTAATTATACAAATAACACTGAAAAGCAAATAATGATAACTCATTTTAGATTATAACTGAAAGATATTTAATAAAATATGATTTTATAATCACAAAGCTTGAATTTCAAGAGTGTCTAAATCCCCTTGAGAGACTAAAATCCTGTTAAGAGATAATAAATCCCATTGAATTTGCATTTTAATATTACATTTCTGGAGTAATTCAATGTGGACATTATTTATTTATAAAACATCTTGACTATATAAACTTCATTTAACTTTATTGTGGAATATGTATACCTGAATCAAATGAAAACATTACAAGTTCTTCAAAACAATTTGCTCTATATTTACACAGAGCTCAGTATTAGCAGGACTACCAAGCTCATTACACAACCATAGTAACAACAGTAGCAGTGCCATTAATATTTTATCCCAGGAGTTCAATTCTATTTCTTTAAACTTTTGTACCTTAGATTTTATAAAGTATCATATGCTGTATATATCAAATGTATTAGGCAAAGGCTTTAGTAGCAGTAGTTTTACATTAGTTCTATACTAGAATTAGAGTGCAACAAATTAACATTAAATTTAAATGGAAAAAAACATGTACACCAGAAAACAGGAGAGGTGTGTTTTGGCAATTTGAAAGATAACTGAAAAGAAGAATTATGCTGAACACAGTTCATAATGTTAGGAATTTGAGTGATCCTATTCCGAAAATACTGATTCAAGGTGTTGTCTTAGATGTCCATGCTTTCAGAATGTATTCATTTTTGGTTTGTCCTTGTAGTAAAACCAGAAAGGGGTTAAAAACATGTGGAGTATCAAGAGTGTGGTAACAGTTAATGAGAAGTGAAATGGGTGAAAGAGAAACACTGAGGAGAAAAAGGAAAGCTGAAAGGGAAGAAAAGGAGGAGTGAGAAAAAGGAAAAGAAAAAGTTAGAATGACACATACAGTAAGGAAAGATCATTAATCTTTCCGGAGAAAATTAGCATTTTTCTTTGGGTTACACAGAAATCTTGCAGTCATCAAGTTTCATTTATCTTACTTAATTGTGTGTGCGTATAAAATACTGAAGAAGCATTTTCAAAGTCTGTTAATAACAGTGGCACAGTAATACCCTCTCCCCATCAAATAATGCTTGAATTCTCACTAGTAATATTCCAAATTGCTGTGTCGTATCTTCTTTAAAAGTCCAACTATGAGCATTTTGTGAAGAATTGCATCTAAAATATTACCAAACCTGAATAATGGAATCAAAAGCCAAAATGAAATGACTCCTGTAGAAATACTGAGAAACAAGAAGACAACAAACATCCAGAAAGGAATCCAGGGAAACCACATGGCTTGAAACAAAAGGAGAACAAGCTGGGTAATGGAAGGCATGCTGTGCAGAACAAGCAAATAGAAAGAGCATACAATAATGCATAGAAATGACTGAAATAGGATATGAAATACAAGGAAAAGATTAATGAAGCAGACAAAGAAACAGACTCCTGAAGTGCCTGATAATAACAATGAAAGGGGAAAAGGAAATAGAAGAACAATGTGACGAAAGACAAGGTGTTGCACAAAGCCCATCTTTCTACTGTTTTTACTTTGACACTACCTTAAAAAAAGAGAAAGCTTTTGTCTAGGGGTCTAATGTGAGGTGTAAGGCTAAGAAAGCAAAATCTTTTCACCCTGATTTCACCCTGAAATCCAAAGGGAATACATAGCCCTCACTCTGAGAGTACCCACTTTGCTGAAATGCCGTGTTTTTATATAGGCATCTTTTAAACTGCTCTCTATTGACAATGCACTGTCATCTTGTCTGACAAGACAGAAGGGTACTAAGGAAGACACAGAATAGTAAAAAATGGCAGATTACAGAGCTGTTGGAAGGACCAGAGTGACACTAGTCTGTTTTCAACAGCAGTTTCATTTTCAAATTGGCTTGTAGTAAAACGGTGACAAGCATATTTCTCACCAGCCCAGACTGCATAAAAATCTGCAGGCTTCAGAATAATCAGCAGGCTTCAGCTGAATGATGGCTGTACAAAGTGTAAGGAAGTGACCAAATAGACTCTGAAAGTTTCTAAGTTGTTGGTATGAAAATGATTAACTGATTAATCACAGAAACTTTGATGGCTTTAAGAAAGCAAGATTATGTAGGGAAAGAATTTTGATGAAAAATTAAGAATTACAATCAACAATAAAAGGGTTATTGAATCCAGTGAAAATTTTGCACTTAAGTCTACATTTTTATGGCTCAAAGAGAAGGCCCCTAGACTTTTAAAATAAAATTCTAACTTCTTTCTGCTATTCCAGGAATAAATCTATTATTCTATGAAATGGCTTGAAAATAATGGTGTCAGAACTGGTAGCAGTATAGATTTACTGAGCCTGTGTTTATTAACATGTTGATGTACACTGATATAAATGCTAGCATATTGTGCTTTGTCTTTAAGAAAAGAGGTACTCTGCATGAGCTATTGAGAAAATGATAATGTGAATACTGATAAAATAGACATTAAAATCCTGAAGACAAGCAGGAAAGAAAGAGGAAGCCTTTGTTTTATTGCAGTTTACCTTCTCTGAAGGAAAAGCAAAACAGATGTGTCAGGTTACACAAGCACTTAAGGCTAAAACGCTGACAAAAAAAGGGTCAAGGTGAAGCCATCTGCTGTAAAGATAAAAGCAGCTGTTGAGGCATGGTTTGAGGACAAAAGCGTGTGTCTAAGGAAGGGAAACCTCATTTTGACAGCTGAAGAGTAGAATTCCCAGCAGAGACCACCTGGGAATGGAAGAAGTGGAACCACCTTCTCAAGGAATCAGTTTTCAGGTAGAGCCCCAGGACTTTGCTTTTCTTACCCCATAACTTTGTTTTAGCATCACTTTTCACCTAACCATGTCCAAAGTATCCTGAGAGACAGACTACGATCCAGACTGGTCACTGCCAGTAATAGAGAAAAAAATTCAAATTTTTTATTATTTAAAGCGTAACTACACTGAGGTCATGGTGGGAATGGTTTGTTCCAACTGAGGACTAATCTGCAGGTATCACCTTGTAGCTGCACATACAAGCAGAGCATTACATCAGTTCATTATCTCAAGATAGTGCTATATGTGCTGCTATCATGGTTGCATGAAACCTAACATTCATAAGAATGAAGCATCAAAAAAGCAGTAGGGGTATGCATTGACACTAACTAGGCCAATGAAAACAGAAAATGCTGGAATGGAAAAGCTGTCAATTATTGGATGCATCACTGGAACTAATGTCATGCCTAAATTTCTGTAACTTCAATTCTAGTTGCTTGTTTTTAATGGTGATTAAATTTAGTTAAGGTATTTGTGAGAACCTTTGAGGATAGCTTAACCAAATCTATCACTTACATTCCCTGTCTTTGTTGTGAAAAAACAATTGTGGAAAAGCATTTTTAATATATAAAATACTCCAAAAGCTTTTTTAGTTCAAGTAGGGGCTCTCTCACTTGGCTGTTCAGTTTATACTGCAGGCTCATTACCATACTCATTATTGTGAATTATGGAAGTTGTCTGCCGGCATTCATTAACCATCTGGCAGTTGAACACTGATTTGTGTTTATATATAATGTTAATTTTACAGAAGCACCTGAATATCGCCTGAAAACAGACTTAATCTGTTTCTCTGTACTTTTTTGGAAGACCTCAATGATTGTTCCAAAACCACGTTTTTATTTCACCGTTTTTATTTACATACACGGATCGCATCATACACTTCTTTTCGTCCTAACCCTACATGCCCTTGCAAAAGCCCCTCCCCATCTTTCCTGTCGCCCCTTCAGGTACTGGAATGCTGATGTAATGCCTCCCTGGAATGCTCTCCTGGCCCAACAAGCCCAGCTCTCTCAGCCTGTCCTCATAGGAGATACGCTCCAGCTCTCTGATCTTTGTGGCACTCCCCTGGTCTTGCTTCAACAGCTCTATGTCCTTCTTGTGTTGGGGGGTCCAGAGCTGGACACAGTATTCCAGGTGAGGTCTCAGGACAGTGGAGGAACAGAATCACCTTTCTGGACCTGCTGGACATACTTCTTCTGAAGCAGCCCAGGATACAGCTGCTCTTCTGGGCTGCAGCTGCACATCCACAGCTCATACTGAGCTTTTCATCCCTCAAGTCTTTTTCCTCGGGACTATTCTCAATCCACTCTCTGACCAGTGTAGCAAATCCTGCCTGAGGCTGTGAAGGGTTTGACCTTGCAGAGGCAGCACTCTGCTCTTGAGCTAAAGAAGGTAAACAAATCTAAGCAAGAAGGGTGTGCAACAGGAACTTCTCAAGTGAGAAACAGCACATATGCAGCCAGCAAAGGAAAGTCTTGTAACCAATGAAGGAAAGCTTGCTTCACCTCATCACTGACTACCAATCACGTTAAAGGTTAAGTGCGTGTTAATTATGGAAAAGACGTAAGTAGAGGTAGATTGTGGTAAAGTTTTGATGCTGCTTGCAACCACCTTATTGTCAGCCGTTCCTGTCAATTGCAAATGGTGACCTCAACGGGATTCAGGACTGTGGAGAACTGTGGAACTCTCCTGAACAAAGAAAAAGTGGAATTCGGCAGAAGCCTGGGAATAGAGCCTACCTCCAGAGCAAAAAGCTTTTACCCCTCAGTCCTAGAGGTGACAAGCAGAGAACTTCTATTACGGGGTCTCAGATGTTTACTGCAGATAAGTCTATTTTGAATGTTTTTATCAAACTTCTTCAGAAAAGAGGGATGCAATATGATGAGAATGCTGTACGGCTTCTACTCATGTGGCTTAAATATAATGGCTTGCATGCTGATATTGCCTTTTTACCTGAAACACGGGAAGAGGCAGGGAAGCTTTTGTTTGATGCTGCCACAAAAAGAGATCAGACAGCTATGATGAAGATAACCACCTGGAGCTCAATCTTGGAATCCTTGAAACAATTAAGGTCTGATCGAGCGGCAGCTGCCGTGGTGGCATCCGCCATGGCATCTTTACCCCCTAGCTCAAGGACCAGTTCAACCTCAACCTTTTGAAAAAATATTTTCAGAAGTGCAATATTTCAGTAATTCTATTCTGGTGCCCTCAAGGCACTAGACTAGTCTTAAAGGATCTGAAGGAAAAGTAAAGCAAGATGAACATAGATCTTTTTTCCTTCTGAACTCTGAAAAATTTCATTTTTGTTCTAGGTGTTTATCATTCATAATCTTCAGTAGAAATAAAATAACTTGTAATTACCGTGCTGTCATTATCATATATATTAAAATCATCAAGGTTTCCAAACACCCATTTAAAAACATTTCAAAGGAATCTTATAAATAGTGTATTATGTTAACAGCTTGAAAACTTCTGTAATGTCAGAATCACTCTCTAAATCTCTTGGGAAATATATTAATCTCAAAATTATAATGTTTGCATCTTTGGCAAAGTCTCCATCTTTCTCAGTTGTGTATTTCTTCAACTTATTTTCCTGACCCTAGAAACAAGTATTTTTTCATACGCTTCTCAAGCTGAACACATGCTTTATCTAACACATACCCTTGTGCTCCTGTGCCATTAAAAAAATTCACCCTAGCATTGACAATGTATATAGTTCCCTCAGGCCAAAAAAGCCCCATGAAGAATTACTCGTTCTTGAAGGCTTCCAAAAAAGAGCACTATGAGTATACTGTGTGACCAAGAGAATTCACAGATCCATTTAACCCCTTTGCACTGGCTGGTGAACTGAGATACCAGAGCCCTGTCATGTAAGATTTATACACATAAAGTAGAACTTGGTGTGCGTGTAAGTATCTTGATCTACATCCAGAATTTTGAAAGGTGATCCTAACTTGCTGACGTATCCTGGATGAAGCTAAAGGTGACTGTCATGACTTAGTTTGGGTGAACCAAAAACCAGAGGATAGAATTAATCTCTATTACCACCCACCCACCACCACCCTCCCAAAGGAAAGATAAAAGGGGAATAAAGACAAGATACTTAAAGTTTGCGATCTAAAAAAATTGGAAGCAGATTTACTAGAACAGGGGAAAGGCAGTAACATACAGTATAATGAACAAAAATACCAATATATACACACATATACATATACCCAACCCACTCTCGCTGGTGTCAGGGGCAGGTTCCTGAGGGCCCCTTGCTGCAGGGCCGACTCAGGAGAGGGCTCCAGGGCTCTTCCCAGCACCCGATGGATGTGGATTCTGAAGAGCAGCGTCGAGCTGGGGGTAAAGGAGCGCAGGGGAACAGCAGCGAAGCACAGAGCGGGCGAAAGAGAGGAGGGGCTGGGGTCTGCCTGAGCTTTATAGAGTGTGGGCAGGGAATGGGAGGGAAGGGACCCCCAGGGGTGCTGACCCTCTCCAAGTCTGAAAGCCCTCCTGCTACAGTTCCTCGTACTTGAACTTTGACAAGCAATATATATAGAAACTTGTACTGCTTTTCTTTGCTTTTATCTATTCAGTCATATATACATATAGATATGTGATAATCCATTTTTAATCTAAAATTCTTGTCCTGAGTGTAATACCCATGCAGTGGGCATTATTATCGCCATAAATAATATTTTTTTCTTTTTTTAAATTGCAAACTTATATTTAATGTACTTAATAATCATATTTTTAAAGTTTTTTAAGAACAGAGCCATCTGAAATCAAATAGTATCATGAAACTTTCTGTAATTACACAGTATATTTAGATATGTCATGCATTATAAAATGGATTATTCCCCTTGCAGCTTGGTAGATTGGACTGGCCTTTAGGTTTCATTTACAATGATCCAGAACACTGGTAATTAACTTGAGAAGCCATTCCATAAATATACAGTTGGAAGGATCTGCTATTTTGAGGAGGCACATTTAGAGGGAAGAGAGAACAGAAAAAGGCACATTCGTTTTCCTGTCATGTTTTGATAACCCAGAGTATCTAAGGAGATTGCTTTTGTATATGGAAAAATAAAATTGTACTTGAAAAAGGCTGCCATATGGGTACTGAATAGTTAAGAAAGGACATCTGGTGATGTAGCACTTTAAATGATTAATAATAATTTTTCCTACCATTGCTATGTCATAGTGGTAGTATGATAAAAAAGTTTCAAAGGTTTAGAATTCATCCTCAAGAGTGTATCTTAAATCTTTCCTCTTAGTATTTTGAGAGAAAAATGTTATGGATGCCAATATTCTATGCTCTAATACCTACCCCAATTCCATTTCTCATCCTCTTCTGTCTAAAAGCTGCATTTTGCCAGCCATCTACAAAATACTTGAACATGTAAACAAGGAGGACATCAAGGTACTACAGCAAAGGGCAACAAATCTGGTGTCGGATCTGGAGAACAAGTCTTGTGTGTCTGAGGGAACTAGGGTTGTTCAGTTTGGTGAAAAGCAGGCTGAGGAGAGATCTCATTGCTGTTTATAACAACCTGAAAACAAGGTGGTGAGGGCCTCCCAAGTAACAAGCAATGGGAGAAGAGGAAATAGTCCCAAATTGTGCCAGCGGAGGTTTGGATTAAGTATTAGAAGAAACTTCTTCACTGAAAGGTCTGTCAGGCTCTGGAACAGCTGCCCAGAGAAGTGGTTGAGTATCAACATTGAGTATTACATCCCTGTAGGTATGGAATAGTCATGTAGGTATTGTTTAATGGTGGACGTGGCAGTGTTAGGTTAGTGGTGGGAACAGATGATCTTAAAAGTCTTCTCCAATGAAAACAATTATAAAATTCTATCTGTTGCTTCAAGATAGTGACTAAAGAGATGTGCAGTAGACATTAAGCTTTGTGAAATTTTTCTTCTCTACTCTTCAGGTATGCATATTATTCATACTGATTTTTTAAATTATTCACCTTGTTCTTGTGTGTAGTAATTTGTTGAATCAATTTAGGTTTAATTTCTTATTACAGACCCATAAATCTTCCATGTGCTGCTTTGCTGTAATGATAGTGCCTCTGTGCAAACAATTCAGGGGTTTTAGCCACTTTTCAATATTCATCACCTTAAACATGATTAGTTTTTTTCCCATCGCTCTTATTTCTGAGGCCTGAGATTTAGGCAATAATCTGATATTCAGAGTTCAGAATATTTTTTTCATTTCAAATATTGACACTGCTGATCCAGACATCTTGAACAAGTGAGAGATCATGAAACTCATTGTTCTCAGTATATCACATACTGCAGTTCTGTTGCATACTCAATTTCATCTTTTACTAGAAAAATAGTGAAAAAGCTGTTCTTTAAATCCTTTTAATTGTACAGTTGAATACTGTTAATCCTTGATCTTGATGGATCGCAAAAGAAGGGAGAGGATATTTTTGTCCTCAGATACATTTTATTCCCTAATCACTCAAACTTCAGGTAGTTTTTTTATTCCCTAGAAAGTCCACCCATTTCTCCTTTGGTTGGATATCACTAGCCTGTGCAATGTGCTGTGAGTACAGAAGTACCATACTTTACAAGGTTGATAAATCCTAAAAGCTGCCAGGATCAGATCTGTGGATTCTGCTTGTTGAAATCTGCAGTCTGTAGATGCTGGGTGAATATATGCATACCTGCATAAGAAGAAAAGAATTTCCTTCCTGCTACTTGTAGAGGCAGTTGTAGGAATACGTGGAGTCTGACCACATCACCATGTGCATGACCATAAGAAAAAATTAAACTCCAAGAGCAGAGTGTGCTGCAGAAATCATCTTCTTAACTTAAAACAGAGAATAACCCTTCCTTTACAAAGCTTGAGCACTAACTCCTAATTGTTTCAGTGCATAAAGTGAGGAAGCTGGAGTGTATACAGTCTGACCAGAATTGATTCTGCTTTGAATCAGCTCGACAGTCATCTAAAACTTCAAGCATTTTTGGGGTAAATTCTACTTTTCCTCTACTGTTTCCTTTGAAAAGCATGGAATATAGGTGAATACAGGTGATCTTCAAAAGTAGTTGTGCATAATTCTCAAAAAAAAAACAACCCATGATCTTTTTGAAAAGCTGAATACAGCTGCTGACTTCACAGACATGGAAAAATCTAATTCAATGTTTTGATGGCTCAAGGAAGATAAGACTTCACCCTGTGCCTTGACTTTGACTGCTATGTAAAGCAGTAGTGATGGAAGTCTACAAGGTATCCATAAGCTTACTAAGAAAAAGACAAGCTTGGTTTTTTGTTTTTTGTTTTTTGGTTTTTTTTTTTTTTTGTGGGTTTTTTTTTTTGTTTTGTTTTGTTTTTTTGTTTTTTTGTTTTTTTGTTTTTTTTTAGCATTTAAAATCTTTTAAGTGCTCTGGAAACAGTAGGCAAGTGATCTTCATTATTCATGTACTGCATTTCTCAACTATATCAACCCACTTTTTGGATCTAGAAAAACAGAAGTCCTATCCATGTGAAGATCGGGATTTTCAATACAGGTTTTTTGCTTTTTTTCTTTGCATTTCTAAAAACAAGACTTCTTTCAAACCACAAGTACATATAAGAATTTTTCTAGTATCTTTTGAAACCACAAAGAATTCAGTTCTGCGTAATATTCTCTTGAAGTAAGTTCCTTTTGTTTGAAGGAAGACTTCCAAGCATTCATTTTGTGTGAAAACTGAGCATATATTCTTACCATTGGTTTTCTACCTTTCAGACTTGTGCAATCTTCTTGTTTTGTGACAGATTGCTTTCTTTAAGTGATTTTGGTGCCAGAACTTTGGCATCTTTATGAACCTTTGCTCCTCCAGAGAATCCCAGTGTTGTATGAGGTATGACTTTTCTTTACAAAGCTGGGTTAACTCTTTGTTAATGAATCAGATATATCGGTGTGCCAATTAATGTTATTCCTTAAAAACATTTCTGCTTATTTTTTGCAAATGGGTAGTACAGTTCAGGTCTATGGTTCCCAAACTGTCTTCTGGAGTCTTTTAAAAAGTTTCCATCATGTTAGTTGCTTTCCACTCCTCTGGTACTTAGTCACATAGCCTGTTTTATGTAAGATACTATACTTCATGGCTGGCAATTCCTAGCATTGCCATGGAATATGATGGGTCAATACTATCTGGTCCTAGCAAGCCACTATTGAGTTAATTTCAATTCAGGCTTAATTCATTTTAGTAATGTCATTTACCAGCCCTCTGCCTATTACTAGGTGTGTATGTTTCTTAAGCTATCTAACATTCTTAAGCAGGTCTAACATTAGACCTGTGTTATGTTCCTGTTTTGTGCATTTCAGTACATTGTTACCTATGCTTGCTCAGGCAGAATTTCTTAGGAGACTCCTAGAGGGTGCAAAGTGGCAAATATTTGCTCTGTGCCTCCATCAGGATGGCTTTTTTTGTCTAAGTCACAAGGAGTTTTTTGTCTGTCCTCTCCTAGATCATCTCTTTTTTGTGCCATTTTGAAATAAGTTTAAGAGATTTTGCCTTTGTAAATCCTGCAAAGAATAACAAGTGCCAGTACGCCTGGATGGCTGTGGTTTTATACAGCAGCATTATAATCAAGATGTTTCACTCAGGAGCAGCTGAGATGTTGCTTTTCTTGTTGAGGCTCTCTGTAAGTGTTGCACAAAACAGTCATTTATGCTATCTGAAGTTTTAGTCTCAGCTTCATGAGCTCACAGCACACCTCTTGCAGCAACATGGGGTAATTGCAGCCTCTCATTACCATTGAGTTTCTCAGCTTCTTTGCTCTCATTCAGGGTGTCAATTACCTATCAAAGTTATTTTCATGCCCGTATTTCCCCTGTGGGCAGGTTTATCAAGACATGTGAGATGGATTGATGCCATATTGTTGGCTGCAGGCCAACGCTGCACAGACTAACAGGGGCTGTTTTCACAGCAGGTGTTTTCACAGTATTGCTTTACTGTTGTCAGAAATTCAGCTTTGAGAAGAAAATGAGACAAAGGAGAGGGTATACATCAGGGAACAGGAGACTTTTCTAGTCAGTCAACTAGGTGCTGTGCTGCTGTCTGTGTGGTATTTCAACTGTGTACTCCTGAAACTCACTTTCAGAATCATGTCTAGTGATTCTCACTGTTGTATACTTGTTTTGTTTAAGTAGTCTCATAAGACTACTTCATGACTAAATATATGCATGCAAACTTGTATGCATTCTTAGGGACCTCATAAGCACACAGGTTCAGTTAACACCATCCTGCAAACATATGTGATGTCCATGTCTGACAAAACCAAGTTAGTTAATCAAGTTTTATTTCAAGCAGGATAGTAGTCAGCCCATTTCAGAAAGGACCTCTTCTAATGTATGGAGCTGAAGAATTAGCACATTCAGTAAATTCATTAATCACCAGAGAGTATTGTACCCATCTGATACAGAACACTACTTCTGATTTTGGCTGCATATACTGACTAAAGTCATGACTGATCATAGAAAATAAAAAGGCTGAAAATAGGCCTGAATTAAAAATACTTTATCACTGAAGCAAAATAAGCAAAACAATTTGTCTAACTCAGTGCAATTTTAATATGATTTTTTGCATGGAAATTTACCTATGCTGAATAGAAATTTGAATGAGAACTCAGTATGAGTGTGAGAACTTTCCTGTAACTGGTATACTTTTGAAGTGTGAACAACATTCATGAGTAAAATATCTGATTAACAGTATCCATCAAATAGGCAGTTTGCAATGCTAAGTACATATATGGATGTAGATATAGATACACATAAAGTTACAGATATAGATACATGTACACATACAGATAGATTTCATAATGACTAAAGTCTAGTGTTTTTATTTTGTAAAAATTGAGCAATCAGATCATCATCTACTAATGATAACACAAATTAGATGCCATAGTCTGAAGTACAATCTGACTGTGCATGTCAGTCCTAGGGATGGTAAATCAGTGAAGGAAATAAACAACATTATTTATATCAGTATCTCTACATGAGTATCTCTATATAGGATCCCATGCTTTGTTTCTGCTTGGGAAACACACATAGGTCTTTCTGTGATTCTTTCATTAATTTTTTTTTAAATTATATTGGAGCAAGTACATGCTTTGTAGCCGGTTTTTAACTAGAGACATGAAAAATATATTTCTTGTTAAATAATCTTGACTTAGTTTTGAATTAATTTACACGAATAATTGAGATACAGAATTGCTTTTACTTCTTTTTAAGGATTCTTTATAAGGATAGTATACTGAAGTATCCAGACCTTTTTAAGTTTATGAATTAAAAGCAAAGCATTTGATGGTAGAAATGTTCATTATTTAAAAAAAATGAAGAACTGTAAGATAGCACACAAAAAAATTTCCATGTAAGATTTGACACAAAACTTTTCACACAAAACCATATTACCTCTATGCAAAATTTGTTTTCTTTAATACAGAAAGATGTTCCAAAAAACCCCAAAAAGTGAAAGCAAATAAAATAAAAGACTAAAGTGCGTAAAAGATTCAAAAGGTTTTTAATGGATCTTTAGCCTAGTAAAGAAATAGCTAGCTAAAGACAAAGTACTCAAATAACACACACTCAATAACAGTGTACAGTGCATTTACTCTGAGAAATTAAATGTATACTGCAGCGTAGTTACTTATCAATGTGAGGGAAAAGTCAGACATCTCTGAAAGTCATCTGAGATCAAATACCCACTGGTATTTTCACCTTACTGTGAAAAAGAAGGTTGGAAGGGTCTTACACCACACTGCCTGACACTTGTGCTATGGGCATTTCAGAGGGATTTTACTTCAGGTTACCTCTGGTCTGAGTTCCTGATAGTCACTGAGGTACCAAAGCTGCTGTCTTTTTGGGTTAGCATTATCTGCAAGAAGTGTGTGCCCTCTGGGAACTGTGAACCAGAGCAATCAGGGATGAGTTGGGGAATCATCTTGGAAGTGCACTGACCCTAACCAAAGTGCTCACTGGGGTGCACCTACTGGGACCAGACTGCAGAGGGTATGTGCCCATGGGGACATGAAGAGTCCAGCATCTGTGTTTTCCACAGTGTCTTCTGGGAATTATGTTTCCAAGATTCTCCACATAACCACAGGCTGTGGTATTTGCAGCAGTTCCCTTTTTAGACATTGCTTGGAAGATGTCTGCTTCTCATTAGTCTCATATCCATCTCTCATCTCTGAGCAGTATGTGCCTAACATTCCTAATTCCTAGGGAGATTGGTGGCCACCATTCTGGGTGTCTCTACAAATAATTTCTGTTAAAAAATTTGCACCTTGATTTACTCTGCTCACATTCTTCTATAAGTCATTAGCTGCTGAAAGCTGAAATGGAAATGAGGGCAACATGTGTATCCTGAGGGAAAGCTAAGACCTAACTCACTGCCTGGAATGAAAAGCACATCCAAGGTGAATGGAATTCTGACAAATGCAATCATAAGCTGCTTTGATGGGATCTGATCACCTTGCAAGTGGAAAAGTTCAGTAGACTGCTTGCAACAGTGAAGAAAAATAACCTTGGAATTTTTCATGGAGTATGATGAAATATTTTGTAAATATCTGTAATACCAACAGAAAACCAGACCCACTTTTGAAGAGCTGGTTTGAGATGTCAGCTGAAATGTAAGTCATCCTAATAAACAGCAAAAAGCAAGAGCTGCTTAATGTCTTTTCAACTTTTTTTGCCAAAGTGACACAGACAGAAAAAAACCAGGAGATGGTAATGTATAGGAGTTCCTCCATACTTCTGACCTTTTCCTTACTCTGTTTAAGAGTTCCCTTCTGAAAGCAGGAAACATCTTTGATGTGTGCCTAGTCCAGGAGACAAACAATTTTCTTCAAGAACTTACTGCTTCTCTTGCTTGTAATACAAGAACAGAAAGAACAGAACCTGTCAAGGAAAGAAGCAGGGTGGAGGAACTTAAATAATTTTAATAATAATTTAAATCAGTAAGCAGGAAATCTTGCTTTAATGAACTTCATTATCTTGCTCTTCATGAGTAGCTCTAGTTTACATTCATAAAGGAAGGTTGATTCTCATTAGCAATAAGGAATATTGTACCACTTGTTTATGGCTAATAGCACAATTTACTGTATGATGCTTCTGCCTTCCAGAAGGAAATGTA
This sequence comes from Heliangelus exortis, assembly GCF_036169615.1. NCBI lineage: Eukaryota > Metazoa > Chordata > Aves > Apodiformes > Trochilidae > Heliangelus > Heliangelus exortis. Next base: position 27,043,781 of record NC_092454.1, on the reverse strand, counting down.
ATGTATGTCTAAGCAGCTTTACAACTGAACATAGATTTTATTTAAATTTGTGTTTTTATTACTGGAAAAGTCTCCTCTACTTTCTTGACCAAGAATGTTTAATTTTTCTTTATTTATGACTGCATCTGTATAAATAGGAAGAATGTAGAAAATGAGATTCAGCTTAAAAAACCCCCATAAACATAATGTAAATATCTAATGTTCTAACAGGTTTTATTTTGAACTGAGGTAATGAAAACAAAATATTACATACAGTTGGAGGATGAAGGAAATAATACTCCCATGATTGTTTTTTTTAATTAGTAAGTTCTGTTTTTTCATACCTTTCTCATGGAGGTCAGGAAAGTGAAAAAAAAAACACCCAAATCTATGAGTTTCTTAGATTCACTGCAGAATTCATGATTGTGGAATTCATCTTTATGCTGAACTATGTGACTGATTTAAAATGAGAAATGTATTTTCTCAGCATCATCATCAGAAGCCGTTGATTACTGGAACCCTCTCAATCCATCTATATATTATGTGTCTCTCAGCTTAGGTACAGTGGAAAAAATATTTACCTAGTATCTTGTTTTACTTTGTGCCTCAGAAATAGCTTGCTGCCATACAGTTTTCTGTTAAGTCAGTCTATGCCAAATCCTGCAAAGAGATTTAAGTATATTGGAAAACTGGATTATTCAACAGTATGGCGGTCTGTTTTCCCACTTCTTTTGAAATTTCAAGATATTCTTATTAATGTTTGAGAAAATTATGGCAGGTATACTATTAGGAATGTTATACTATAAAGCGAAATATGGTTTTCATCATGGCCTTTTTTGCTCTAATCTGCCTGAAAGCATACCAGATGTTTATATGCTATTATGGTTTCTTGTTCCCATATGTTTTACTTTATTAAGAACAGCAGTCCACCTGGTTTAACTGATTAATTTTAGAGACAACCAGGGAATATATATGCTGTGCTGTGGCTATAGCATAGAGAAAGATGCATTTCGATGAACAGTTTGTTTTAAAGCTATAATAAATGAAGGAGTGAAGAAAATTATTCAGGGAGTTGACCAGTGGTCCAGATTCCACACTGTTCTGCAGTATTTGAGCAAGATACAGTTTCAGGAAAGTGTCACTGTAGCTGATTGCAGTTTATTATTTTTACTGTGTAGTGATTCAGCTACTTTGATGAGCTCTTACTTAGCTACATTATTAATGTAGTGTGTCCTCATACAGTCCAAAGATCAACTGCAAAGTTCTGTAGCCAACCTCCAAGTCCAGCTTCCAAAATACTGTTGAAGTAATACAGCAGTTTTTCATTGCAAGGTGGGCTCTACTCAAATCTGTGAGAAACAGAAAGCTGATATGGTCCTTTGCAAACGTATTCATGAGTCACTGTTTCTCCAAAAAGTAAAAAGGTGTATTCTAATAATTTATTCTGACAATGTTTAATAATGTAGTCTGACAGTGACAAATAAGTAATCAAAAAAAGTCAACATGCATTTACCAAAGGAAAATCTAGCTTGATCAGCCTGACTGCTTTCTACTTCAAAATGACTGGCTATGTTGATGAGGGGAGGATGTGGATGTACAATAGCTTTAATTTAGTAATGCTCCTGTCCATGGCAGTCCCATTTTAAAGCTAGGTTGAGACAGACAGCACAAACAGGCTTTTGGGTGGACTGAAAATTGGCTGTACAAACTAAGTCATAGGCAAGTAATCAATAACTTGACATCTGGCTGCAATACCTACTTAGCCAGGCACCTGTACTGAGCAGCTTCACCAGTCATACATTAATAAACCAACAAGGGATTGGTTATACTACAAGAAGGATGAAGATTTGTACCTGGGACAAAATATCCCTTTCATCAACCAAAATTGTGAACCAACTCACTGAGCACTAACCCCAGTAGAAAGTAACTGGGGGTTACAGCAGGGTATATATCAACAGTACATCTCCATCACAAAACCAGACAGATGCAGCCACCCCCTGGGAGACCCTGATCCAGCAGATGAGTTATTTTCTTCCACACGGCTAAGGTGAGGCTGCACCTAGAATACAACATCCAGTTTTGGGTGCCCTGTTCAATGTGGATGTTGAGAAACCAGAAGGAGTCCACTAGGGCTACCAAGATGACAAATGGCATACAACGTGTGACATAGGATGAGCATCAGGGAGAACTTCTTAGTCTGGCAAAGAGACAGGTGAGAGAGTTCCTGCAACTACCTAAACAGGTGTTTCAAAGGTAAAAGAACCAAATTCATGTCTATTAAAGGAGATGGAAAAACAAGAGGCAGCAGCTGCTAGTTCCAACTTGGAAGTTGTGAAGATTAACTTCAGTGCAGCACTGGAAGGGGTATTGGTATCCAGAGAAACTGTGAAAAGCTTATCCTCAAAGAAAAAAGAAAACAAAGTCACAGCTGGACCAGTTCTTGTGTTTCAGTCGTCCTACTCCAAGCAGGTCTGGTTCCTATCAGCCAATGTATCTGTGAGTTGGTGATTCCTTCCTTTGGATTTTGTACCAGGTTCATTTGCTGATGCAGATAAAGCTCGTCTTCATTTATCTTTCCCTCCTTTTATGCGTCAGGCTGGTGGGACATTAAGGTTTTCAGTTTGGTTTCCATGAAATTTTTAAAACAAAAAATCTTAGATGATGGGAAGTGAAACAACTGGACATACCAGACTGGTAACTATAAAGAATATCACAAAATTAAAAACTGCATAATCTCAAGCAAAACAAGGATAAAACAAACACTCCACAAACCAAACATTTGTAAACTTTGAGGCTTTTATTTGGAAGAGTTAATGAATATCTGATAATATGCTTGTGAGATATAAAAACACAAATGGATAAAGGGTTAGCTATCTGCACATGGCAAATCTTGGATGCAGTGCTGGGAAGAAGGTTGTGTAATTTTTTTTAACCAGCTAAACCAATTTGGAAGTAATTTAAAATTCACAGCTTTACTCTCTGTATGAAGCACAAATTCAGTCACAATGGACAGATGGCATTTTGATACCTGAGATACTGAGTTGCTTTATTCATAATTCAGATAAAGGCAAGACTTATCTTCCTGAAAACAAAATGGTACCTTAGTAGAGAGTAATTATCTATTGAAAGAAGGATTCCTCAGTTGAGTAATATGATTTTTAAAAATGTTTTATACTGTTTAAGAGACTTTAATATAAGCTGTTAAGCCATAATATATAATATTTTTTAAAAATGTAGGGTAACTTACAGTGTTGAGGGCCTTACTTGAAAAAAATACTTAACTTCTATTCAGTCTAATTTTCAGATCACAGATATTGTGCAAAGGAAATCCTGTTGAGGGAAAGCTGCAATAGGTGTTAAGAAAAACTCTCAGTTGTGAGCTTATTAATCATCTGTGCACTGGATCTGCACAGGTCACTGGCATTCATACATAATGTGAAGTGGGTAAATCATTCTGGGCAGAGACATGGCATGGGGAAAGCTCACTAACGAGGATCAGAAACTTTGAAGTCCCCTAGAAGAGCTTCTGGTCTCCTTTGTTTAAATATACCATTTAGGAATATGGTGTACTTCCTTCCTCAACTATTCTGGTACAAAGTCATTGTTACATCTATCTGAAGCAGTTCCTAATTTGCCCCTCTCACTGTTGTGTACTATCAAACTAATAAAGCAAGTGACAAAAAACTTCTGCTTTACTTTGAATGGCATTTGTGCCTGTGTGTTAATCACACAGTAAACCTGGAGGGATATGCGAGCATCAAGAGGTTCACTCATTTGATAAGAATTTCAGGACCTGATCTGGACAGGTCTGTGGATTTTTCTACCAAAAACTCATCTGCCTCAGCTTAAAATCATGTAATGTGTTGCATGCGACTTTTATATGGAAAAATGTTAATTGCTTGCATCAATTAAAAAGATGGATGTAGCTCAAGGGTAGATCAAATTTAAATAGAAAGAGCAAAAATTACTTTTTATGTAGTGATCATCAGTTGGTCAGATGGGAACCTCGTCAAGATGTACAGCAAATGATTTGAGTGCCTGGGAAGAGTTACAGCCAAAGGAAGTCAGGCAGTAGTATTCCAGGTGGAGCCACAGCTGTTGCAAGTTGAAGCTTCATAAAACTCAAGTCTCACAGGATGTTCAGATATTATTCTAGATATCATTAAAGTATCAGTATAAACATAAGATCCCACCTAGAAACTACTTATTCCCCACCCCATTATGGATATTGATTACCTGAATGTACACGAGCATGAGACAGGCAACAAAAGCATGAAAGAAAGATTGCAGAGATGAACTTTTCCTTTTCTGTATGGCTGTTTGCCTGAACTATGTTCAGGAAAAGGACACTTCAGGTACATTTGATATAAATAAAAAGGTAACATCAACCTCAACCTCAAAAAGATAATGTTTATAAATAAGTAAGGGGTGAGTGCTAGGAGGACAGAGTCAAGTTTTTCTCAGGGGTGACTAACAACAGGACAAGGGGCAATGGTTATAGACTGGAGCATAAACGGTTCTGTGTAAGTCTTAGGAAGAATTTTTTCACTGTGGTGGTGACAGAGCACTGGCACAGGCTGCCCAGGGAGGTTGTGGAGTCTCCTTCCCTGGAGAAATTCAAAGCCCACCTGGATGTGTTCCTGTGTGACCTGCTGAAGGTGACCCTGCTCTGGCATGATCTTGTCATGCCAGACCCTGCTCTGGATGATCTTGTAGGTCCCTTCCAACCCCTAACTTTCTGTGATTCTATAACTCTGATCAAACAAATACCTGATTTTCATAATGAATTTTCTTGTAGGTTAATGTTTAAAGAGAAACAGACAAATTAAGCTTAGGAAAAGACAGGCATATTCTAAATATATCTTTAGAAGTCAGTAAAATACATGTTGAAAATACTAATTAATGAATTTCTAATCATGGTAATCTCAGCATTGATATTCTTCTCAGATACACACCTTTCTTTTAACCAAATTGCACACACTTAAGAGAATGTTTACTATTCGAGGGTTATGCATGGTATTCTTTTTGATGCCTCACCACTTACCAGTTTGACATACCTGATACATAATGCTATTTTGTGTATCTGCTTCTGTTTAGTTTTTAGTTTCCCTAGAGTGCCGTCTACTTACAAAATCATTATGTGGAATTCAGTATTCTAAAAATAGACTTTGTTAGCATTCATCAGACAACAGGAATAAAACTAGGAAAACCTATTTCCTAATTACAGCAGAAATAACTTTTTTTTTCTTTTTTTAAATAGACAGAAAGCCCATCCTAATGATGGCTACCTGACTCACTATCTAAGTTTTGTAATTTTTGAGATGTAGCTAGTTTTCACTAAATGAAAGGATGCAAAAATAATAAACACTTTTTCTTTAAGAGTTACTTAAAACTTTGAGAGGTTTTACAGAACTACTGGATTTGTATATTGTCATTGTTTGAGTGGACCAGGATAATTTATACTACCAGTGCGAGGACCTAAAGAGAGGGTCTTCAGAACCCTGAGGGATCCGAGCGGGTCGGCACCCATGGGGGTCCCTTCCCTCCCATTCCCTGCCCACACTCTATAAAGCTCAGGCAGACCCCAGCCCCTCCTCTCTTTCGCCCGCTCTGTGCTTCGCTGCTGTTCCCCTGCGCTCCTTTACCCCCAGCTCGACGCTGCTCTTCAGAATCCACATCCATCGGGTGCTGGGAAGAGCCCTGGAGCCCTCTCCTGAGTCGGCCCTGCAGCAAGGGGCCCTCAGGCACCTGCCCCTGACACCAGCGAGAGCGGGTTGGGTGTATATATATATATATATATATATATATATACACATATGTATATATAAATGTACATATTTGTATATTTGTTCCATATCCCATGTGTTGCTGCCCTTCCCCTGTTCTAGTAAACCTGTTCCGGTTTTGCAACTTTTAAGTCTCTCATCCTTCCTGCCTTTTTCCTTCCTTTGGGAGGTGAGAGATCCATTCTGTCCTTCGGTTTGTGGTCTGCTCACACTGCTGAACTGTGATGTGTGCAGACAGAAGTATGCACATTTCACGGTATTAATCTGGTCTGAAGTTAGAATCCACGTTCATCGAGAATTACTATGCCGGTGAAGTAGCAGGGACATGTCAAATTCTGACAACATAAATTACTGCAGTATTTTCTTAACAAATATTTGTAGCAGTAGTGCTCTACATTTTACAAACTAATAGAAATGCGGACAATCTAGAATTTCAGAAAGCCTGAAAGTCTTTTGTAAAAAAACCCCAATACCTATGTCACTTAACTCTTCTGTGTTACTAGAAGTGCTAGTGCAGGAGGTTGACCAGACCCAGCATAGCTAGGAACATAGGAACAGGCAATCCTAGATTTTTCCAGAGCATGACCTGGAGAAGAGGAGGCTCAGAGGAGACCTCATCACTCTCTACAACTCCCTGAAAGGAGGGTGTAGCCAGGTGGGGGTTGGTCTCTTTTCCCAGGCAACTCTCAGCAAGACAAGAGACGGTCTCAAGTTGTGCCGGGGGAGGTTTAGGTTGGACATTAGAAAGAATTTCTTTACTGAGAGGGTGATCAGGCATTGGAATGGGCTGCCCCGGGAAGTGGTGGATTCTCCGTCCCTGGAGATATTTAAAAAGAGACTGGATGTGGCACTCAGTGCCATGGTCTGGTAACTGCAGCGGTAGTGGAAGGGCTGGACTTGATGATCTCTGAGGCCCCTTCCAACCCAGCCAATTATATGATTCTGTGATCTACATAAACCACTGGTGCTACAAATGCACGGACTGATTATGATCCCAAATAAGAGTTCTCAGTAAAGGAATAATGATGAGCCATTATTATCTCAGATGTGTGCATAGCACCATAATAGTAACAGTAAGAAAGTTAATAATTTGCTCAAAAATTAAAAATAATGCTGCATAGAGACACACTTTGTATAGAGGCACTGGGTAAATACCTTTAAGATACTTTTAAAGAAGAATACCCGAATGGCTGATTTTTATATGAGAACTAATTAACATAATAATGTAAGATGTTCCGGCAATAGATTAGAACCACATGTAAGTGTGTTAAAAAAAAAAAAAAAGAATCCAGGTAATGTAATTAACTAAACTATTTTTCCCTCAGAAATTAACAATCTCTTACTAGCAGATACAGGATATAAAAGAGAAGTTACTGCCTTGGGCAAAGCCAAAGAAGGAAAAACATGAGCAAAAAATATAAAATGGTGTATTTTATAATGATTTATAGCAGATTTATATTAAATCTTGGTTTTTCATAATGTATAGAGAGCAAGGTTACTGTTTTGCTTAGTTATGTCAGAAAAAAAACAAACAAAGCAAAAGCACAAATTTCAGAGGTACTGGTGGACTGGAAATCGCAGGGGAAATTCAGTGGTGATAAATGCAGCAGTAATGCATTCTGAAGGCAGAAAAATTAGCTCCCTGTAGATATTAAGGCCAAATTATGTGCACTAACTGGCAGGGACTCGGGCATTGCTCTGGACAGCAGTACAGTGAGAAGCTGCAGAAGGTGAAATGAAAATATATACTAAAATATAACAAGTGCAGGTAACGAGAGCTGCAGAGAAATTCTCTGCTAAAAAGGTTGGGGCAGATGCTTGGAGCACTTCTTGTAAATGAAAAAAAAAAAAAAATTGGAATAATTTATTGTAAGCAGACTGAAAACAGGAAACAAGAAAAATGTATTTAATTGTTCTGCATTTGTACTTTCAGTAGTGTTCCTGAATAGTGTTTGTTTTTTTCTCACTGACTTATTTAAGCGTTAAATAACAGAGTCTTTGTTCAATTACTTTCTTTGCTGAAATTGTGGAAATATGTATCTTTAACTAAATAGTTCTGTTGCTTCATAGGTATTTGTTGTTGTTAACATTTTGGTTTCACTATTCAAGAAAATGTTCAGCAGTTCATCGCTTTGTTACATTTTCGTGTTCTTCATAATTTTTTATTACATTCTGACACTTTGTTCTAAGTTTGGGTCAAACTGTATTTAAATAGAAATGCGAATTCAGTTGCCATGTAGCAATTATTTTAAATCAGTCTTAGAAAAGCCAGTGCAAATTGAGGTGTTTTTTAAAAAGACTGAAAAAGGAGCAATAACTGCTAAGCTCATCTTCAAAAAGACAAGTGAGAGAATCTGAAAAAATACAGGATAGTAAAAATCACCTTAGTACATGGGTGCCTTTATGTAGCAGTTCCTCCTGAAAAGCATTTTAAAGCAGAGGAAGGACAGAAAGGTTATTGGGCACAGCCAGTGTGGGTTTATTACAAGGAATTTGTACTTCACCAAAATGAGAGGCTGCTGGATAAAACAGTCAGTGCTACATACAGATGCCATTTATCTTGGCTTTCTATACAGTCTGCCATAGTAATTTGCTAGACAGTTTGTAGGCTGGGGGTCCTAAAAAGAAACTCCCGAAGATCAACAAAGAAATGTGCTAAGTTTTACACTTGGGATGTGATAGCCCCAGGCAGCAGTACCTGCACAGCACTGCCTGAATAGGGAGCAGAAAGGCTGCTGGAGGTACTGGTGTGCAAAAGGAGTCAGCAGTGTGCCAGAGCACAGACACTCATCCTGTAGTCAGCGTTTTTCAGTCATCAGCTGGAAGTAGAGAACTTTGTAGAGGATTCTGGCTTCTTAAGCAAAAGTTCTGTCGAGGTAACTTTCTACACGTAAAGATTCAAAAAGATTTGGTTTCCATGTGAACCATATCCACATATGCTTCACTGAAAATACTGAAAATAATACAAGCATGCTAATATATTACGCCAGGGTATGTTAATATATATTATCACATATATTAATGAATAATTGTAAAGCTTGAACTGACTTAAAAACTCAGTCTTTCCCAGATTTCTGATTCTGTATATACTTGAACAGCCTTTCAGGCCTTGTAATATTTTCCCATATCATTTTACACTGTTTCTGCTAAAAGTGTATTAATTTAAATTAACAACATGTTAGGTAGTTAGTATACTTTCAATAAACTTAAAGACAGTATTGGAAAGTTAGAGGGGTTTCATCTGAGAGAGAAGGAGGATTAACATAGATACACAAAATCTTTGATTTTGAGAGAAATAAAACTATTTCTCTGCAAGTAGGGGTGTCACAGTAGCAAGGTACTCAGCAGTCTTCCCTGGTCCCTCCTTCATTTCCTCCTGTGAAAAAGAGTATCTGATCTCTCCTACACTCTCTTGTCCACCAGTCTTCATGCATCCACCATCACCCATGCTGCTGCCATCTTCCATACTCTGCTATTATGACAGGGGGACAGTCTGAGTCTTGCCACAGGAAACAGTTTCCTTGTTTCCATTGGATTTTTCGTGTCATTCTGAGCTTTCTGTATGTCTGTTTTCTGCTATTTGAATCTTGTTACCCAGACTCACGAGACCTATGGTTTAGAAGCCAATTTAAGCCAATTAGAAGGTAATGTAATCTGTCACAGTGACCACCAAGAGGAATGTGATGACATTAGTTAATGGTATCAGTTGCAAGATTTCCCAAACTGAATCAGAAAAACATGGTATTCAATTCAGTGCTTTCCTGCTATAGACTGACACAAACCATAGGGTTGACTACTAAACCAAGTGTTTTGTCACTTCTTTGTTCTGACAAATACCTTGGCAATATTAGATAAAGTGTAAGAGTTATTTGCATTTCATTTGAAATATTTAGTCTGTTCCTCCTGTCATACATGGATAATATAGGAAAAGCCCATCTGAGACTATAAAAGTTCTTCTGATTTCCTAGAATATCTTGCTGTCAGGCAGCTAATATTCTTCATTATTCAGGAATTATATTAAATAGACTTGTGATTTCTGGAGCTGATCTTCTATCATCATCCAACTGTGAAGGAAAGGATGAGTGAGACAAGAAGGCAGCAGTCATAGTCTGCCTCAGAGTGCATTTTAAATTATATATAAATTAAAGGAATCTTGTTAGTAATTATATAATTTGTTACACTGCATGTTCAGTTCTTTTTCCTCATAATCGTGTAATGGATGGACTGTGATTGCTTGTAGTTTGACTGAACTGCAATGGCAAGCTATTTTCTTTTTAGCTGTATGAATGAGTTAAAAACTGCAGTTCAGACATGTAATGCTGTCTCCAAGATTGGCAGGCACTGGGTGTTTCAATGCAAAATATTCTTCTACTGAGCTAGTGTGAGATAAATTAACTCTTTGAGGCTTTTATCCTAAGGTTTCATAGTCAGATTAAAGAAAACACATTTTTAACTGTGCTGTAGACTTGATATATGTAGAAAAGGCTAAAAGTTCTTTGTGTCAAGCTGATCTCTTTCTATGACCATGAGGCCCACGTTCTGGATGAGGGGAAGGCTGTGGACATTCTACCTGGACTCTGGTAAGGCTTTTGACACTGTTGCCCACAGCATTCTCCTGGAGAAGCTGGCAAATCATGGCATAGACAAGGGTGCTCTTCACTGGGTAAAAAACTGGCTGGAGAGATGTGATTACTGGGGTCCAATCTAGTTGGCAGCTGGTCACCCCCAGGGCTCAGTCCTGGGGACAGTCTTGTTTAGTATCTTCATCCATGATCTGCATGAGGAGATTGAGGGCACTCTCAGTAAGTTTGCAGGTGACACGAAATTGGGTGGGAGTGTTGACCTGCCTGAGGATAGGAAGGCTCTGCAGAGGCACCGGGACAGGCTGGACCAATGGGCCAAGGCCATTTGTCTGAGGTTCAAGAAGGCCAAGTGCTGGGTTGTGCATTTTGGTCACAACAACCCGAGGCAATCCTACAGGCTTGGGGGAAAGCAGCTGGAAAGCTCATCAGCAGAAAAGGACCTGGGGGTGCTGGTGGGCAGCCTGCTCAACATGAACCAGCAGTGTGCCCAGGTGGCCAAGGAGGCCAACAGCATCCTGGCTCCCATCAGCAACAGCATGGCCAGCAGGAGCAGGGAAGGGATCGTGCCCCTGTACTCAGCACTGGTGAGACTGCTCCTCAAATATGGTTTCTTTTGAGCCCCTCAGTTCTGGGCCCCTCATTACAAGAAGGACACTGAGGTGCTGGAACGGGCCCAGAGGAGACCAACCAAGCTGGTGAGGGGCCCAGAAAACAAGTCATAGGAGGAATGGCTGAGGGAACTGGGCATGTTTAGCTTGGAGAAGAGGAGGCTGAGGGGAGACCTCACTGCCTTCTACAGTTACCTGAAATTAGGTTGTAGGGATGTGGGTGTTGGCCTCTTCTCCAAGGTGAATAATGACAGGACCAGAGGAAATGGTCTGAGTTGTGGCAGGGGAGATTTAGATATCTGGAAGAATTTTTTTACTGAAAGAGTGGTCAGGCACTGGAACAGCCTGTCCAGGGAGGTGTTTGAGTCACCACCCCTGGACGTATTGAAGATATGTGTAAATGTGTCAGATCTCTAGTGGCTGAGATTGTAGGGAGGTCGACTTTTTTTTTTGTTGCATGTGTGCATATTTGGGCTTGGTGATCTCAGAGGTCCTTTCCAGCCATGATCATTCTGTGTGTGATTCTGTATCCTTCACATCTTACAGCATTAGTACCCCTACTTAACTGTTCTTATAGCAGTGTGCAGCACAGTATTATTGAATATCCAGTGACCTTATTGTGAGGCAAGGTCTACAGTTTGCAATACCACACAGCATGAATACCTTTGAATTATTTTCATGAGATACACTGTATTGTTCCCTTTGCTTTTACATACTTAGTCTGTTTCCCATCATAGAATGAAGAAAAAGAGTAACACCAAGGAACAGAAGAAAATGCAGGATGTTTAGAATATCACAAAAGCAAGACACACTATTTTAACTCATAAAATGTGTTAATGTGAGGCTAATTGTTTCCTGACACCTCATTCTAATGACAAATACTGCAGTAAGAAAAATAAATAGCACAAATTATTCCATTCACTTAGCCAAGATTATGAAAGCAGGAAGATAGACAAAATTATTCGGGTTTTTTTGTATAATCACATTATACAAAATATATGTATGTAGTGGTCTCCAGACATTATTTAGAATGACTAAATAGCAGATCTAAGTTAGCCACTAATTATTATAAAATGGGGAGAGATTTTTCTTAATTATTCCAATTTTTAAATAAAATCATTAAGGAACTGGATTATTGTTAAATTCTTTTCTGTTCATTTCAGATTTATTATTTTTCTTGCACACTGTGTTGTATTAACTTCTTTCTTTCATGGAAAGGCTCCACTGGAGCAAGAAACACTTTTAACTCAAGAGGACCAAGTTGATTAGAATTTATTAATAGGTTTCTGACTGTGCCTTGTAGTATGCTGCCAGGCAGTTCTTCATATCCTGAATACACTCGAGAGCATATTTGTACCCAGCCATGTTCCATCTGGTTTTGAAGACTGTGTAGAGCAAGATTTTTTAATAATGCTATTTTCAATGACATTTCATTTTCAATGAAAGCCATCAGCATGAGAAGTTTCCTAGCAGAGCATCTAGCGAGCTAGAAGTATATACACTGAGAGTAGGATTTTGTATTGAATTCTTGAATTTCATGATTGGACACTTCCTTCCAATTTTCCTTATTCAATGGCAGCTTTGTAGTCCTGTCTGTGTCTTCAGCTCTCTGAGATGTAGGTTATGAAGCTGCAAATAACAGTGCTTTAAAGAAAACCTTGTACCTCACTTTTCCATTTGATGAGGACTCTAAACTTGTTTTAGAACACAGCATCCCAGCTACAAAATTGTATAAATTCTCCCTGCTCCTCTGTATACATGATATGGAACCAAGTAGGTCACATTTTTATTAATCTACTCAAATTGCAATTTGGTCAATAAAATAATCTGTATTTGTCAGTAAGGATTTAGTATCAAGAACTCTGTAGTAACATAACCTTATAAAACTACAAGCTAAAACATGAGCATGAGGAATAGCCATACATTGTTTAATCTTTATTTATATGAACCATCTCATATAAATCAATAAAAGTATTCCTATAATAAAAGAGGTTAAAATCTAGTTCTGGAATACTGTTATATATACAAAATACTACACACAAATTTTAAGGATACGGTATAGTATTAAGAAAGCAGTGGCATTTAACTGTGGTCATGCATTCCATTATATGACCAAACAAGTATTCCATGACATATGCATAATACTCTGTGTAAGGCTGAGGGGTTGTGAGGGTCCAGTTCTGAAGAGAACTTGACCATAGCCAGTCATAGCCAGTATCCTGAGAGGACTCTATCCATTTGTCTGCCTTTGATCCTGACCTGTATGTTCCTAAATCCAGCTCCCATGTTCCACTGAGTACAGGACCCCAGTGCAGGACTTTCCCAGGCCCTGCCTAACACCCTCGGTGGTGACATGAGTGTTATTGAGGATGGGGATGGCGGTGGTGATTAACATTGATTTCCTACATACTTGGACGTTTCATTATTTTCTTTATCAGCATTATTGTAAAACTTGACAGTTCAGTTTCCAACCCATAAATCTCTCTCCCTTGTTCTCTCTTCTTTCCCTTTCTGGGAAGGCAGAAGGGTTAATAGAGAGCATCTGTCATTCATTTAATTGCTTGCCCAGCATTAAACATTGACAAACACCACAGGCAAATTTGCATGTCTAAAACAGATGTTCAATGGGATAACAGGAAAGATATAGTTTCAGACGTAGTATAAAGAGACCGAAGACTGCCACAAACAACCAGTCAGAGGAGGATGCAGAAATAGCATACTTACAAATAATAATAATTCTTGAAAATTATTATTACTGTGAGAAAGATGTCTCAGAATGGAAAATTCTGCTATATTTAATTTTTAAAATATCATACTGCAGTGAACAGAGCTACCAGAATGTATTCTGGTTCTCAACCTTTTCTACAAAGGTGGAAGAACAAATGAAGTGGCAACACACCTCTCCAGATTCAGAATGATAGCAGGCTGAAATCTTGTTCTCTCCCACAGTTGCTCTGTCACCTCAGGTGCTGCAGAGCATGTGCCTCATAGTTTGTGTCAATTGAAAAGCTTCACACCTCCTCAATAAAATCACCCTGCCTTCTACAACAAAGTTTATGTGATGATTTTCTTCTCGTGGGAGATTCTTGTCTTGACAGCTTTAAAGGTCTCTCTGTATTGCATGTTGCAGTTCTGTGAACTTCCTATGGAGCTGGAAGGAAAAGGAACACATGTATTCATTTGAAATAATGTGTAAAAAGCAAGTATCATAGCTGAAGATTTGATGATGGTGGCATTCATGACTCCCTTTTGTCAATCTCTTTTTTTTAAAAGGGATGTTGTAAATTAATGCATTGTAATCTTATCCCCTCAGAACCCCACTTCACTTGCCAGAAAGAGATACAGTTCTTCTTCCATAGTAGAGCAGCTCAAAAATATGGATTCATTGGTTTTTGTAAAAATTGTAATGTAATGTACTAAGTACTGTAGCAAAGAACAAGAACTCCTGAAGCAGAAAGCCTTCTTCCCTGCCACAAAAGTCACAGGATCATCTTGTAAGAAGCTGAGTTTCCATTTTGTCATATGCAAAGTTGTAACACACTTTATTTTTTCCTTCTTTTTAATGAAGCTTTAATCTTGACATTGATGAAATAATGACAAGATCATACATGTAATATTTGGTCATTTTGGAGTCTACCATTATTCAGTAAAGAGAAAATATAAATATACCTTCAAACTAAAAAATATTCTCAAGACTGTTTACAGTTGCAGGGAAGCAGATGCCATAATTATCTTCAAATTTTTGTTGTTCCAGAATGTTAATAGCTAACATCTAATTGTATTTATCATCATCAGTTAGTGTATTATGGAGATATCTGTATAACATATTCCATATCAAGCCATGGATTGTAGGTAGCTGCTACAGGAAGGGGGTTGTATATATGCCTAACTGGAGCTTATAGCTTATTATTTTTCAGAATGATTCATACTGTGCTGTTGGAGTACAGGCTTTATACAACATAGCTGCTAGGAAACTGTAATCAACTGCCTTTTAGATATAATGAAATAGCTTTTTCATTTTTAAACAGCTTCAGAAAAGTTTTCCTGAGAATAAATGCTTCATTTGGTTGGACAGCTTTTACCCCTTGACTAAAATGACCAGTTGCTCAAATGTGCTTTTCAACTGCAAAACAAAAACTACAAATGATCAAAAAGAAATATTTATTTAAGTTATCATTATGTAACTACCTATTTTCACTGTACTAGTAAGCCAAATACCATAGGTTATCTGCATGCATAAAGTGTTTCCACCTATGTGGCTTTGATAGCCCTTTGTGGACTCCTTTTTTATTTGAAATGTAAATATGATTGAACTGCTGTGCTTTCACTTTAATTTCAGTGGGGCTTTTGCCCTGAACAAGTTGAGCTCACTGTCACTTCTTATAAGTAAACATATTAAAATAAATTTACTCTTTTCAGTTCACAATACCCCAATCATGTGAGTTACAGCTTTGGTGTGCTCCAGCTGTTCTATTGATTCATAATGATAAGACTTGAGTCTGTTCTTAGCACATGTCTTGTAAAAGTCCATTAGAAAAATACATGAGAAGCTGGATTGCCACTTGGCAATGAATTCCACACAGAAATGTAACAGAAGTGTTTCTCTTAGTGTAGAAAATATGATTTCATAAACCTATCTTTAGCCTTTGTGAGGGACAACTGAACATTGTACTACAGGAGGGCAATACAGAGATACCTGGTAAGAAGTAACAACACTTTCAAATCACAAGGTCAAAACCTTTTAGTCCAAAATGTTTTGTGCATGCTTCTTTTCTCTTCACAGGTTAATGAGACTTAGTTGGTACACTAGCTACTATTTAAGTGAAGGAATGCATAACTTGAGATGTGGAAGTCCTCAGATTTGCATAGGAACAGTTTCACCATTTTCTTCAGTCTTCTTCTCTGCTATGGAATTGACTGTCAAGTAGAGTTCCTGTGCTAAGATGAGTGCTTGATGTAGTGCATTTTGTTTACTTTCATGACTAGAATCATTACTTTTCTTGATCTAAATTATTTATTTGGTTATAACCACTGAGCTGATAGTTATTTTCTAAGAGGTAATCAGATTTCTTTACACCAGTACAGTACACCAGTTGCAGTAGTCCTGACATAAAATCTGAAAGTGGCCATACAAGTAAGAATCAATCACAGCTTGACTAAGAAATGAAAGAAAAAACATGGGAACAATTTCCCCGGTCTAAGAGCTTGTAAAAATCTGTGTCAACAAGCCAGTCTCTTACCTATGTTTTCTTTGACATTACTTGAGTTCAAGCAGGACACATGAAAGCTGTATATAAAGAAGAAGGATTTAACTCTGTTATTGAACATTTTGCCATCCTTTACATCCATCATATGCAGTCGACAGTCCTCATGCTATGTCCATAAGACTGAAGGGTCCGTAGGAATAAATCAGGCAGGCATAATCTAAAACCAGGCCCTCTGTCTCCAGCAGCACTCATTCTTTTTTCCTTTGTGGCAGAACTACAAGGTTAATTTTAAAGGGCCACTGTGCTATACTCTGTAATCATGAGAAATTTCCACAAAAAAGATGAGTAGGAGGTGGAGAGTTCAGCAATCTCCAAATCTATATTTCTATGAGAAAAGACTTTTGCTTCTGAAATTATTCTAAAGAATCAATATTTCAACAGGCATGCATTTGGATGCATATGTCAAAATTGGACAAGAATTATAGCCCTGAACGTGTAAATCAATACCTACTTAGTGGGCATTTGAACACAATGCCTATCTAGCATGTGACACATTCAGTTAGGTATTTTGCAACAGCTCTTGATCAGACTGCAAGATTGATTTACCTTTTTAATCGTAGTTCTACTTGACAGCAAAGAATAGTTTATTTCTGTTATCTGTGCAAGAATATGAGTGACAATCCCTCCCCCCACCAGCATTTTATCAAAAGCCAAAAAGCATGGTTATAACAGTGTTTGCAGTGTCTACAACATTAGTATTGTTTCCACCACTTTATGAAAGCAGATCAGAGAGTAAAATCTTTATATAATTTTAGTAATGTTTTTAATAATATCTAAAAATATTTACTTGCATTCCTCTTAGAGCTTAGATCTGTGATTCTCTTCACAAGACACAGGCACTCAGGCAGCTCTAGTGACTTAAGTGAGATTTGCCATCCAATATAATGCAGTGCAGCATAGCAAAAAAGTCATAGGCTTGTACTATGCCTTGACTCAGAAATTCCAGATAGGGGCTTCAGAAAGTAATTGTGAACAAATACAAATAATCATTCATAGTAGCTAATATCAGGACAATATTTTGAAAAGTATAATTATGTATCTACAATTGTGAAGTAAGGAAATAGAAGTACATTTTGACAGAGTTTCACCAGTTAGTGGCTGTAGCAAGAGACGAACTTCGCAGCGATGATAGGCTCTGAATGAGGACAGGATCAGTAGAGAACTGGCCTCGACCAGCACAGCTGCTGACCTGCTTCAGAATGAGCCCTTTGCCGGTCTCAGGCCCCACCTTTTATTGGCCCTTGATCTTTGATCATGCGCACTTGGGCCAGCCCTAACTGGGCACAGGTGAGGCTGAGCACCGACTGAGCTCATTACTCGGCAGGTCCTGCCACCTGCTGCCTACAGTGGCTAACATCCAACTGGACTCTTTTGTGCTTTAGATCCAGTCTTCTGAATCAACCTAGCAGTAGAAAGCTTTCTCTAATACAGCTTTCACTAAGCTTGTCAAAAAAGACACAGTCTCTATGCAAGGTGATCATACATGCAATTTTGAGGAAGACTATGGAGGAATGACAGTGCAACAACGGATGGGGGGTCTATTATTACATTTTCTTGCAGAGATTTAAATTAAAAATGCCTCAGAAAGTCCCCCATATTGAGGTGAAATGGAATAATTAACTGTAACTGTCTCCCTGAAGAGCTGTGTGCTGTCTGGTTTGTGGTTAGTTCAAAAAGACTTTGAAAACATAAAGTCATAGAATCATTATGGTTGGGAAAGACCTTGAAGATCATTGAGACCAACTGTAATCCAACTACTACAACCACTAAACCATATCCTGAAGTGCCAGATCTAAACTCTTCTTGAACACCTCCAGGGATGGTGACTCCACCACCTCCCTGGGCAGCCTGTTCCAATGCCCCATTCCTTCAGTAAATAATTTTTTCCTATTAGGAAAAAATTTAGGTTTATGTAGTCTAAACCTCCCCTGGCACAACTTAAACCCATTTCCTCTTATCCCATAGTTACTTACTTGGGAGAAGAGACCAAATCCAACCTCTTTACAACTTCCCTTAAGGCAGCTGTAGAGAGCATTAGATCTCTCCTGAGCCTTCTCCAAACTAAACGGCCCCAGTTCCGTCAGTTGCTCCTTCTACAACATGCCCTCCAAAATCCTTGCCAACATTGTAGCTCTTCTCTGCATGTGTTCCAGGACCTCAATATCCTTCTTGTAGTGAGGGGCCCAGAACTGAACACAATACTCAAGCTATGGTCTCACCAGAACTGAGTAGAGTGGCACAATCACTTCCCTGCTACTGCTGAAATCACTGGTTTTGACACAGGCCAGGATGCTGTTGACCTTCTTGTCCACTTGGGCACACTGCTGGCTCATGTTCAGCCATCCATCCATCAGTACTCCCACATCCTTCACCAGGCTTCTTTCCAGACTCTCTTCCCTAAGCTTGTAGTGTTGCTTGGGGTTTTTGCAACCAAAGTGCAGGACCCAGCACTTGGTCATGTTAAACCTCATACCACTGACCTCAGCCTATTGATCTAACATGTCCAGATATCTCTGCAGTGCCTTCCTACCCTCAGACAGATCAACACTCCCACTCAATTTAGTGTCATCTGCAAACTTGCCAAGGGTGCACTCAATCCCCTCATCCAGGTCATTGATAAAGATATTAAACACAATGGGCCCCAGCACCAAGTCCTGGGGGACACTGCTTGTGACTGACTGCCAGCTGGGTTTAATGCCATTTATCACAACCCTTTTGGCCTGGCCATCCAGTTTTTAATCCATTGAAGAGTCCACCTGTCTGTTCCATGGGCTGCAATTTTCTCAAGAGGTGGTGGATGGTGTCAAAGGGCTTACTAAAGCCCAGACAGACAATGTCCAAAGCCTTTTCCTCATCCATAGTTGGGTCACCTGGTCATTAAAGGAGATCAGGTTGGTCAAGCAGGATCTGTCTTTTATGAATTCATGCTGGCTGGGCCTGATCTCACTAGGCATTATCCTGCACTTTCCATATGAGCACACCCAAGATGAACCACTCCATGATCTTTCCTGGTACCAAGGTTAGGTTGACAGAACTGTAGTTCCCTGGATCCTCCTTTTGGACGTTTTTAAATTTGGACATCACATTGTCAAGCCTCCAATCATCTGGCACCTCCCCTGTTAATCAGGATGGCTGTCAGATGATGGGGAGTGGCTTGGCAAGCTCCACTGCCAGCTTCCTCAGCACTCTTGGATTAATCCCATCCAGCCCCACAGCCTTGTGAGTGTCCAGGTGGCATAGCAGGCCACTAACTGCTTTATCCTGGAGTACAGGAAATGGCTGATGCTCTCCATCCCTGTCAAGTGTTTTAATACCTTGAGGATAATGGACCTGACTATTAAAGACTGAGGCAAAGAAAGCAATAAGTACCTCAGCTTTTTCCTCATCCCTGATAGCAGTGATCCCCTCTGCATCCTATAAAGGGTGGACATCTTGACTATCTGTCTCAGACCTACGTCCTTCTAGGGGTAACAAAAGAAAAGTTCAACCATGCAGTGACCTCTTCTCAAGAAGCAGTCTTGATTCCAGTGCTTTGCAGATCAGGAAATCAGGACCTTCTAGGGCATGAAGTGTTCTCATGCTGTATCAAGTCCTTGATGTTTAGGAAATAAAGGCAAAATTGTCCACATTTAACAAACAGCAGTTTTGAATTGCCATCTAATAGTTGTTAAAAAAATAACATAAAAATTAAAGCATGGCATCACCTATCAGGAAAAGGTTTTGTTTTCTGGCAGATTTTCTCTTATATATGTGTATCCTAAGGTAAATACCAGAAACAGTGCCGAAAGATTCTGATCTTTAAAATTTCCAGGAAGAGTTTCTAGATGGTAAGTTTAGAATAAATCGTAGCTCTAGATCTAAGAAGTTGTATCACTGCCATCATCATGTTCTTCAAATTCTTTGGATTAAATTAGCATAGACTTTGTGTGATTTTTAGAAAAGTTCACCCAGAGAGCAATTGGATGATAAATAGGTCCTTTATTGTTTTGACAAAGCACTTTGCTGCCAAAGCACTTGAAAAGATAAGAGCTCTTCTGCCTCCAAGGTGTGGTATATTTACAGAGTCACGGAATTATAGAACCATTTAGATTGAAAAAGATCATCTATTCCCACCACTAACCTAACACTGCAAAGTCTACCATTAAGGCACAAACCCTAGCACCACACCTACATGACTATTACCTACAGGGACAATGACTCAACCACTTCTCTGGGCAGCTGTTCCAGAGCCTGACAGACCTTTCTAATATCTAAACCTCCCCTGGCACAAATTGGAGCTATTTCCTCTTTTCCCACTGCTTGCTACTTGGGAGGTCCTCACTACCTTGTTTTCAGGTTGTTATAAACAGCAATGATATCTCCCCTCAGCCTGCTTTTCACCAAACAAAACCCCCCAAGACTTGTTCTCCAGATCCTACACCAGCTTTGTTGCCTTTGCCTATAGAACATCATGATGTTGTCATAAGCCAAGTTCAGGACCTGGTTCTGGGCCTTGTTGAACCTCATACAATTGGCCTTGGCCCATCAATCCAGCCTGTCCAGATCCTGCTGTAGAGTCTGCCTACCCTAAAGCAGATCACTCCCATCCAATTTGGTTTTATCTACAGATTTCCTGAGGGTTCACTTAATCCTCTTATCCATTTATTGATAAAGACATTAAAGAGAAGTGGTCCCAGTACTGAAACCCTGGAGAACATGACTTGTGAAAGCCAACTGCTTTTAACTCCATTCCCCATAACCCTTTGGGTCTGTCCGTCCAGCCAGTTTTTTACCCAGTGAAGAACATGCATGTCCAAGCTATGGACAGCTGCTTTCTTCAGGAGAATGAAAGATCAACAACGTCTAGAGCCTTCCCTCATCCACTAAACGAGTCACCTTGCCACAGAAGGAGTTCAGGTTAGTTGAGCAGGAGCAGCCTCTCATAAACCCATCCTGACCAGGCCCAGTCACCTCATTGTTCTGTACATGTTGTCTGACAGCACTGAAGATGATCTGCTCCCTAACCTTTCCTAGCACTGATGTCAGGCTGACAGGCCTGTAGTTCTTTGAATCTTTCTTTGCACCTCCTTGTAGATGAAGGTCACATTTGCTAATGTCCAGTCAAGTGGGACCTCCCCAGTTAGCCAGTGCTGGTGATAAATGATGGGAAGTGGCTGGATGAGCAGTTCTGCTGGCTCCCTTAGTATCCTTGGCCCCTGGTTTCATAGACTTGTGTGGCGTGTCACTACACATTTCTCCTGGGATTATGGGAGCTTCATTCTTCTTCCCATCCCTTTCCTTCAGCTCAGTCAGCTGATTACCTGGAGCACAAGCAGTCATCCCTGTTCACTGTGTTACCCCCTGCACCCAGGAAACAATGGAGAATCTCTCTAGCTCTCCTGCCATACGAGAGTAGGAAGTTTTCTTATCACACGTTTAACTTGAGTCCCAGGGAGGCAGTACACTTTACTAAGAAATGGGTCTGGTTTGCATATTGGACCTTCTGTTCCCTTTGAAATGGAGCCTCCTATGACAAAGACTGTCTCTTTTTTTTTTTTTTTTTTTTTTTTTTCTGTGTGTGTGGTTTTTTGTTTGTTTGTTTGTTTGTTTCCTCTATGGATCATAAACAAATTTAACCTCAGGAACACCTCCAGCTCACTGCTGCCATGTGTACCTGGAAGACCGTGTTCATCTCTGGAGCCCTCAATACAGAAGGATATGGACCTGGTGAAGTGGGTCCAGGTGGGCTGGAACACCTCTCCTATGAAGACAGGCTGAGGGAGCTGACGTTGTTCAGCATAGAAAAAAGAAGGCTCTAAGGAGACCTAGTGGTGACTTCCCATATCTGAAAGGGACTTACTGGAAAGCTGGAGGTGGAGTGCTTGCAAGGACCAGTAGTGATAGGATGAGAGGCAATGGTTTTAGGGAAGAGTAGATTTAGATGGGATGTAAGGAAAAAGTTCTTTACCACGTGGGTAATGGAAAATTGGAACAGGCTGCCCAGGGAGGTCTCATCCCTGGAGATATTCAAGGTGAGTCTTGGAGAAGCTCTGAGCAACCTGATCTAGTTGAGGGTGTCCCTGCTTACAGCAGGGGGGTTGGACTAGATGAATGACCTTTAGAGGTCCCTTCCAACCCAAATTATTCTATGATTCTGTGTGGTACTGTTGGGCACACCCTGAACTTGACACCTGGGTGGCAGTGTGTACCCAGTGGAGCTCTGTTTTAGACTCTGCCTCAGTCCTGGTATGTGCAGAGCTTTCAGAGACCATGGCTCTCTGCAGAGAGGACACCACCACCACTCCCTGCTAGAGCTGCCAGAGCTTCAGCATCTTCCCTGAACAATTTGCCACACCAAGCCCTGCTTGCCCACCCTGGCTGCTCCCCAGGGCCTTCTTTTATAAGTGGGGAAGGTTGGTTTTCATTGCTCCTGGCTCCATTCAGGTCCTGTCAGCTGTCGTTAAAGAGCTGTGAGCTCCTGTTGGTTCTGTTGGTTTCCCCAAGGATCCCTCATTTCTGGAAACCCTTCTGTGTGCCATGCTAGAGCACTCTGATGCATATTGTGAGCTGCTTGCTCTGTAAGAAACAGAGGCAGATAGTTCCCAGATATCTGAGAACTCTGCTGTACAGTGCTAGTATCTGGCGTACACTTCTGCAGATGAACATCTACAAAAGTCGTATCCCTTCTCATGCTTGTTCTGTGCTATAAGAGAAAAATAGTAAACTGAGACTTAAACATGTCCTGTGATGTAAGGTCATTTGAATTTAAAAATTATTGGACTCAAAACAAGTATTGGCATCATCTTAGTAGCAAGGATGTACTAATATTTATTCTGACAATTAATATGTTAATTTCCTTATTTCTTTTAAAGCATGGCAATTCCTTCTGTACTTTAGAATTTGACTGAAGAATGGGAAAAAAAGCAATAGAATGAAACCCATTAAAAATATATTAAAAATAGGGATAAAAATATTCCTTTATTTCCTTAGAAGACAGCTATAATATTTAGGAAAATAAATATAAGATTGTCTTGATTTTTAGAAAGAATATAAAACCTGTAGTTAGCCATCATGAAGCAGTACATGTGTTCAAACTTTACATTACAACATGATTGCTTCTATTTTCTAATCTTATTTCTTTATGATTTGTTAAGGGGCACTTAGGTAGGCCTACTGTAGCATATGAACACAGCGACTGAGTGATTTTTTTTTTTTTCACTCAGACAGCTAATTCAGTGGATTTTGTATTTCCTGAAAGGCTTAAATCCTTTCTTCTGTGCATGCTCCAAAGAGTAGGAATAATCAAGTCAAATGATCATTCTCATTTTTGTATTATACGGTGGAGACAACTGCATGGAATTTGTGTGCATTGGGATCTTAATTTCTGGAAAAGCAAAGACAAATTATTAGGAAGCTCTATGACACGGGAGACTTACCATTACAAGCTGGAGTACAGCAAAAGTGGTCCGTTACAAAGACCCGTAGGTGTGCTGCATCACTTATTCTGTTTAATTAAAATAATGAAAAATGACTATTCCACAGACCTGTGAACTTGATTAGAGTTATTTGGAAAACACTAGAAAAAATGACATGTTTGAAGACCCAACATACAGAAAGCTTCAGACCTGAGCAGGGAGGAATGAATGTGAATGCAGGCTTTGAGATCTGTGCAGAATATTATCATACTCTTTGCAGATATAATAGTTCACACAGACACATCAGTTCATGTCCCACTAGGCTGTTATTTACTAATGAGCATTCATTATGAATTCCTGAAGGGGCAAAAAAGATGTTTCACTGTTGTGCTTGAATTCTTTAATTATCTCACTGATTTAGTGACAAAAAGTCTATCAGTATTTCATTACAGCATTTGATTCTGTACTTAAGAACAGCATCATATTCAGGGAAAAAAAGCAACACAGAAAAGCAGAACACATTGCAGTAAAGAGAGAACACAGTGAAAGAGAGGTCCACAATATCTTTGGATAGCAACAACCTGCATGTCCACCAGACTAACGTCACAGTTCAGGCAGGTGGCAGAGGTGTGGTGTTTATCCTCTGTGTGTTCTGCCAGAAAAGCACTTCTGAATGTGGGCTGGACTCTGACCACGGTGAGAATGGGGTAGGGGTTGCCCATCCTGTAAGTGGGCACAGAGCCTGGCACAAGTCTTCATGTGGGAGGGAAATGGGGAACAGAGTGCTCACAGGTGCACCTGGGAAATAACCTGGGAGACACCATAAGTGTGAACCATTTACTCTTATTTTTTTCTTCTGATAAGAATGCCCAGCACTTAGGTAAATCACCAGATGGTCTCCGGACACTTTGCAGTGAGGACAATTAACCCTGTGGTGGCCTGGGGGGAAACAACAACTGAGGAGAAGTGAAGGGAGATGTTGGAGGCTCCTGAGCAGGATGGCAGCAGATTTCTGCAGAAAACCCCATTCACCCAGCCTGGCTGCCTTCTCTGCAGTCAGGGTGTGAGAATGGTGGACCCCACACTCACACACAATGAGAGGAAAAATGGGGAATTCAGTCAGATAACATCCATCAGCAAGCAAGGCTTCATAAAAGTAATTTGGAAAACAGTGCTCTAGGCAAGAAGCAATACATTTTGAAGTTCACTTTCAATTTATAAAAATAAAGATGAAAAATTAAATTAGTCATAAGCTGGACAGTTAAATTCATATTTGTTTTTTTTTAAACATATATTCTAAAAGAATTATTGCAAAGGCTGCTTTTAAAAGCTGATGGTTAGGGGTAAAAATCTTTCTCAGTGAAGGCTTTTTCAACATCCAAACACGTTATTTTTTTTCTAGAGAGCTTATACTGAATAAGACATCTATAGCTCAAACAGACCAGTCACTTTAGGAGTGAAATGTTGTGAAGTGTTGCAGAAGTTTCTCTGGACAACTCTCCCCTGCCCATAAACCTTTTTTTCCATAGAAACATGGCTCAATTTGGAATTCGTTATTCAAGATGCTCCTTGAACATGGTGGCACATCATGGAATAAGCAAAGATATCCATCCTTAATAACATTTCTCTCCCTAAGTGTCCTTTCATTTTGACCTTTTCTTCCTGCAGCCTGGCCAGTTTTTACTCCTTTTACCTTTCACATCTAGCAGGTAAGAAAAAGAAAAGAACTGTATTGAGGAGGTGGACATAGTAATTTTTTTTGAAAATTGAATCTTCTGACATCATTAGACAGAAGTTACAAAATCAGGTTCACCCAATGGTGTTCTATTATGAAGAGATGGCTTTCCAGAGGCATTTTTTCTTCAAAATGAGCCAAAAAAAGGACATTAAGTAGTTGTTGCTTTGCTAAGGACAGGTTACCAGAGGACCTTTTAAATTAACCAACTTGAGGTGCCACATGAGCTGCTGCTTTAGAAAGTACTCTATTACACTTCTGTTTTGTAGGACATACAAGGTACATTTCAGCTGTAAGTGAATTTCATTGCTCTTATTTTATCTCATTATTATTCTTTTATTGCAGGTTTCTTTGGGACATAAATTACCTTGAAGGGAGTACTCAATTTCAAACACACCTGAATTCTCTGATAATGCTAATTTGGGCTGGACCAGTAAATAGACAAGAGAGCCAAACATTTGAAAATTACTGAAGTGGATTAGGTTTAGAGGCTAATAAAGCATCTCATTCAGATTAACATGGAAAAGTATAAGATAATGAAACAGGGCATGAGAAACATTCATAGTTTCTTTGGGCTAAAATAAAACAAGGTTCAGAATTTGGAACAACAAACAATTTACGAGAGATTGATTGTAATTAAGACTACACTTTTGCAATTTTTCATGTTTCTTTCCAGGCTCTTCAGTTCTGAAAACAAATGAGGAGCATGGATCAAAACTGTTTTTCACAAATGAGACTAAGGACTATGTATGAACAGAAAACATCAGCTCTGAGAGCCTGGTTACCCATTTCAGTTCAAACAATTTCCAGATGCCTTTGAAACTGCACAACCTCTCCCAGCAGCACCATAAATTGGTTTTCACTCAAACCAGACTAAAAGGGTTTGATTGTTCTAAGATCTAGATCAAAGAGCTTGGCAGTGACGTAGAAGGCTATGTAACTCTTAGAATTCCTAGTCAGAAACCTGGGATTTGCTTTTCTATTCACAAGATAAGCACCTGTGTAAACTACAAATGATGTGTTTTAATACATTTGATTTATATGTGTACCTTTCAATGAAAAATAAGGCCCTGGATTAACAAATGTGTTTAACAAACATGAACGAGTGCTGCTGCCATGCAGCTGGTATTCTGTGTCCCAGGGTGAAGCTAAACAAGAGAGTTCAGACAACTTAAGAGGAGGAGGTCCTGCCTCCTCTGCCTCCCCCTGTTCCTGAACTGCATGTCCATTCTTCCAGCCACAGGTTTCCCCCCCTGCCTTGCTTGGGCTCTCTTCCCAGTCTCAGTAGCTTTGCAGGAAAGTATTCGGTTCACAGGTTTGTTTTCTTTCAGTTACCTTGGTGTACCTCAGTTCAGGTAAATGAGTTGGCATTGTTTGAGGCTGATAAGGTGGGTGTGGAGGAGGAAGCCCAGGAGCAGGGCATGAGAGACCCTGCTGCCTGTGGAAATTGCAGGATAACTGCACCTTCAGCCCCTTCTCCAGCTTCCCAGTGCAGGAGGAGGCTGTGAGCACCAAACAACTGGTCTTGCACAGCATCAGAGAATACACAGCAATCTTTCACTTACCAATAGAAAAATAGAAAAAGTGTCGGTCTTCCTGCTGGGCTGGTTACAAGTCATGTTTAAATTGTCAAGTAAACCAAAGCAGTTGATACATTTCTTTCCATCTATGCAAGAAAAGCTCAGTCTGTCCTAGTTATTCATCCAAGAAAATATTTTAATAATTTCTAACTGATATTTTAAAATATGAGAAACGTTCTATGCTAGTCAGTACTTCTTAATTTAATTGGAGCAGCAGCAGGGATTTAAACAAATAGAAATAACAGCTTAGCTTTATTAAAACAATGCCTTCATTTGTTTTTGTGTTTTTTACATTATAACAGGCCAAAACTTTAAAACATTAGAAATAATTAATATTTTAAAATAATCCAAACTCACTCCCGCCATATTCCAATTAAAGCAAGAAAATAAAACCAGTCTTTTTATTTACTTCTGATATTAATGGAAGACATTCTAGAATTTTGTTTATTTAAACACTGTAAAATGCATTGAAAAAGTTAAGAAAATTAATGATGCTTCGGAGAAATACAGGGGAAAAAACAAATTAATCTTTTCTAAAAGAAAAAACCCCAAAACCTTATATCTTTGTCTTTGTATGTCTTTGTGTTTGTGTGGTCAGACTGCTCCATCCTTCATGCCATTCCATTGGAATTTTTGTTTGGCCAAGATCAAAAGAGTTAAATTCCAGCTATTGCTCCCTCCCTGCTGTAAAAAAATTAATGAGTAGTATTGACAGTATAAGTTTTAAAAATGTTTAAACCCACAATATGTCAAATCCAAGCAGGCCACATTTTTTAACTGATACTGTACATGAAGCCCATTCAAATTCTCATAAAGAATTGGCTGCATGTATATGTATATATATGTGTGTGTATATAAATATATATATATATATAAAACATGAATGTAGTTGGCTGCATCAAAATTTAGTGATACAGATAGGTAAGAAGGTAACTGTCACATTTTAGCTGTCAGGTTTCTGAAGCTGGAGGACAGCACCTTTGGTCAACATGTATAGTGCTTGAGCATTCTTTGACCAGTCCTGAAGATAACTTGTCTTGCACAACTGCTCTTAGTAAGGGAATTGATTGTATCTCTATAGGAAGAAAGCACACAAAGCTTTTGACTCTACTGTTTCATGCAGAAAATTCATGAAAATTGATTTTTATCCTCTGAGTGCAGAATAATATTTATAGCTCAACTAGTCTGCTTAAACCTGTGTGAGTCTCTGCCCCCATAGAGGTGCCTCCATCTGCCCCTGTGGCATTCCCTGCTCCCTGCCTGCTCCAGGGGAAATGTTCCCCAGCCCCAAGGAAAGTATCCATGTGGCCAGTGGAGATGGAAGAATCACAGAATCATAGAATGTCAGGGGTCAGAAGGGACCTCTGAGGATCGAGTCCAATCCTCCTGCCAGAGCAGGACCAAAACTAGGGCAGGTGATTCAGAAACACATCCAGATGGGTCTTGAAAGTCTCCAGAGAAGAACACACAACCTCTCTGGGGAGCCTGTTCCAGGGCTCTGTAACCCTTAGAGTAAAAAAATTCTTCCTCACGTTGAGATGGAACTTCCTGTGCTCTATCTTGAATCCATTGCCCCTCATCCTGTCACAGGGCAGAAGACAGAGGTGTTGATCCCTTCATTCTTGATGCCCAGCCCTCATGTATTTAAGAATTTGCAGTAGTGACAGACATAAAGAGAATAAAGCTGTAAGGGAGAGCCAGAAGGGTGAATTTTTATAGGGTTTTTCCTCTGCCATGTTCAGGACACATTTCAGTTTGATTAGCTTTACTATGCACATTAATATTTCTTAGATAAACATAGGAGATGAGAATGGAAATTTATTGTGACAGGTGTTTAGAGTCATGTAGGTGAGGCCTTCTTTTTATAATTTAAGACTTTGCCTGAATGTACAACTTAACTAAATCTTCGAGACTTGTTACATGATGCTCTATCACAAGTTTTGGATATCTGGGAGTGGGCCTCATGAATTGTCTGTGAAAATACCACAAATAAACAAACCGTGTATAGAGTGGATCTGCAAGTGGGATCACTTGCAGAATGCATCCAGATGTAATTATTGGGCTGTAATACATTAGCAGCTTTGTATTTTCAAGGGAGATGGATGGAACAATGTTGAGAGAGTACCTTTACAGATTCATTAGAAGCATTAAAAAATGGAAGCAGATCACCAGTCAATTTTGAAATTCACAGCACTTTTCAAATAAAAAAGTTATGTATTTTTCCAAAGGATAATATAGGGCTTAGTGTAAAATTAGGAGAATTAAAATTGATTATTTGGTGCTACTTTCCCACAAAATGAGGATAGAATAACAGTACATAAAAACAAGTAGCAGATAATATTCTCTAATTTGAAACACAATAACTTACATAACTGGTGAAATAGCAGGTCTAATTCCAGTGGACGGTAATTTTGAAGTAACTAATTTTATTAATTTTAATTTTCTACTTCCTTAAAAATTCTTTGACTGTAAAATTTATATATCTGACATGTTTATTTTATTTTATTTAATAATATGAAATAGCTATGAAGACAGGCTGAGACACTTGGGGTTGTTCAGCCTGGAGAAGGCCCTGAGAACACATTATAGTGGCCTTCCAGTATCTGAAGGAGGCCTACAGAAAAGCTGAGGAGAGACTTTTTACAAGGCTATGTAATAACAGGACAAGGGGTGATGTTTTTAAGCTGGAACAAGGTAGATTTAGGGTTGACATTAAAAATTCTTTAGTGTGAGGGTGGTGAGACACTGGCACAGGTTGTCCTGAAAATACCGGACCTGTCCAAGGGAAAATGCAAGATAAAACCAATTTGATACAGAATCGTATCAAGGGATCTGACACAGCTCTGCAAATAAATTGAAGGCTAGTAATACAACAGCCTCAGACTAATCCATTATTTCAGTATACTTTAGATTGCTGTTTATGAAAATACAGAATGGATAAGCTAAGGCTATTTAAAAATAATTCAAAATTCACAGTTTTAGAATGATATCTGTACATAAATGGGGAAAAAGTAACCACAAAGCATAACTAAAACAAGGACTAAAACTAAGCACAGGTTTCTGTCTGTGTAGGCACCCAACCTCCATGGAAGAGCAAACAATAGGCATTCTATTTCTCCAAGGAACCTTGTGTCCTGCAAAACTTCCCTCAACTTAATAGCAAGCCTTGTACTTGAGAAAGTTGAATCACAAGCCCAATTAATTTTTAATAACTTTAACAACTTCAATAATACACAGATGTTTTGGTAATGTTAGGGTTTAAGAAAGGTTTAAGTGTATTTTATTGTCTTCTTCACATTTCATAGTATTGTAACATCTATCACAACTATAGGTCTAACAATTATGCTATGCTCTGGAGAAACTAGGTTAAGCCACAAACAAGGAGAAAAAAGTGTTCAGCATTGTTCGTGCGTTCACAATTTGATCTATCCTAAGTGTTACATACCTCTTCTTGTTCAATAAGCCCTGTTCCATCAATCCTCCACTTACTTTAAAGAGTATTTCTCTTTCCTACAAGGAAAAAATATACCTAACCAGAGCTGAAACTTACTAGATGCATGATAGATGTGTGAGCTGGCCTGTGTACTCATAGCTTGTTTAGTGCTAAAGTAGGGCACAGCTGAAAAGAGAATTAGACAACAAATGGAATCAAGGTCTGAAAAAATTTGCTCTGAAAAATTCCTGTGCTCTTGTTTGGATTTTGATTCAGACTCTGAAAAAAAACACATGGTGATAAAGATATGTTTGACAGAACTGACTCCCATGAGGGGAAAAAATAACAGCATAACATTTTATTTTGTCCTTTTTAATGTTAATATCTGTAGGAGATCTGCATGAGAAAGTTGCTGATCAGTCTCCAAGGCCTGGTGTGCAACAGGACTCTAAAAGATGTCTGAGTGACTCTAGCTGGCCAAATTATTACAGCCAGCATTGTCAGTAATGGTATATACAAGACACTCTGGTAAAAGTAAAGAATTTAATAATTTACTCTATAAATGCCTATTAGAATGATGATTCATAAAAATAAGGAAAAAGTCTTCTGTTTAAATTCATATAATAGGTACTGATTTTTCTATGACCCATAATGAATTCAGTGTGAATAAAATACTACAAGTCCTGTTAGCAAGAAGATTTTTTAAAGAAGACCACCTTGAAATCCTGTCTTGTATTCATTTCATTATTCTGTGGACAAGATCAAAACAGGAGGCAAGTAGTAGTTTTTTATGTTCAGTGGATCAGCTACTCAAACACCTGTATCATTCAGTTCATACCTATGAAATGTGATGGTGGGTTAAATGTATCTTTCACATCTCAGTCTATGGAAGTCCAGCTTATTAGAAAGTAACGAATGGGGCTTTCTTTTTTATCCACTCTCATGTTAAAAGGTAATGGATAACTGAACAAACTGGAAAACAAATAAGCAAGATAAATGCAATTAATTATGCATGAGCTAGGAAACATACGAAAGTAACATAGGTCAATGCAGTATGCTAAGATATTATTTATCTCATTATAAAGTTAGTGCACCTGGGTAACATCTAAAATCTCAATTTTAAGATGGCCATTTCTGTTGTCCTTTTGAGCCAAAGCTTGGATTTCAGAATTCAGAGGTACAAAAGTTTAATATCAGTGGCAATCTATTCTACTGCAGTAGAAGTACAGGTAGTGGTAGTGGATTGTGGATTGTCTCTGCATGCAATTGTAATGTAGTCTTCCTTCTACAGCCTCTCCAAACTTTAAATACTAGTATGTTCTTTCTTACTCTACCAATTTCCTCAAATGATTCTCTTGTTTATTCAAAACAGCAACCTTTTAGAAAGACAGAAATGCTCATGCATACCATAGACGCTTCCATAGGTATTGAGTAAGTAGATAAATAAGTTTGCTTTTAACAGAAGGATTTTTATCAAGATAAATTCACCACCTGTTCAGGATCATCAGATAGCATGATTTAACTGTCATGCTCATAATGAATGTTGTAAAATGAATGAAAAAAATGAAGGAAATACCCTAACCATCCCATCTTTTCCATTTTGTCAAACTAGTTTTAAAGCTGGGGAAAAGTGGAAAGAATATTGAAGAATCATATTATGTTTCCCGGAGAGGTTCATTTTCCAGTGCTGCTTGCATAATCCGCTTCAGCCTAGGAAATGCTAGTCTACTGTCTAGGAAGTTTTACCAGCAGATGCAGTGAAACCAGTATAGTTGTTCTGATAGGGAGTAACCATAGAATCATTATAGAATGCAAGTTTGGGAGGGACCTTGACGATCACCTGGTCCAACCTTTCTATCTAGAAACATGGAACATATTTTTTATCTAGGAACACGGTTTAGATGAGACAGCCCAGCACCTTGTCAAACTGAGTCCTAAAAGTGTCCAGTGTTGAGGAATCCACCACTTCCCTGGGGAGATTATTCCAGTATCCAACTGTTCCCATAGTGAAATTCTTTTTCTGATGTCCAGTCAAGATGTCCCCAGGACATTACACATTATCTTTTCCATGTGACTCCTTTGGAAAAGGGAGCCACCTTGGGGGCCACCCTTTTTAAGTGATGGAACACTTAAATGGCAATAAGGTCTCCCCTAAGTCTTCTTTTCTCCAGACTGAACAAACCCAGTTCTCTCAGCCTTTCCTCATACAGTAGGCTTTCTAGTCCTTTGATCATCTTTGTAGCCCTTTTCTGGACTCTCTCCAGCCTGTCCACATCGTTTTTTTTTTTTTTTTGTATAGCAGGGGCCAGAAATGAGCAGTATTCCAGGTGTGGCCTGACAAGTGCTGCATATAGGAGGATGATAACTTCTTTATCTTTGATGTTGATGCCTTTAAAGACCGGGCTGCCCTCTGCAGATTCATCAAGCTCTGGTAAAAACAGACTATAGCAAAAGATATATGACTTGGGGTGAGGACTTCTTTTTGTCTTGTAAGAGGGCACCTGATGCAGCATCTTGTGGGTTTTGTTTTCTCTATATTTTAAAGCTGGTATGATGTATATAGCACAGCTCGAAAAACTTGTCAGTACCTGGGCAAAATTCCAAGAAATCCCTGGTTCCACTCTTTTTAGTGCCATTTATCTTTCTTAACGTGTCTTGCTGCCAGTAGCATGAATGCAGTACTGATCTGTGGAACTATCTCATTTATATTCAGAGGGTGAGAGGTACTTTTCCTTTTGCAGAATGACAGCATCAGGAAAGACAACCAGCATGTTCAGAGTAAAATTTAACTACCAGTTTACTCAGCAGGGGTGGTAGCATGCATCTTTGGAAGACAGAAGGAAACTTAAAAATGCTTTGTGCCTAGGACAGGCAGTACTACAGGAGACATTCTTCCTCCTATTGGAATGATCGCATTTCATAACATTTGTGAGGCCCAGAAGATGTCTATCTTGAAGGAAGATGGTAAGATGTTCCTTTTGCCTGCTGACTTCAAGCAGTCCAAGATATGCTAATGTTTCACTATGTGGCCAAGGTAAGCTTTAAAAGGATATTTTGAGAGAATATGAATGGTACAAGGTGAAAAGAATAACTGGAAAATGTTGACATCTGTGTCCATCTCAGGACAAAGAAAATACATTGATTCTTTCCTTGAACTAGAATTGTCAGAGAATATTAACCGAGAAGTGGAAGTATTAATTAATATGCAAGATTCTCAGTGTATGCAGTAGAAGATCATAAGCAAGGCGTGACTGTCACAGCATTTGTTCTGACTAGGCTTGTACAAGGACTGGAAGTAAGAACTGTAAATAAGACCAAGGTTGAGAAGCAAAAATCAAACCAAAGGCAAGAAAGGAGCACCAGTTTAGCTGACAGTAATCCTACCAGTTTCATACTACAAGGCAGGTCCTGAGACAGCTTCTAAGACAGACATGAAAAAAACTGCAGGCAAAATTGTGCAGCAGTCACAAATAGTCAGTGAAAGTCCAATAGGGCCACAGCAAAGGGTCTGCTGCATTTATGGTTCCAGTACAAATTAGTGCACTGTGGAACTATTAGTTCCATGGCAGTGGAACAAGCATGGATACCTATCAGTCATTTAGGCTTTATGACCACCCTTTATTTCTTACAAAGTATGGTCAGGGTATCAAGATGTAGGAGGCTGGCTTCTGCAGGAATGCTGTCTGCCATTTAATAGTCCACACAGAGCATAATTGTGACAGACGGTATGTTTATTTATAGCAGTTCTTGTTATTGTCTGCCAGAGTTAGATGATAGGTATACTTCAAGGAAGAATGAAAAACCAATGAAGGGTTTTACATTACCTAGACAAAGTAATTTTTTTCTGAATTGTCAAGTGTCTGCTGTGCTGTAAGCCTGTTTATAGTTTGATAGAGTAGTGCACTCTAGACGCATAAGTCTTTTGCACTGAAAGGTGCAAGATCTCTTTGGGTACTAAAGATCAGTCTTTTCTGCCCAGTTTTACAGTATAATACAATATAACTACATATCATAGACTCATAAAATAGCTGTGGTTGGGTCCTTGAAAAACCTTAAAAAAGGGACCTAAAGATCATCTAGTTCCAGCCCCACTGCATGAGCAGGGACACCTCCCACTAGATTAGGTTGCTCAAGGCCCCATCCAACCTGGCCTTCTCTGCAAAATGTCTCATTTTTTACTGCTATCAAGCACCACATTTTAATGAAAATAAATGTCCAAGTTCAAACAACAATGTACATACAACTATCATTTTGAGAACATGGAGAAAATGTTTTGGAGAAAATTAGCTGACTTTATCAATGAAGCAGCCACTTCTGAGTTACATCTACTCTGATTCCTTTTTTACTTAATACTGAGATGTTTTCAAACATTTAACTCTTGCTCTCAACATCATTTACATTTAAAGGTTTAATGTTCTCTCCCACAGGCACCTCCTAAGATCACCTCTCAATGCTGATCAGATTGCTGTCCATTATTATTAGTAGGAGGGTACCAGGATTCCAATAAGACATGTCAGTGATGAATACCTAAAAAAAGCGTATCTCAATAGAAATACTCAGGCCTGTATTTTCTCTCCTTAATCCTGATAAATCTATTGCACTTCATTTCTCTTTGGCTGGCATAGACCCCATCCTGCTGTACCTGTGGCCTTCCCACATCGCATTCCAACAAAAAAACCATCCTATTGCAAATTCAATATAAACATTTTAAGGAAACAGATGCGCATAGTAACATAGCAGTGAGGTGGAGCAGGCATCGTTCCCAGTAAGCTGTGCTGGGAAGCCAGCTTTTCAACCATATTTTGCCCCTTGAACAGAATTAAAACAGTGGACTGGACAGCTGCATTGCTTGCTTTCTCAGGGAAAACTGTTTAAAATTCTAGATGATTCCTTGTCTTGTTACGTATTGCATAAATAAAAATATGCTAATAAAGCTCATTTTATTTGACGAACAGATTTATATCCACTGGTAAATGCATGAAAATTATTTAGAGTACTGCATGCATATACACAGATTGTGCTAAAAGAAGTCAAGTGTCATTGATAAATCTTTGCAATAGTGACCAGGTGGGTAATAACACTCGGAGCTATCATTTGGATTCCATAATATGTAATTCTGCTGAGACTTAAAGCAAGCGGACCAACTGTGATGAGTAAATAGTTTGTTCCTGTTTGTTTTGTTTTAGTCAGAGAGAAGCTGTATTATTACTACATACAGGTATATTACATTACAGTATAACATAACTCTGACATTTAGTCTTACAGAGCAGATGAGTCTAGAACAACTGTGATGCAGAAAAATACACACAGTAATAATAATAATTTGAAAAAGACACTTAACATCTTATCTATTAAGCTTCGTTTTTCAACTTTTTGATACTCCCTAAAATATCTCCCTTCTACTAAGCTTGTCATGATCAACATTAAAAAAAAAAATTGTAAAATTATTCTAAACTGTATTTGAATGCATAGCTTTTGAATTGCCCTGTAGTTATTGCAGTATACATTTTTTGCTGACTGTAACATATCTTTGCCAACACAAATATATTTAAATATTTCTAGATGCATATGAAAATCTTTCTGTAACTGAAAAATAATTTTATTTTACAAGAATAAGAATACATCTATTCCTGAATCATTGTGAAATGAAAAATGTTTCAGTTAGCAAAGAGTGCAAGACTAATATGCCCTCTACTCTATTTTTCTAGATTTTGAACAACATCAAAGCCTTACATTATAAGAAAGAAATCAATAAGAGAAGATTATGGGATCTGCTACTCTCTATTTATTTGCAAGAAATGAACAGTAACTTTTTAGAATCTGGAAGTAGCAAAACAACTGAAGATTGCTTTGATCACTACTGTAGGCAAAGTCTTCTCTTTATATTTTTTTCTTCTTTTGAAGACTTTTTTGTTCCTTAATTCATGTAGGTACTAAAAGAATTCTAGATAAGGCAGCATGAGGCTCTGCACAGATTTGTAAATGCTACTTAATGCTGTGTTTTGACTTTTCATAGTTCAGCTTTTTTTTTTTCTTTAACAGACTTTAACATCTCATTTCATTCATTAAATGAATTAATTTAAAGCTGACTCTTCTGTGACAGCAAATTTTTAGGTTTGTGCCCTGATAACAGCTGGCAGTAATGAAGTTTCAGAATTTTACTCTTTAATTGACAAATCACTCTGAAAACAGTGATGAAATAGAATTTTTTTTTTTAAGATTTGCCAGATGTCTTTATTTATTGCAAGTTGGACAGTTTCAGAAGCACTACTGTACATATCTTTCACTTGGCCTAGGTTCAAGGTTAAGAACTACACTTTCAATTGCTAGATGAAAATAATTCATTGCTAGATGAAATAATCTGTTCCTGTTTATGACAGAATTTTGTGGTTTTAAATGTGTCTTGAATAATTAATTCTATTCCAGTACTTGAGCTGTTTTAAGATAGGTGATCTAGTTTCACTCAGTTTCACTAAGCTCTATACTTTTTGGATAGATAGGCTGATGACTTCTAAACTGTATAAATGCAGAACTCTTTTTGATCAGGACAGTTCCAGAAGTATAAGGCTATGTTCATCCATTATGACAGTTGGAATTCAAATTTTCTTCGTTGGCACTGGAAAAGTTGTCCCAAGAGGCTAAGGCTGCATATAAAGTATCTTAGCTTTGCACAGGCTGATATATTCATTTATAGAATATAGAACTGTTGAAAGCTTTTCAGTAGTCACTAGTAACTAAACAAGTTCAGGACCTAGTATCAATTTCAGTCTTGCATGTTTGACTGCTACACACAATCCACACCCACCCCAAATTCAGATCACTGCATCCCTGGTTTAAACCTGTAAGTAAATTTATCTTTGCCAGTTAAACTGCTTTGCAATTAAGGGTATAACTTAACATTCAGCTTAAACCAATATAAATCTATGTTCTCTTCTTCATTCCAACACATGTATTTCTGTAATCAAAGGGATAACTGGATTCAGGAACCCAGCTAGGTCACAACAAATCATTTTTTGTTTTCTTAGATATCAGATTAATTGGTTACCTGATTACACTAACTATCATGATCTCTAATGCTGCAGACCAAGACAGGTGATGTGAATTCAGGAATGGGGCAAACAGCAAGACTGACACAGAGTCCAGCTGGAGACCTGTGAGTAGTGGAGTCCCCCAAGGATCAGTGCTGGGTCTGGTCCCGTTCAACATCTTTATCAGTGACCTGGATGAACAGAGTGCACCTTTAGCAGGTTTGCTGATGACACAAAACTGGGAGAAGTGGCTGACAAACCAGAAGGTTGTGTTGCCATTCAGAGGGACCTGGACAGGCTGGAGGGTTGGGCAGAGAGAAATTTAATGAAATACAAGAAGGGCAAGTGTAGATTCTTACATTTGGGAAAGAACAACCCCGGGTACCAGTATAGGTTGGGGACTGAGCTGTTGGAGAGTGGCACAGGAGAAAAGGACCTGGGGGTGCTGGTGAATGGAAGGACGACCATGAGCCAACAATGTGCCAATGGCATCCTGGGGTGCATTAGAAGGGGGGTGGTTAGAAAGTCAACAGAGATTCATCAGAGATGATTAATATTTCTAAATATGTAAAGGGAGAGTGTCAAGAGAAAGGAGTCAGGCTCTTGTCAGTGATGCCCAATGATAGAACCAGGGGCAATGGGTGCAAGTTGGAGCATTGGACATTTTATGTAAACATAAGAAAAAGCTTTTTCATTGTGAGGGTGACAGAGCACTGGAACAGGCTGCCCAGGGAGGTTTTGGAGTCTCCTTGTCTGTAGACGTTCAAAACCCACTTAAATGTATTCCTGTGTGACCTACACTAGATGATCTTGCTCTGGAAGGGGGGTTGGTCTCAATGATCTCTCAAAGTCCCCTCCAACCCCCTAAGATTCTGTGATTCATTGGTTTATTCTGTATTTTGTAGTTTAGTGCAATCTATAAATAAAGATTAATATAATGATTGAGTTACCCAGCCTGTCAGGATAACAGAATAGAAGTCATCAGTTGTCAGTCTCTGCATAGATGCAGTTTCAACATTCTGATTTTAACAAAGGACTACACCATTTTTTCCTCTATTCCCCCTTTTCTAAATACAGTATTGTTAAATAAAGACAGAAACTGTAAACATATATATAAATCTGGACACTCTAAAAGCAGCTGGAGGCAAGTTTTGTATATAAGGAAATTAAAAAGAAACAGAGATAAGCAATCTGTCATAAAAAAACCCAAACTTCTGCCACAACTCACTTCAGAAAATATAAGAGACTTTGTGAATTGCCTGGTGCTCCATTCTGTTACATTGTGATTCAAGATCTATACTAGGCCAATACAGTCAAATTCTAAAGCCATCAGCATTTAAAAATATATACATATACACAATAGTGATTTACTGATTTACATGAACCTGTCTTTGATACAATCAAGGGATCAAACACAGTGTTTAGAAGTTACATACAAGAACCAAGTTGAAATCAATGCCTTATTTTCCTTCACTAGTTACTAATATTTTAAAGAATAACCTGACTGCTTGGAAAGTTAATGCATTTTTGCAGTCTGGAGCCTTACACCTGCAATAAATGCAAAGTCTGGCAATTACTTGTATGTGATACTAATAGAAGGCAATGAAGCATTGCTAAACTGTTTCCTGATTGATTTTTCAGGAATCTTTGTATTTAATATTTTGTATTTAAATAAAAATG
Source organism: Heliangelus exortis (assembly GCF_036169615.1). Classification (NCBI taxonomy): domain Eukaryota; kingdom Metazoa; phylum Chordata; class Aves; order Apodiformes; family Trochilidae; genus Heliangelus; species Heliangelus exortis. The sequence goes on along the minus strand of NC_092454.1, from coordinate 27,004,708 downwards.
GCAGGTTTAACATTGAGAAAACGTCAAATAAAAATAGCCTGGCAGGAATGTGTGGCCTTGTTGATTTAAAAATGGGAAGGAGAAGGGGGAGGGGAAGAAGAGTAAATAGGAAGGTGGAAAGAAAAAGAAAAGGTATAAGGAAGCTTGCAATCATTTTAATTCAATCAAGTTGCTTCACAAACAAATAATGGATTACAGTTTTCTAGAGCTGCATCTAAGTATTTCCTATCTATATCTCTAATCACAGCAGTCTTGCTTCCCCTCCATGTTTCCTCTGTTATCCCTGCATTTCTTCCCCACAATATTTACAGCTCGCTATCCTCCTTTCTTCCTTCACAAATTGTTTTAGCTACTTGTTCCTCCCACAGTGCCTTCCTTTTTTCCCTATGCCTTCCAGTGATCTTACGGGCAAAGGCCATAAACTGTGTATGTTATAAGGAACGTGTTTTTGGGCACTCAGTATCTGTGCGGCTTTGTCACCTACTGTATCCCAGCCAACCTTTCCATCAACTATTTCTTTCCTTGTTTGAGTGGTAGATTCCTTCAGGTATGGAGCTCTACACTACTGCACACTTTCTTAATAGTCAGATAAGGTTTCCATACTCCATGGCAGAAAATGCAATTTAGATACCATCAGCCTGGAGCAGTAAGAAAGTAACTATAGAAAAAACAGTTTCCTCTGTTTGCTAGAGGATAGATCCTGGAAAAGAATTTGGCATATAAGGAAGGGATTAAACAAACTTTGGGTGCCTGAATCCAAAACTGAGATCTAAAAAAAAAATCCATGCAGCAGGTGCCCATGGCATGAGACATACCTGTATTTAAGATGAAACTTCTTCATGTAACTACAACTCTGGCCCTGCACTTCCACATTAGTTTGTCCCAGCCTCAGTACCCAGGTTCCTACCTAATATTAATGTGGTAGAAAAACCACAGGCATGATTCTGAAGATACAGCAAGAGGACTGTATCCTTTACAAAACAAAATTCTGAATACGTAAATAAAACAAAACCAAAGAACACAATGCCCCATCCAAGCAAGCAAACAAACAAAAACGAAACACAAAACCCAACAACATTAAAAAATGTTGGATACTTTGCTGTGCCCACCTTCTATATTGTAGCCTAGCACAGAGGCTACTGGCATGAGAAAAAAGGCGACCACGGCTCGAAAACTGAATTCTTGCAAGTACTGGGATGTTTTGCACATACAAGTGTGTGTGAATGCACACGTAGATAATATTGACATGAGATGTGGACTACACAAATATAAATTTATTATTATGGTACGTATTTATTTCATATGCACACAGGTAAGTTTCTAGAGCCTTAAGTGAGCATGGCTAGCTTATAAAAGTGGCTAGCATGACCATTCTTCTGTTTTTCAAAAGCAGAAACAGTATATCTTTGAAAAATAAACTATGAGCATATCTATTCAAGAGAAAAGTCAAAATTGCCAGTCCCAAGTAGATGAAAATGTACATTTCCAGTCTCTTACAAGTAAGCCTAAATCCTGGGAAATGGCTGGTTTTAACACAAATTACTGCCATCAGTGTTTTCCTGTTAACTCACCATGAGAATTCTTTGAACGGGGTTTTGAGCCTTATTTCAAGTCTAACACTTCTTGTCCCCTCTGTATCATAATGCAAGTATCTAACAAAGGAACCTGAATTCAATTTGAGAATAATTGTTTTGGGCCTCGCATTACATCTCCATGAGAAACAGAACTCTTCATAGGTTTCAATACTGCACAATACTGATACCAAATTCACACAATGAGTGAAAGAAGGAAAAAGCCAAACTAGTACTGAAAGAGTTGTCATTCTTGTCTTTGATACCACCCATACCAGATTTATTGACGCTAGATTAAAAATTTCAATCTTAGGTCACATTAGCAGAGCCCTTCATTCTACAAAAGAAAAATTCTTTATCAGCTATTGCGAACTGGAATACCACAGTGTATCTGACACAACAGAACAGAGCATGTATCTAAATGTATAATGATATCTAATCTTAAATGTAATCTAAAAATCTCAGACCACAGAAAGAGTTTCAAAATCAAACATAGAGAAAAAATTCCACACTTCATATCATTGCCTCGAAAATGTGAATTGGTCCATTGACATAGTTGCAAAGTAACCTGTAGATATACATTATGACCCTGCTTTAAAGAATAAGACCAGATGCTACTTTCCACTTAATCCCTGGTTTATTCAGACTGTTCTCACTGAAAAGGTTATGATTCAAAACATGTCTTTGCTGTAATTCTGCATTGTGATGTCTCACTTTAGTCCATACACACCACTGCAGCAGTGTTCTGCAATAGGAGATTGTTTGATTTCCTTACAGTTTAATGCCATTCTAAGAAATCAGTTTATTACAGACATGATTTTATCTGTTAAAGAGCCCTGTGAGGAAAGGTCTAAGGTCATTCCTTTCATTGGCCTCAGCTGCAAATACGTGTTCTGTGTATTTCTGCAATTTACATCATGTATGTATTGAGAAGGAAACCACAAAAGAAAAAATCTTCACCAGCTTTCTGTAGGTACTTCAGTTAGTGTGACATAATATCACCGAGACACTCTAGCAAAAAGAACAGGGTCTGCTTGTCTGTGGCAGCATTTGTTCTCTTTAGCCACTTGACCACTAGTGTCTCTCTGCAGAACTTCTGTCCCTTTCATCAGTTTCTGACTTTATTAGCTAGTGAAACTGGAGGATTTACAGAGGACTGGTTTGTTTACAGTCCTGTTTTTTCTCTCTCTATGCACCCCATTACTCTGTTCAATTAATCAACTACATATTGCATGGGGAAAAAAAAGAGAAAAAAATAGTATCTACCTGACCATGCACAAGATGAACAAAAGCATTAGAGTCAGTCTTAAAAATTCATATCTCTAATTCTGAGGCCATTTTTTGGTAATACTACTTTTAGCTTAATTTAGAATTAAAGCTAATTTCCCCCTTGAGAAAAAAAAAAAAAAAAAAAAAAAAAGGAAATTATATCTGATGTAGATGATGGCAAAGTTGGATTTTTTGGCTCTTAAAAATAACTGAGGTCCACTGACAAAGCAAGTAAGAAGCATTCTATTTTCTGCCACTAGAGGGGGAATGAGTGAATGAGGAAAGGCGATACGCCTTTAATTACAGATTTTTTTTCTGAGCAGCAATGTCAGGTTTCAAAACTCGTGGGATTTATTCCAGAGTCTGTAAAGACATATCTGCATTTCTCCTCTGTTTTGCCTGACACTGGTCCTTGTGCCCTTCCACTGTCATTCTTACCCTAACCTGCTTAATCACTTATTCCTAGCTTTCACTTGTTGTCAGTCCCTTCCCATTCCTACAGTAGCACCCATCTTTTTGTCGGTCCTCAGGTTATACCTTGCGTTGCTCCCATTCTGCAGCTGCTTTTCTCTGCAACCTCTCTTTCTCACATCACTGCATTAAATAAAGTCTTCCCAAACTTAAATGAAGTCTGTGTGTGCAATAGTGCAGCATGGACTATAGAGGCAGTTTCTCTGCCTCAGTTATTTCCACCACAGGAGCTCGTAACATCCATACCCAGGAACTGCAGGAGTCCTATACTGCCTCTCAAAACCAGAATCAAACATTTTGACTTTTTGTCCAGTGGGAGAAAGGGAGCTAGAAGTTATGAATAATTAAGCCCCAAGTGGGCTAAGATACTGGAACAAGCTCTAAACATGGGAAAAAAACATAAAGATTTAAGCTTCTTGGCTCCTATGAAAGCCTACTGAATTTTACTAGCCAAATATTTCTGGTATTACAGTTTTAACAGCTTTGGGGGGATTTTCATGGGAAAAAAAATAGTGATGCTATCAAGTAATCAATTACTTGATGACATCAAGTAATGAGGCAGATGCTTCAATGACAATCCTTTAAAAAGCAGCACACACAGAACAGTGAAACATGTTTTAAGCATGTGTCTAGTTCTCAAGGGCAGCCAACACATCTTACTTATTTCCCCAAAATATTGGTCAGAAACAGACACTAGACATGAACATTTTCAAACCTGAGCAGATTTGTGAATCTGAGTAATGTGAAAACTGAGTAATTTGTGAAATTACGAGCTAAATGCTGTAATGGAAGAAGGGGGCAATCTCAAACCAGAAGGCCCTGGACCGGCCCGTTGTCTGTGACCCATTCCTCTGGGCACGTGGTGATTTTCATCGAGCTTGCTACTTACTCATAGAACAGCCCGAGCCAAGCTGGAGCCTGACAGCGACTCACGAATGTGTCCGATGCTGCTAGCGGAGGCATAGGACTTGTACGGAAAGGTGCGACGGGGGTGACGCCAAACAAGGGGGGAATGCTGGGGCTCGTTCGGTGCCGGAGGTCAGTCCCCCCCACCCTCCCCTCCACCGCTCGGCACCGGGACAAGGCAAGCCGGCGAGGAAGGCAGATGCCTGAGGCAGCCTCACTTCCCCCTCCAGCACCTGCACGTCCCACACACTGCCTGCGGGCAGGGCGGCGGCGAGACCGGCACGCTGTGCCCCCGAGGGGCCGCCGCCGCGGGGCAGCCTCCCGGTGGGAGGTAGCTCGGCGCCGTTTCTTGCGAACTCTCTGAATTAGGGGGGGGGGAGGTTTCTCCTTAGGGCTGCCCAGAGGGTGAGAGGAAGGGGCGATAGCCTCCAGCCCGCTGCCGCTGCCGGAGCACTCCGGCGTTCCCGGTGGCCGGGACACACACCCTCCCGCAGCACCCGGGCGGCGCGGGGCGGTGGGGGCGGTGCCGTGGCCGTGACACGACGCGGTACCGCCCACCCACCCGGGCGCGGGGGCGGAGCGCGGCCCTCAGGCGGTGGGGGCCGGCGCTGGCGGGCGGGGGCTCTTTCGGCGCGGAGCTTGTGCGCGGCAGCCCGCGGTGCAGTGGGGACGGCGGCTGTGGTCTGGCCGCCGGACGGGGGAGGAGGAGGTGCCAGACTCCAGAGCCGCTTTCCGGCAAACGAGGAGGAGCGGAGCGGCTGGTGAGGCGGCCGGAGAAGGAGGAGGAGGAGGAGGAGGACGAGAAGCAGGAGGACGAGGACGAGGAGAAGGAGGAGGACGGGGAGGAGGAGGAGGAGGAGGAAGGGGAAGGGAGGAGGAAGCACCGGCGCTCAGCCGACCCCGCAGACGCTGCCGCCACCACTTCCCCGCTAGCCCGCGAACCCGATCCCTCCCGGAAACCCTCGGCTTTGCCTCTCGCCGCGGCGGCGGGGTCTCGGCTGGGCTCGCCACCCCGGCGCAGCGGGCGCGGAGGGAGCAACTTCTCCTCGCACTTCTCCGCCGGGGGCGGTGGCTCCCGGGGTCCCCGCCCTCCGTCGCTGCGAGAGAACTTTGCCCACCGAGCGCGAGGCGGCGAGTGGGGCCCAAGAACGGCGGCCGCGGCGATGAAGCTGAGCCGGCAATTCACGGTGTTCGGCAGCGCGATCTTCTGTGTGGTGATCTTCTCCCTCTACCTGATGCTGGACCGCGGCCACTTCGACCACCCGAAGAGCCCCCGGCGGGAGGGCACCTTTCCCAAGGTGAGCGGGGCGGCGGCCTGGGCGCGGCTGGTGGGCGAGCCCCCGCGCCGCCGGACGGAGGCGGACGGGAGGCGGCCACGCCGACAGCGTCCGGGACCTTTCCCCGCCCGGGCTGCCGGAGCGCTGAGGCGCGGCTTCCCCCCTCCGGACAGCCGGGGCGGCGGCGAGGTGCGGCGGCTGCCGGGCCGGTGTGGCGGGATACGAGCGGTGCCGCCTCTGGGCGGCGCTGGTGTCATCCCGGCGCGGGGCTGCGGGGTGAGGCAGGCGTGGGGAGGCTGGGGAGGAGGGCTCGGCCCTGGCGGGACGGGCCAGAGGACCCGGTAGGACAGGATAGGGAAAGCTGAGAACTCGAGGGTCGACCTCATCTACGGCATCAACAGGCAGGTTTAGGGAAATGCTGACTTGATGTTACTGCTTTCCTTTTCGCGAAGTCTTGTTTTGGAGCCGTAGCTGGCTGATACCTGATTGCACCGCATGGCTGTACGAAACAGTTCTTTAGTTTCTCACTTTCCCTTGATTCCTGTGTGTGAGAGAAATTTAAAAGCCGTGTATCGTGTATTAGTGTTGTAAAAAGGAGTGTTTAACCATGGTAAGAAAACAGTATTTCAGAGAGCACATGGTATGCCGTGAGAAATGGCAGAATACCGGTGTGTGTACGTAGCTTAGTTTTCTTGAAGCAGAAGAAAAAAAAATTTACAGAAAGCAAAGTAAAAGGTTGTTCATGAAAACATTTTGTTGGAGGGTGGAATAAAACAAATGAAAATTTTGTAGGACAGCAATAAGTCTTAAAGTGGATGGAAGAACTCAAAAGGCTTATTTAAAAAGTAACAATTTTCTCTCTGACAGAGTAACTTTTTTGTTCCACGCAACGATAATCGTTAGTATTACTTGCTAGCAGTCAAGATAGAAATGTCGACTTAAATGTTAAGGGAAGAGTGCAGATCTATTCTGTCATCAGTCCTTTGAGTTACCCGGGAGCAAAGAGAATAAGAAGCTTAGGAGAAGAAAGCAAGAGAAGGCAGGCTACAGCAGCTGTGTCTGCTCAGTGTGTGGCTCCAGCAGGAGAGTGATGCGTTGTGTGATACTTGTAACAGCTAAGCACAAGTGCCGCTTTGGGGATATAGTCACTATCTTACATTAGGAAATCGTTTTATGTGCCTTTATACCAAGAGTTTTGTTTAAAGCAGGTAAAGAAGAGAACAGGAAAGCTCGTATGTGAGTGGTCTTTTTTTTTAATAATAGATTTTAGCTTGAAATATTTATGTGAACAGGGAAGATTCATTAGACGTGTTTTGGTTTTCATTGTCAGTGTCTTGCAGTTGAAATTCCTGTCAGTGACCTACAGGGTAATGCTGATCTGCTGTGTAGCACATTCTTATCTCTTGTGACCAACAGTTCAGTGACTTAATCTGTTCATAAACCTCTTCCTTCAATGTGATGTAGTTGGCTAGAGACAAATGTTTCTCCTTCTGTCTTCCTCTCCTGGAGGTCTTCTAGAACAGTCTGTCACTGTTTATTCTTCCTGCCCTTTCCATATATAAATTTTTTTGATGGTGCTGTCACAAGAGAATCCTCTGTCTATTACTGTTTTGGCCCTTCATTTGGGTGAAAAGTTACCTTTTTCTTCCTCATTTATTGTTTGAGGAAATTACACATGAAATTAGTGTGATTTTTGTAATTTGCTTTAACTGCCCTTAGAATAGAGAGTTTTCACTTTGTTACAACAGGGAAAACACTTCTAACACCTAGCAGATGCTTTCAGAGCCCCTTAAAACAGCAGTTTAAAGTAAATGCAAAAGATGAAAAAATGAAATAGAAGTCACCAGAACGTTTGAAAGTAACAGCTTTAATCCTGTTTCAGCTGATAAAGTTTATTTGTGTCAGTGCATGTTGCAAGAGCTCAATGTCCTGTAAAGGAAACTAGCCACAGATGTGAAAACTTCAAACTGGTTTTGGCTGGGAAAAGCCCTGGTAGCAGTAGTAGATTGTCTTGCTGTAGGTGTAAGAAACCATTGTTTCATTATGACAAAGGTCAGAATTTTTTTTGCTTAGAAAAAAGGAAGAGAGACCTTTTTCTTTTCACAGATTATTGGATTAATAATTTCATACCTCTTTCTGTTCTTAAAATGTGCTAATTTTTCAGCTTTGGTGCTCCTCTGTGCAGTTTCGGTAGCAACATATGTCACCTTTTGTGTCCTGCCAGTTGCATATTGATTAGTTCCTTCTTCCTGACCTCTGGGGTTTACACAAAGCTTAGAAGATCTTTCGGTGCTTCTGGAAGCCATCTCAAGTTTTGCTTATAAGTGCTTGTTTGTCTAGGCTTTTTACTTAATTTCTGCCAGGATTAGAATTGGAATTTTACAGCTGGCAGTACCTCTTGTTCTGTGTTCACCTGAAGTGTCATGATACCTAATACCAGTAGTAAAAGAAATTATTAGGATTGCTGCTCCACTTTAATTTCTACTTTTGCTGTTTCCCAGGAAATGTACCTTCTCTTTGCATGGTCCTGGTCTATGGTCCTGTCTTCTTTCAGGATTATCTGCCATTGTAGCCAAGACTTGTCTTCCAGATCTTGTTTCTGAGTTTGAGAGCTCATGTAGTTGTTCAGGGATGTTAAAAAAATTGCCTTGGAGAAATAATTTTTGGACAAGATCTCCCGAGGTGACTGAAAGAGAGCCTTTGCAGAGCCTTTGCATGCTCTCTAGCCAAGCACTTGTAAATGCCTTCACAGCTAAACCTGGCTTACAATCAGGCTTGGGAGGCAGTGGTGACACTGTTATCTTTTTTGTGTTCCCTTTGCAGAAGCTGGCATCAGTAGTTGCTTTTACAGTGAATGTTATCCACATATCCACGGTAAGGTGGAGTAATGACAACTATAGTGGAACTTGAGTCCTCATTTATAGCGTTGTCATCATTGGCGGTGCATTTAAATTATAATATCAGAAGATCAAGTCACTGTTAATTGTGGGAAGATAAGGTAGCTCTAATACATGGAGATGAAGACTTGCTGTCCTCTCCGTAATTCCTCTGCATATCTCTGTGGGGCTTGCTTGGCTGTCAGGTATGTATTATGCTTCTGATGGCCATATCAAGACCTCTTGTCTTTTTCTGTCTGAGCCTCTTCCTAGCCATTGGATACTCGTGTTCAGGACATACCTCGGAATATGGGATGTTCCATTGTCCTCCCTTAGGTTAGGAGAGATGTTCCAACAGTGTAGACAGGGGCTCAAGGGGGAGGAATAGCCTTAGGTGCATTTTTAGATTATTATTGTATCAGTTGTCCGTACAGATAATTGTCTAAGGATCTTCTGGTGGAATATAGAAAAAAAGAATGTGGTTGAATGTATTGGTTTTGTTTGTACTAACACTGAGAATTCTCAGAGAAGCCCTGTGTGATTTCATAGTGGAAGAAGTGTAAGAGTGGTGGTTGGTCTCATGGTATCTCTTGTGTAGCGAGTTTCAGGTCCTGGTGATTTGCAGGCTAAATTGGTAACTACTAAATGAAAACTACATTTGAATCAAATCTAAAGTGGAATAAGTCTGTAAGTAGCTTATCTTGAAGGTCCTGTGTTACTGTACACAGATGAATACCGATAAGCCCCAAATCGATGCTGTATTTTGGACCCAAATAGAAAAAAAATCTTCAGCGTCACACAGGTTGTTTTCTCAGCTAATTTTACCTTGTCTTAGAACAGATCCATAAAAGCTGTTCATTTATGGAAGCTTGTAGAATATTTATTTTGACTCTAAATTTTGGTAGTTTCAAACTTAAGCATGGATAGCTTGCATTAAAAATCCAATTTAAAAAAAGTGAAGGATTTGTTTGAAAGAGTATCTTGCTTCAGAAACTTGCCCTTTGTGTAGTGTTAACATGGAAGTTAATTTTTAGATAATTTTAAGCTCTGAGCAAGGCAAAACAGCAATATAACACAGCATCCTCTGTCGCCACCTGATAGGTGATGCTTTGGACATGAGCTTTTTCATCTAGTCACTTTTACAGATCTTGCTTTGGCTTTTTTGGGGCATACCTTCCCTCTGTGTGCAAAGTTATTTCTGGAAATAGACTTATAGAACTCATCTTTAGAACTGAAGCAGCACAAAGGGGTTGGTCCTTTGTATCTTTTGTTTTTCACTTCAACTCTACCAAAAGGCAAAATACATACAGCAACTCCCATCTTACTATTTTTTCCCTGAACGATTGTTATTTGAAAAGGATGTGTTTCCCCTTCTGCTTTCTTCTTGCAGCCCATCCTCTCCACCTCTGCCTTTGACTACCGTTGTTTGAAGCTCACTTTGATCTTCACACATATGTTAACTGCTTTTATGGGCTCACTAGTTGCATTGAACAGAGGTGATCAAGTATATAATTCCACTAAAACCATCTGGCTCACTCTTTTGTTCCCAGTGTCCTTCCAACAAAGCATTAAGTGGCCTGGCTGTTGGTGGTACTGCTAAAGCTTGTTTACTGGATTCATGCTTTCTACACAATGCATCAAATGCTTTTGCTCAAGTGGTGGAAGTGGTAATTGTTGCAGAATGGAGTGTGATTTCAAGAGCTTGCCAATAATGTGATGGCCAAAATACCAATCATGGCAGGGTGGAGCAGTAGTAGTAGGAACTTAGGACCAAATACTTGGCAGAAACACCAGCAGCTCTCTGAATCTGTGTGTTGAACAAAGGTGCCTTTTGAACTTGACTCTGGAGTACTGCTGAGGGAGTGCTTCCCCTGCCGTAAGGAAGCACTACACACAGCCAGCCCTGGGCATCCAATAGGTGGCTGTAACTGCAGCGTATCAGCTCATGTTTGTTAATTGCCATACTGCAGTTCTGTGCAGTGCAAACCTCAGCTCCCTCCAGTGTCAGCGAATGTCACTACTTCCTGATTTGAAATAGTTCCTGATTAATTTTAAACACCTTTTCAGATAGCTTAGCTACGTGTCTTGCCACAGAGAAGTAGCTGAAATCAATGGCTTGCATAGACAACAGATACATTTTGTTGCTAGCATGTTATTAGCAATCGATGTGTTTTTATGAGCTCATTTGGGATCTTTCAGACCTGTGTTGTGTAACAAGGAACAGTATGTCTGTATGCAGAAGTATTGGAAGCAGCATGATCAAGTATTTAGGAAATGTTTGTTTCACTCTAAAATGTGAATACTGGCAATTAAGGTTATACATAATTTTGAAATTGTCGTTTTCTCACTTAGGAGAACTGCAGAATTCTGGGCACAGTAACTTTTAGTATCATTCTTATTAGTTTATTTCAGAGAAAATTGAATGTTGACCAAAGAAATTCACAGAAAGAATCATCGTTTTCCTGGATTTGAAACATGTTAAGGGATTTAAAAAGAGACCCAAAAACCATATTAACAACACTTAGTAAGTTCATAATCTAAAAGCCTTTGCCTGTCACTGGAATTATGTTGAGTGTAAGATAATGAAAATTGAAGATTTCTTCTGCAGATCTTCTAGTATATTCTAAAGGAGAAGAGGCTGTCTTTGTGAACCTAACTGCAGGTCATTAACAATTCTTTGTACTTTTCATGCTCAGAGTACGTTTGTCTCCATTGCTTGCATATTTTGTTTGAAGTTCTGGCTAAATAGCAGTCAAGGAGAAGCTAGTAGTCTTCAGTTACAGTACTTAAATCAGGTACAAAATGTTGAGTGAAATATATTTTTCTGAAAAGTAGTAACACCACCTATAAATTAACACTTTCTTCCACTGCCTAGGGTCAATGCCTAACTTGAACTGTATGAACTGAGAAAAGTTTTGTAGTTTGCTCTTACTTGACCTGTCTTTGACACATGTTTTTGTTATTTTATGTTCCGATTTGTTCAAGTAAAAATAAACTGTATTAAAATGCTTATACTCTTAATGTCATCTAAGCTGTGCTTCAGTTTTGTACTGATAGCCGTTTAAGTAAAGATTCAGCAGGGGGCAGGGAGGGGAATCAAAAGGGAAATGAACCTGAAATTTATCAGCCAGACTAGCAGTGAAAATTTATCAGATAAATTGACTTTAAACAGGGAATATTTCTAGATGTATTTCTGGCTCCCTTTTCTTTCTCCTTGCCTTTAGATAATTGATAATGGTGTCAAATTAGTCCCTAACAACAAGCCTTATTTTTATCTTTGTAAACTACATGAAACTTAAGTCTAGGGTAATAGTACATTCAAGACTGGTTATTGCTGCATCTGGTAAAACAAAATGTGCATCAGTTTCTTGAAATCTGTCAAGCTACTACATCTTTGGAGTAGAACTTTCTCATATTTTAAGAGAGCAGTCTTTTGTATTTCAGATAATTCATAATTCAGTGTCTAAATAAAGTGAAATTGTTTTGAGTAGAGTAGTACTTTAAAGATAGTAAATTATAAACAAGGTTACTTATGTTATTTTCATCATTACAAATGTACATAAGCCTTCTGTCCAGATTACTAAATGCTTTAAACCTAGACTTGTCCTTTTGCCTAAGGCTTTGTATATTGTTTTTTTCTTGCAGTGTGAATACCTGCTTAAACAGCGTATTCAAATACTAAACTTTGATGCTGCATCGCATCATTTTAACTTTTACTGCAAGCTTGTTCACAATATGAGGTGACATACACCTTTTTGCATTTAATATGTTGTGTTCACTATACTGCTCTAGTGGTGAACAGAGAATGCATTATGGTCTATGTCTACCATATATTTTGGTATGTTGGCATCTGATCAGAGTTTTATATTGGGATTTTAGTGAGACTTTTTGTGAAGGTGTACCTGGAAATAATTATTTACAAGACTGGTACAGAAAATTAAAATGACTACCATTCAAAGCAGCCGTGAAATGATAATTTTTGAATTAAGTTTTCTCACTGGTTACTGTAGTAAATCTGTAGAGGCAATGATCTTGAGTTGAATTCCACATCCCTTGGGCAACTGTTCATTGTGGTGCTCTGCTTTTTTCACCACAGCTCATCAGCGTACCAGAGCTTCTTGGACAGGACAATGCCAGCTCCATTTGGTCTTTGCATTCTTGTTGTGGGTGAGAGGGAAAATGGGCTCTGGCTGTTTTTAAACCAAGCACAGTGGTTGCTACCTGAGTCTGAATACAAATCAGGTTACAGCTGCCCTAACCCCACAAGTCTCTAATGTGGATTTCTCCTCTTCTTGCCTGTTTCTATGAGGTTTCCTCATCTGGGCCTGTCATATTCCCACTTCAGTTGTTTTGAGCTAGTTGTCATTTTCATGCTAAAATGATCACAGTATCCTTTTCACAGCGACTGCATTTAGAGAAGCAGTGAATGCTCACTGAACAAATGAAAGTTGAAACTGATATCCTTTCTGCAGTGTGCCATGCTTATATAGAAGAAACTGCCCATTCTCAAGTCCCCCAGAATAAAGCAGCTTCATCTTTCATTGTGTTACTGGGCTTCCCTCCTTATGCCAGGTGGCATGATGCTCCTTTCTGGTGTGAGTCCTTGCTACAGATCAGGCCTGTGCCAGAAGCAGACAGTTCAGGACAAGCAGAAGGCAGAGGGAAAACAGACTGTTCTGTAGTATTTGGGGCCTAGAAATTGCTGGAGGGCTCAGACTGGCTGAAGCATAAGGAACTGCATATGTAGCTGGTTGATGCTGTGGCAGTGGCAGGTTGCTCAGTGCTGTTGGCAGATGTGGGTGGGTTTTGTTCTACATGGGAGGAGGGTGTGCTGATCTGTGCTGTCCTCACATGAGAAGATTTCACTGGTTAAATCCAGCCCTCTGTAACCCTCATGACTGTGAACATACGCACTGCTCATGTGATGTCATTCTTCTAGCAATGAAGCTGAACCTACTTACAAAAGGGTTGGATTTGTTGATGCTTTGCACTTCTTGAAGGGGTAATTCCTTTGCTGTAGAATAACAGCAGGGTTGCTTCTCTTACTTTTCAATAAAAGCTTTAATTTCTCCCTGTCTTTATGTGTATTCATGAGCAAATGTATTTCACGTTACTTTACATTGCGTTATGTTAAAACAAGTATATACATTATAGATTAGTGTTCCTTAATGATGTTCCCTTGGACCTAGACATGCTTACCCAGACCTTACCCATGCTTACCCCACCTTCAACTTTCTGTGCAAGTAAGCGGGGCTCTCAGTCTTGCTTTTACTTCTTTTCTGATAAGACTCGTATTTTTTAAAGTGGGAAAGTCCTGCTGACATTTATGAACTGTGTAGCTAGACAAATTTTGCTGTCCAGTAGCTACAAGGCCACCTAGATTGCAAAATTTCTGGTGGAATTAATCTCTGCTTAGATTAAAAAAAAAAAAAAAAATTCCACCACCCCGCTCACCCCCAAAAAAGCCCCAAAAAGTTGCAACTCTTGAAGAGTTGCAGTGTTTTCCATGTTCAGATCATAGTTTAAAATAGATTTACCATTTAATACTACATTCTAGGCATTGTTTATTCTTATCTATTTAAGTGAGTAAGGAGAAAAGACAAATGTGTAATGAAAATAGACCGAGTTTTTTGTAATTTGGATCCATGTGAGGCTTTCAGTTTGGAAATGGATTCCTGACATAAACTATTATCACACTGAATGAGAGTTTTTGACACTTGCTACTTAAGAGCTGTTAACTCTTATGACTGATGTGTTTCACAACAGAAACTTGAAATATTTTTAAAATAACTTCGGTACTGCATGAGGTTGTTATGTGTTCTTAACGTAGCATTTTATTTCTTCTTTTTGCATTCAAAATGAGTTAGCGTGTGGCATGTTTAAATACCTTAGAAGAGAGGTGTGGTGTGTCTCAGAGTCTTCAGAAAAAGAATCAGGCATTTATTATCCAGGATTTTTTTAACCCTCTATCTTAAATATAAATTATTGCGCAACTTCCTTGAGCAGCCTGTGCCTGTGTTTTGCCACTTACACAAGAAAGAATTTTTTCCTAATGTTTAACATAAATCTCCCCTCTTTGTGTTTGAAATAATTTCCCTTTGTCCTCTCACTGCACACCCTTGCAAATAGCCCTACACTTTCTTGAAGGGCCCCCTTCAGGCATTGGAAGGTTGCTATAAGGTCTTTTTGGAGCCTCCTCTTCTCCAGGCTGAACAACCCCAACTTCCTCAGTCTGTCTTCATAGGAGAGGTGCACCAGCCCTCTGATCATTTTAGTGGCTCTCCTCTGGACACATTCCAGGAGCTTTATGTCCTTTCTTTTGCTGGGGACTCCAGAACTGGACACAGTACTCAGGTGGGGTCTCAGAAGAGTAGAGGGGGAGAATCACCTCCTTTGACCTGCTGTCTGTGCTTCTTTTCATGCAGCCTAGGACCCAGTTGGCTTTCTGGACTGCAAGCACACATTGATGGCTCATGTTGAGCTTCTGGTCCACCACCACCCCCAAGTTCTTCTTCTCAGGGCTGTTCTCAGTCCTTTCTCCACCCAACCTGTATTCATGCATGGGATTGCCTCGACCCAGGTGCAGAACCTTGCACTTGGCCTTGTAGAACTTTATGCAGTTTCTATGAGCCCACTTCTTGAGCCTGTCAAGGTCCCTCTGGATGGCATTCCTTCCCTGTCATGTGTTGACTTTGCCACACACTTTGGTGTCACCAGCAAACTTGCTGAGGGTGCATTTGATTCCAGTGTCTGTGTTGCCAACAAAGATGTCCAAGCACTCACCCTTGAGGAACCCCACTCGTCACACATCTCACACACTGAGCCACTGATCACAACTCTTCGGGTGCAACCATCCATCCAGTTCCTTATCCAATGAGTGGTCCATCCATCAAATCGTATTGTTCCAGTTTAGAGATCAGGATGCTTGTGGGACTGTAGTGATTTCCTTGCACAGGCCCAGGTAGATGATGTCTGTAGCTCTGCCTTTGTCCAACGAGGCTGTGCCCCCATTGTAAAAGGCACCAAATCAGTCAGGCAGGACTTGCCCTTAGTGGAACTGTGTTGGCTGTCACCAATCACCCCTTTGTTATCTGCTTGCCTTAGCAGAGTCTTCAGGAGGATCTACTCCTTGATCTTGCCAGGCACAGACTGACTGGCCTGCAGTTCCCTGGTTCTTCTTTTTTTCCATATTTGAAAATGGGGGTTATGTTTCCCCTTTTCCTGTCAGTGGGAAGTTCACCAGACTGCCACGACTTCCCAAATATTATGGACAGCGGCTTTGCAACTTCATCCGCCAGTTCTTTCAGGAGCCATGGGTGAATCCCATCAGGTCCCATGAACTTGTTCACCTTCAGGTTCTCTAGGTGATCTCAAACCTGCTCTTCATCTACAGTAGGAGATTTTCCTTTCCCCAGTCTCTGCCTTTATTTTCTCTAACATGGAGGGTGTGACCAGAGTCCTTGAAGGTGAAGACAGAGGCAAAGTAGTCATTCAGTACCTTGGCCTTCACCACATCTTGGGTGGCCAGCTCTCCTGTTTCCTTCAGGAGTGGATCCACATTTTCCCTAGTCTTCCTCTTATCATTGACATATCTGTAGAAATTTTTCCTGTTGTCCTTAACCCCTCCTGTCAGGTCCGATTCTCTCTGTGCTTTTGCTTTCCTAACCTGATCTCTTGCTTTGACCACTTCTCTCAGGCTAGTCCTTGCAAGCAGTCCTTGCTTCCATCCTCTGTAAACTTCCTGTTTACCCCTAAGTGTGTCCAGGAGTTCCTTGCTCATCCATGCAGGCCTCCAGGCACCCCTGCTGCCTTCCTCTTCACTGGGACACATTGGTCCTGGGCATGCAGGAGGTGATCCTTGAATATGGACCAGCTTTCCTCGGCCCTCTTCCCATCCAGGACTTTGTCCCATTCTGCCCTACTCAGCAGATCCTTTAGGAGATTGAAGTCTGCCCTTTTAAAATCAAGTTTACTCTGCACATTCCTCCCTGCCCTAAGGATCTTGAATTCTGCATTGTCATGATCTCCCATTAATTTTTACATCACTCACCAGCCTGCTGCTTGCACACTGTGTAGCTTTGAACTATAGTCATGTGCAGTGAAGCAGGTAATAATAATTAGTCTAGATGGCAGCTGTACTTCAGCCTCTTAGGCATATAAAGAGCAGAGCCTATGTTGGGCAGCTGGTAAAGCCCCAATCATTATTTCATATATGTTATTTCTAGAGTGAATAGCATAATAGGCTATTATTTTTCTAAGTAGAGAGACATTTCTTTCAAAATGTCACAGGCATTGAAAGGGAAAATACTAATCTTACACAGAAATGTGTGCACGCTGTTGGTAATGTAGCATTTGAAGGGCTTCAGTCTGGTTGTTTCTTTTGTGCCACCAGGGGGCATGGGACTACATTTTTTTTTCCAGTGTTCCACCGTCTGCACATTGATTTCATATTATTTTCAGCTGATCTGTTTTATAAGTTTCTAGTATTTGTCTTTAAACTGTTAAAAATCTAGGATCTTTGTCCTGTATTGCAATTAACTTAATGTGGATCTGTTGTCAAAATATTTTTTGTCTATTGAGAAGCAGTAACCATTTGCCTGTGTTGCATTTTA
This sequence comes from Heliangelus exortis, assembly GCF_036169615.1. NCBI lineage: Eukaryota > Metazoa > Chordata > Aves > Apodiformes > Trochilidae > Heliangelus > Heliangelus exortis. The sequence continues at coordinate 26,987,726 of NC_092454.1, read as the reverse complement.
AAACCTGTTATTGTTTTCAGGATGTATCAATCTAAGAAAAAAAAAATCCCGAAGCAGTGAATCATTGCTTTTTACAGCCCAGAAAATGTTGGGACAAAACTAACCAACAGGTTAAAAATCCCAAAAATGTACCTTCTCCAGAACGATGAGGAACTTCCATGAAGACAGAAAGACTGGAGTGAGGATTTAGTAGAACTCAAAAGTCTGATTTGTATCTCTTGGTAAAGGATGTTTTTGTATTCCTGAAAACTTGTCGAAGTAAACTTAAAAGAAGGTTCACATCATAATTGAGAAAGGAGAATTAATCATTTGCAAACTACAACCTAACTGCAGAAGCTGGAATTAGCTTGACAATTCAGGAAATCAATTTGTTCTTTAAAAGGAAAAGGCACAGACCTCAAGTAATAGTTGTCAAAGGGGAAAAAAGTGTTATGTACAGAAGTTGCTGCTAATATTATTCTCTTTTACTTAGAAGATTAGGGATTCTTGTTATGAAAAGGTTTTACTTGTCCTTAAAATAATAGGTCACAGAGTAGATGTCTACTGTATCAATTTATTTGTGTTGAGTTTAATGGGGAAAATGTACATGCATGAATCTGTAGTGGGTTTAGTTGTGATGACAGTTTCTTGAAAAAAACTTAATCATATTTTGTATGTTTTGGGATCTGACCACAACTTCAATAATAGGAGATGACTGGCTTTTTGTCCCCTATCTTTTCTTGTTATTGTTAGGTTTAAGTCAGTTTGAGGAAAGAAAGAAGCTACTCTTAAGACATAGTATACTTAAAAACATGTTAAACAATCTGTCTTTTTTCATTCTGAAAAAACTAATACATTCATGCCTGAAAAAAAAACATAGCTTGCATCATTTGGAAGAAGCGACTAGTACATGAGAAGCCTTTACTGTTTCCTGGTATTTTGTTCTGCTATGCTTCAGCAATACAGTGATTAGATATTACTAAATGTTTTGTGGTATCATTCTTTGCTTACAAGTTGCTTTAGTAGCTGTGTTGGGTTTTTTTGTTTTGTTTTGGTTTTTTTTTTCTGTTCACACTGATAACTATTCTATATCCTTCCTCTTATGATGCATAGTAGAGTTGTCTACAAACTCCTGTTGTTTGGCAACAGAGTATGTACAAAGTGGTAGCAGTGAAAGCATTCAGATTCAGCTGTCTTTTATGGGATTATTTTGATAAATGTAGTAGACCAATTATACATATTATAATGATCAGGTTGCTAAGGGATCTTTTAGCCCCATCAAGTGCTTTTGTTAATTCTTCACTGAATTTCATTGGAAATAAGAACTTTTTTTTTCTTTTCACTGTAATACTGTTTTACACACACAGGAAAAACTTAAAATGTATACGTTCTGTTAATCCCATCGATGTGACTGCCTTCTAAAAATGGCTTTCTCTTTGATGTACTGATGTGATAATAAATTAGAGAATCAGATATTTGCAAATCTAGTAAATAGCATGAATAAAAAACGAACGCGGTGTAATTGGTACTTGAAATAGTGTGACCTTAAAAGAAAATCTTTTATCTCTGATTAAATCCTTTGCTGCAAAGTAAAGCTCACAGTGCACAATGCAACTTCTCATCCCTTATAATGAAAAGAGGTTTCATATGTCATTTCTATCTCCTACTAGTTTGCTTTACGTGAAGTATAGAATAAAGATTTATTTATTAGGGTTTTTTTGTGTGATCATGTACTACTGTGAAACTGATACTTTTTTTTTTTTAAATCATGTCAATGGCTAGTCTGAGAAATAATTAAATTATCCCTTTTTTTTTTTTTTTTTTTTTTTTTTACAGGGGCAGCTTTCAATACTACAAGAAAAAATCGATCATCTAGAACGCCTGTTGGCAGAAAATAATGAGATTATTTCAAACATTCGAGATTCTGTGATTAATCTGAGTGAATCAGTAAAGGATGGTCAAAAAAATCCAGAGGCTATAAACTTCAGTCAAGGATCTGTCTCTGATCTCTTCCCTTCTGCTTCAGTTTTGCTTCCAATTGATTCTGAGGATTGTTTGTTTGCTACAAAAAGTGGAAGTCATGGTTCAGGTGTGCAGGTAAGCAGTACATCTTTCTCTGTTATTCTGCTGAGGTCAGAATTAGCCATCATTACCTTTTAATTCTGAAAACACCAAATTACTGGTAAAAGCTTGATACTAGGCTCCTACTCTGAAGTGTAATAGCATTGCTCAAGCGGCTGTTGTGTTTAATAGGTGTTACAAAAGTTCCTTTTCAGACTTTCTAGAAATTGAGTAGTGATTATGAAGAGCCAACCCTTCAAGACAAACAAAAAAAAATGTGCTAAAAAACAGTGATTGTACTCAGATTATTCAGTGCTGTCTGAAGTTCTTTGAAAGGAATTTATTGTAATTTATTTTTAGTTTCCCCAAATTGTTCTAAAGTTGATGAAATATAAGCTGGAAATAGTGCGTAGTGCTATTTTAAATCAGATTTTACATCTTAGGAAGATATGTGTAGGTGGGTCTTGATGGGAAGGTAAGGGAAGTTCGATAATAATTGAAAAACAATCTAATTCTCAGGCTACTGCATTCCCTTTTGAACGTTAGTTCTCTGTTTCAGCATTCTTATGTGTCTGCAGTTAGTATAGGTGCCTCAGTCAGAGAAACTTATACAATATTGAGTGGTTGGCATGAACTGGGGAGGCTGGAAGTTTTTAAAGCCAAGCATTTCAGGTTGAATTTATTGTGCTTCCTGGTGATGCTTGGTAGTTCATGGCCTCTTATATAGTCAGGTTTAAGCATTTCAGGAAAACTGAGAGTGCTGTGTGAAGTCTGTACTATTCGGAGAGTCTTGTGGGAGTACTGTAAAAATTTGCTCTAAAGCAATTACTAGATTTTGAAGTCTGACTTCCTCATTTTAGAATTGAAAGTACTTCTACTTTAAAAAAAGGACAGTGGAGTTAAGATAAGTAAGTACACATATTAGAACAATTGTTACTTCTGGTATATCATTCATAAAGCCTGTAAGCTCTTCAGGGGTAGGTATCACCTTAATACATCTTTTACAGAGTAATCAGGGTTTGTTGTTTTGTTTTGTTTTTTTTTTTTTTTTAAGCAGCATATGACTATTCATATTTCTAATACACAGCAGAACTTCTGAGAAGGAAAGTAAATTGTGTGAACCTGATGATAGCATGTTTTCAAGTTAGTGAATTCTTCACAGGTTACTCCTCATACATTCTGTTACCATGTTGAGTGATGTGTTGTTTTTGAGATCCACTGGAAATACATTGTAGGAAATGTGAATTTTGAGGCAAGATTTGTTGGCTGAAATTTTTGAGCATGTCAGCCTGTTCTGACTGCAAAGCAAGCCTAAACTGTTCTCATGTTTGGCTTCACTTTTGTAGAATACCAGGACACGTACTAACTATCAGGTAATGTACCTATCTCCCTAATAGTAGGCTGCAATAGCTAAACTGCTTTTTGTTAGTTTGCTGTATTTTCAAGGGTATATGCATGTACTTAAGTAACAAATACAGCAGGGAATATTCTTAATAGTGCTCCTCTAGTCACACTTTCTTTCCTTGCCTTGCAGTGGGAGGGAGGGCACTCATTTTCTTCATGTCATTGCATTAGTACCTTGTACTCAGCAAATTATCCATCATCATGATTAAGTCACTTCAATACTGTTTCTGTATACAGTTTCTCATCCTACAAGAATGACTTGCATTTCAGTTATGGAATCTAGGACCTTTACTTTAGCAGAATTCCTGTAACACCACATTTGATGAGCTGGACTGAATTACTGTGTTTTAATATAGTTTTACTGCTTAATACTTTCCTTAATTTTCTTTATTTTATTTTATTTTTGTACACATTTTTATTTTAAAAGGATGAGGATTTTTGAGTATATTATTAGGAGCATTGTTTTTTTAATTATTTTAAATTCTGAAACACATTTAAGTGCTAATTAGCTGCTGTTCATGAATGTTAACTTAAAACCACCAATTCAAACCTTACTTTTTCTGTCTTCTAAGCGGATGTATAAGAATGAAGTGTGATACTAGGAAGAAGTAAGGGCTAATACAGACAAGACATCGTGTTTTGATAACTATAGAGAGTGAAGGCAAAAGAGGCTTCACTAAATAAATTAAGGAAGTACATTATAGTTTCCCATACTGGAGAAGGCATTATAAGAATGCATTAAAATAGGAGTTGAAAACCTTTGTGCTATTCCAGTGAGAAATATTACCAAGACTTGTGACTTGGTTTGCCATGCACAGAAAATAATCTAAGTTACTAATAGAATGAGACTTAAAAGATTTCTTGGATAGCATAGGCAAAGAATTTTTTTATTATGGTGGAACTATAAATCAAGAAATTGTACACTTTGTTACTTGAGATGCTTGTAATTAGGTAGGAAATTGTGATAGAGCTGGTCACTGAAAATAACAGAATAAATTGAGAATTGATATGATGCAAATTAAATAGAAGAATAAGGTGTGCTTTTTTTCGAAAGATAGAAATGAGGCTAGGTAGTAAAGCTAATAAAAAAAAACCCTCTTGATTAGATATGGTTGTCACCTCATGCTTTTTTAGTTCATTAGTTCAAGAAGCATCTGGAATTTGTGCTTAAAAAACCACAACAGGCATCATGTTAAGCTGGAAGGTGTTTAAACTGATATAGTAAGGTGTTTCTGCTTTTATCCCTTTTAACTACTGAAGCATCTTAACATTTAGTTACTGGTGTTTCTCCTTTTAAAAGTGAGACATGAATCACTTTGTAAAAAGGTGGCTTGGAGAGGAACAACCTACGTGTTTTTTTCTTTTGTGCAGTAATTTAGTGTTCACTGGAGTAAATCCTGTGATATTTACACAACACTTATTACTTCAGCAGTTTGAGTATGTCAGTATATAGAAAGAATTAAGTATGACTAGAATGTTACAATTGAAAAGCTTGTGGGAATCAGACTGTCTTCTGAAGCAGCTATAAGGAAGAAAGGCAGCATCCTTTTTGAATTTCTTTTTGTCTACTGTTTTCACAAAGTTCTTGTTTACTGTATCAGTATTTTTCACTTGGAAATGAAATTAAAACATGTCTGGGAAATACTTGTCTTTCATCTTTTCTTGCTTCTCACTCACTGACTATGTACTTGGAACCCATTCTTCATGTGCAGTCACATAACCTGGTCAAGTAATGGTATAATTAGTAGTTAAACCTTTGTATAATTATTGCTGACAATGGTGTTATATGAAAGATAGAAATTGCATAACATGTCTTCTATGTGTATTGGTGAAAGAGCAGTGATTTCAGCCTGATTTGGCTTCAGTTTATTCCAGTGGAAGTTTTTGATTTAACTGCTTCTGATTAACAGTGAAATCACAGAGTGTCCTACTGGATAAGGTTGGGAGGGACCTCTGGAGGTCATCTGATCCAACACTATTAAAGCCAGGGTCATTTAGAGCAAGTTGCCTGGACCATGTCCAGATGGCTTGATTATCTAAGGATGGAGATTGTAGAACCTCTCTAGGCAATGTGTGCCAGTACTTAGTCACCCTCACAGTGGAAAAAGTGTTTCCTGATGTTCAGGAGGAAGCTCCTGTGTTTCAGTGTGTGCCCACATCCACTTGTCTAGTCACTGAGCACCAATGAAACAAACCTGGCTTCTCCTCTGTAGTCTTCCTATAGGTATGTGTATATTATCTTACATTGGTAAGATCCTCCCACAAGCCTTCTATAGGTAAACATCTACAGCTTCCTCAGCCTTTCCTCATTGAAGAACTGCTCCAGTGCCTTCATCATTTTAGTGACCCTTTCCTGGACACTCTCTGGAGTGTGTCCATGTCTCTTGTGTTGGGGAGCTCAAAACTAGACACAGTGCTCTGGGTGTAGCCTCATTGGTGCCAAGTAGAAGGGAAGGATTGCCTCGGTTAACCTGCTAGCATCACTCCTCCTTAATGCAATCCAGAATGTGATTTGCCTTCTTTGCTGCAAGGGCACAATCAATTTGGCATCCAGAGGACTCCATGTCATTTTCTGCCAACCTGCTTTCCAGCTGGGCTGCCTGCAGCAATTCTGGTGTCTGGGCCTGTTCCTTCCTGTATGCAAGAAATTGCACTTCCCCTTGTTGAATTATATGAGGTTCCTTTCAGCCCATTTCTCCAGCCTGTCCATGTCCTTCTGGATGGCAGGATGACTCTGCTGTGTATAGGTCCCTCCTCCCAGCTCAGCACAGTATTGGCTACAAATTTGCCATCATCCAGATCACTGATGAAGATGTGAAACAGAATCAGACCCCATAGTGACCTCTGGGTACACTTCTGATTACTGGTCTCCAACTAGACTTCATGCCACTGGTTATTACCCTCTGGGCTTCACTGTTAAGCTGATGTTTTTTCATTGATCATCACTGTCTGCTCATCCAGCCAATATATCAGCAGCTTCTCTGGGAAGATGTTAAAAGAGACAGGGCTTAAAGCCTTACTGAAGTAATATTAACATGCTGGAAATGATTTCCAGGATTAGCTGTTCTGTCACCTTCCCAGGGATCAAGGTGAGGGTGACCATCCTGTAGCTGCCTGGGTCTTCCTTCTTGCTGTTCTTGAAGATAGAAGTGACATTGCTTTCCTCCTGTGTGTGGGCACTTTTCCTAATCACTATGATTGTTCAAAGGTGCTTGAGAGAGTACAGCTCAGCTTATGGACAGTGAGCCAGCTCCCTCAGTTCTTCTGGGTCCATCCAGCCTAGGCCCATGGACTTCCATATGTCCAATTGGTTAAGTATTTTTTGACCCTTGCCCTTTTCCACCAAGAACACGACTTCCTTCTTCCAGACATTACCTCTGGGCTCTGGGGCCTTGGATTCATGAAGGTATTGCTAGTAAAGATGAAGAAGATACCTAGTACCTTAGCCTTTTCCATATCCTGTGTCACCAGCCCTTCTGCCTCATTCAGCAGCAGGCCATAGCCTTGCTTTTGTCACCTATTTTGTTATAGAAGCCCTTTGTGTTGCCTTTGATGTTCCTGACCAGATTCAATTCAGTATGGGCTTTAGCTTTCCTAACCTCGTCCCTGGATGCTTGGACAATGTTTCTCTATTCTTCCACATTACTATTTTTTTCTGCTCTCTAAGCTTCTTTTTGGTGTTCAGGTGTTGCCAATAGTTCCTTGTTCATCAGCGCAGGCCTTCTGGTTTTTTTTGCTTGACTCCCTGTTTGTTGGGATGGACTTCTCTTGAGTTTGGATGAGGTAATCCTTGGAATATTAACCAATGTTGTTGGTCCCCTTTTTCCTCTACTATGTTATCCTATGGGACTCTCCTATGCAAAGAGGCTGAAGTCTGCTCTTCTGAAGTCCAGTGACGTAGTCTTGCATTTTGCCTTTCTCACTTCTCTGACTCTTGATTCCAGCATCTCATGGTCCATGCAAAGCTGCCTTTGACCTTCACAGCCCCAAACCCCCCCTCATCACTGGCAAATAGGAGGTCCAGCAGAGCACCTCTCCTCACTGGCTTCTCTGTCACTTGGGTCAGGATGTTATCATTGCACTCCAGGAACCTCCTGCCGTGTTATCCCTCCAGCGCATAACAGTGTGTTCGAAATTCCCTATGAGGTCTTGAAAATGTGAGGCTGGTGCTGCCTGTGTGTGGAATGCCTCATTCATTTGTTATTCCTGGTGAGGTGGCCCATAGCAGACATTGGCTACAGTATCACCATATTGGTCTGATTTTTTACCTTTATCCAGAAGTTCTCAGCCTCTCTTCCATTATCCACTGGCAGAGCTCCATGCACACCAGGTCCTCTCTCACATTCAGGCCAGCTCTCCCTCCTTGTATTCCTCACCTGTCTTCTCCTCAAAATCTCAGACTCTTCTGTTACAACTTTACAGTTGTTAGAGTTGTTCCACAATGTCTCCATGATCCTGACAGGATCATAAGACTGCAACTGCACGTGAGTCACTAACTCATCCTGTTTATTGCTCGTGGTATTTGCACTGGTGTACTTTGAGAGGCACCTCTTCATGCTGGTTTCCCAGAAGGGATTTTGTGCCTTGTAGGCACTTCCTTGCTTATATAAAATGCTGCTGGTTACCCTGCCTAAGCCCTGTTTCATTGATTCTTTTGGGAAAAAAAGTATATTTTTTTTAAGCCTTTCATGTCACATCACCCCTGTCTGTCTCTCCCTCAGAGGGCTGCTGCTGAATCTCTCTCCCTCTCTTTATTGCTAGCTGAAAGCTTTCCTTAACAGGTCAGCCATTCTCCTGGCAAAGGTACCGTTGCACTACCTAGTGAGCTGGATCTCATCTGTCCTACTCAGATACTGACCTGTGTAACAGGATCCCATGGTCTTAGACTCCCAAAACCTGTTGCTAACATCAGCTCTGAGGCCAGTTATTGACCTTGACTTTCTGTGTCTTGTCGTACCCTCACCCCTCACTGATGTGACTGAAGATACAACCCGAGCATCCGTGACTTTGATTGCTACTCCCAGAGCTCTGTAGTCACTTTCCATGCAGGCTGCATTGCCACTGGCATTGTCACGGAACACATGTGAAAAAACAACAAGGAGCAGTAGTATAGAAGTTGGACACACTTCAACAGCTTTTCTGTAGCATTGTGGATCCACGCTTCAGGCTGACAGCAAGTCTCTCGAGATGTTTGGTCATGTCATTGAGCCAGTTATTTCTGACAACAGCGAAGATTCCAAGATCTGTTTACTGAATTGCAGTTTCCAGCTTTTGAGCTCATCATCCGGGCAGCATGGTTTAAGGTAGCTGTAAGGTGACAGATATTAAAGGAAAAATTATGTATGTTATGAACAATAAAAATTGGTATCTTGCAGACTGCAGGAAGTTGCCTGTGCAATTCAGACTCTTATCTATGGGAAGAATAGCAATGTCGGCATTTCCACGAATTGTTGCTTTTTAAACAAGTTCGTTTTCATGGTTGAAATGTCAAGATTTTATCAGTCTTAAGGTCACTAGTTGATAGCTGGCAAATTTACAGCATATGCATTTAATTTTCTTCAGAAGTTTGCATTTCACACAAAAATTTGTTTCTCAAGCTCATATTTTAAAAATACAAGAAAATACAGTATTAGGCTAATTTCAGTGTAAACCCTATTAGGTCCTAAACCTTCAAGCCCAATACTGTAGGCCCAGCTGAGGCTCTGATGGTTCTGGGATTACAGTGATTTGCATTCTAATCTAGTATTACTACTTCTTAATCTTAAACTAAAGGCTTGTAGTGGGTTGACCTTGGCTCGGTTGGTGTCTTGTTAGCCCAGCAGTCCTTTTTGGCATCCAACCTGGGACCTGAGGAATGTGTAACTGGGAGTAGTAGTGGCCAAAACTTGGGTTGGGCATCGTCCCTGTGAAATAATTGTGGGGATTCTTTTGCTGTTTTAATAGGGATAAGGGGTTGAAATTTATTGTGTGAGTAATTTCCACTTTTTCAGTGCTATGCAATTTTGACCTTGGTGTGGGAATATTTTTTTGTAGACATAACTGAAGTTTGTAAGAAGTGTTGATAAATGTGTGTTTTATTGATTGTTCTTAAATGTGTTTTACAGAGGTGAGGGGGTAAGGTGCTGGTTTCAGGTGCCCAAGTGTTGGCAGCTGGGGGTTTCCAGGGGTGGTGTCTCAGGAAAAGCCAGTGCTGCCCTGTGCTGGACACAGCTGTTCAAGCCAGCTCCAAAACAGACCAACCACAGGATTCAGTCAAACTTCCATCAGCACAGGTGGTGGCATCTCTGGGAGAATGTGTTTTAAGAAGAGGGAAAGTCCTATCAGTGATGTATAAGCAGAGGAAAAAATAAAAAAGAGGGAGAAACAGCCTTGTAAACACCAAGGTCACTGAAGAAGAAAGGGGAGAAGGTTAAGGTGGAGGAGATCTGGAGGAGCCAGTCTGGAGGAGACCACCATGAAGCAACTATTTCCCTGCAGCCCATGGATGACCCCATGCTGGAGTGGCTAGATATTTTCAGAATGAACTGGCCCCTGGGGAATCCACGGTGGAGATGTTCCTGAAGGATGGAGGATGGTAGCCTGTGCAGAAGGTCCCAAGCTGGAGCAGTTCATGAAGGACTGTAGCTTGTGGAAGGGGACCCCATGCTTAAGCTGACAAAAAGTGTGAGGAGGAAGGAATGGTTGAGAGGAGCCATTGACTGCAACCCTTACACCCAACTTGGGGTAGGAGCCATAGAGAAGTTGGGAATGAACAAGTGAAGCTGAAGCAGGCTAGAGAAGGGGTCAGGAGAAGGTATATTAGTTTTGTCTTTGTTTCTCAGCAGCCAGCTCTTTTTCAATTAGCAAGAAACTAATTTAATGTTCTCCAGGCTGGGTCTGTTGTGTCTGTTAAAGTAATTGTTAAGTGGTTGCCCTGTTTTTGTCTTGACCCGTGAGCTTTTTATCTAGTTTCTCTTCTTGTCCTGTTGAGGACCTGGAGAGAGATAGCAGCTGGATTTGGCAGCCTGCCAGGGTCAACCCTTCATGACACCTTAACCTTAGTCAGATGTTTCATTCAGATATCTGTATTTTTCTTAAGTTTCATAGCAGAATGGAAATGAGCTGAACACTCCAAAGCTAGAACTCTTGTGGTATTCATGGAGTAAATGACTCCTGCAACCTGTTTTTGTGAAAGTTTTTTCAAATTTACAATCGTATTCTATCATGGGGTTAGAAATAAAGTGACGTTCAATTAATTTTAGGAATGGTAACTTTGTTCTAAACTCATATCAGAAGTTTCTCTTTGAAGTTATTGACTGGTATCTGTATTTCATACAAACGTCTTGAAGTAGCTGTAGAGTTGCTTTATACCTTATTTGCATTGAAAAGTGAAATATGTCCTTCCTTGTATAATTAGTGTACTGGGCAACAGTAAATTTATAAAGTTTTGTTAAAGCATTTGGCTATAGCTATGAATATCTTTTTCTGTGGTAGTTTCTTTCAGTTCCCTCGTGTGTTTGATTTCTGCCTTTCATGTTGTCGTCTGTTCTTAATGCTTGGTTACCTCATCTTCTGCATTCCCCTACTTAATATCTTGTGCTATTCTGTATAATTATCTGCCTACCTTCCTGCCCCAATGCTAATGAGCCATCTTAATTTTGGTGACTTAAGACACATACTCCAATTGTTTATCTAGCAATTTGCTATTTAATTGGAACAGGGTCTTGGGTGTATGAGTGTGACTTGAAACTTGCTGTCATCTGTCAGTTTTCTATTCATTTGACACTTTATCCCTCTCCCTGTGTAATGAACAACCTGATCCATTTTTTATGAAAACAGGTTTAGGTTTTAACAGCAGAACTGTTTCTGTGAATTCATTTTCTATGTGCCTTTTACTCTTTTTTTAGATGTTAGATGTCTATGACATTCTTACGTTCGACAATCCAGATGGTGGTGTGTGGAAACAAGGATTTGAAATCACATACAATGAAAATGAATGGGACAGTGAACCACTTCAAGTTTTTGTTGTGCCTCACTCACATAACGATCCAGGTAATATTTTAGCTATATCAATTTTGGTATCTAGAGGCTTTTGAATTAAGAAATATATTGTCATTTCTATTAAGACTTGGAGGGGTTTTTTAAGCATACTGCTTAATATTTTAGCTTTAAGTCTAAGCAAGGCAGTTAGACATGTGCATAGTTGAAGGTCCATTTATTTCAAGTGACAATGGTTTTGATAAAAGTTTTACTTATTTATTAACTAGAGTTAAAAGTTCAGTGTTGATATTGGAAGGTAAAATGGATTTCTGTGTTTATCTGCAGGTGAAACAGTCACCTTATTGCTAGATTAAAGGTACCCTGTTTTATTTTGACTTTTGAGACTTTTTACAGGTATTTAACCCTCAACCTATATTAAAGAGATGAGCTTTTTGCAAGATGTGACAATGAAAAAATTTAAAGGCTTCTTTATTTCTTTACTCTTTCTTTACTGTTTTGTGCACACCCCTGACCTACAGTGAGATAATATAAAGTCTGGATTTATATATGCTTACATAGCTACAATTCTTCCTTCCAAGTTGATGTAAAGTGGAGAATTGTCACTTAATTTTGAAATTTCTGTAAAATACAACAAAAAACATGAAATGATAGTGCTGTAGTATTCTCATTGCACATGTACACGCAGCATGAGGACCTGGTGAAGCTTCTTGTTTCTGGGGAAAGCCACGGATTTGCTGATTTTAAACTATACTACTGTGTATCTCTCCAACAATTTAATTTGTTGTTTAAAGTACTGTGAATCTGAATGAGGCAGAAATTCGGTTAATTTTCTACCTACCTGTGAAGTATGTTTGTGATGTGTCAGTCTATTCCTCAATTTTACATCTGAAAGATGTCTCTTGATTCTCTTGACAGCTCTGTTTAATGAAGCTTATTCTGATAGATTTTGCCCTCTTCCAGAGACAGGGGTGTGGGCCACTTTGTTTCAGAGATGGGTTTTTACTAGCATTCACAGAATCACAGTAAGTTAGGGGTTAGAAGAGACCTCTAAAGATAATCAAGTCCAACCCTCCTGCCAGAGCAGGGTCACCCACAGGAGGTCATGTACAAACGCATCCAGGTGGGTTTTGAATGTCTCCAGAGAAGGAGAATCCACAACCTCCCTGGACATCCTGTTCCAGTGCTCTGTCACCCTCACAAGGAAAAAAAAATTCTCCTTCTGTTTATATGGAAACTCCTATATTCAAGCTTATTATCTCTTGTCCTATGATTGGGCATAATTGAGAAGATCTTGGCACTGTCCTCCTGGCTCTCTCACTTCACATATTTATAAACATTAATGAGGTTGCCCCTGATTATCCTCTTCTCCAAGCTGAAGAGACCCAGCTCCCTCAGCCTTTCCTTGTAAGGGAGATGTTCCACTCCCTTAATTATCTTGAAGGCTCTGCACTGGACTCATTCAAGCAGTTCCCTGTCCTTCTGGAACTGAGGGGCCCAGAACTGGACACAATATTCCACATGAGGCCTCACTAGAGCAGAGCAGAGAGGGAGGAGAACCTCTCTCGACCTACCAGCCACCCTTCTTCTAATCTTATAATGCACCCCACGATGCCATTGGCCTTCTTAGCCACAAGGGCACATTGTTGGCTCATGGTCATCCCCAGGTCCCCTTGCTCTATGCTGCTCTCCAACAACTCAGTCTCCAATCTGCACTGGGACCTGGGGTTGTTCTTTTCCAGATGTAAGACTCTACACTTGCCGTTCTTGTAATTCATTAAATTTCTCCCTGCCCAACTCTCCATCCTGTCCAGGTCCCTCTGAATGGCAGCACAGCCTTCTGGGGTGTCAGCCACTCCTCCCAGTTTTGTGTCATCAGCAAACTTGCTGAGTAGACACTCTGTCCCATCATCAAGGTCATCGATAAAGATGTTGAACAGGGCTGTATCCAGCACTGATCCCTGGAGGACTCCACTACTCACAGGTCTCCAGCTGGACTCTGCACCGTTCATCACCACTCTTTGGGCTCTATTGTGTAGCCAGTTCTTAATGCATCTCACTGTGGACTCTTCTGTCCCAGATTTCCTGAGCTTGCTCCCGAGGATGTTATGGGAGACTGTGTCAAAAGCCTTGCTGAGGTCAAGGTAGACTACATCCTCTGGTCACCCTGCATCTACCCATTGAGTCACAACATCATGGAAGGCTATCAGATGAGTCAAGCATGACTTCCTCTTGGTAAATCCCTGCTGACTACTCCTAATAACCTTCTTCTCTTCCATATGCTTTGAGATGACCTCCAGAACAAGCCACTCCATCATTTTTCCAGGGATGGAGGTGAGGTCTGTAATTGCCTGGATCATCTTCTTGCCTTTTTGAAGACTGGAGTGACACTGGCTTTCCTCCAGTCCTCAGACACCTCTCCTGCTTGCCCCAATCTTTTGAAAATGATGGAGAGTGGTAGGGTGATAACACTCTTGGGTGCTTCCCATCAGGGCCCATAGATTCAGTTATGTATCTTAGATGGAGTCAGTAATTAAAACTGTAATAAGGTGCTTTTTCAAGCTCTCAGAAGTGCTGTCTGTAGCTTCCTTTTCAATAATAAGAAGGAAGAATTCTCTGAAGTTACAAGAGCTGCCTCTAATCTGTCTGTTGCAACTTTTTTCTTCTATAGGCTGTTGCCAAGGACTTACTGAAGTCTTAATTGGTGTTGTTACTCACCTTTGATATCTGACTTTCTTACTGATGTCTAATTTTGGTTCTTAAAGTCTTCCTCATTAATAATTAAGTTTCTTCCACCACAAGTGACTACAATCAAGAAATCAGCGTCTCCTGATGCATAAAGTCAAATATCTTCCAGCTTGTTCAGGCTGATCAGTTGATAGTAAGTAGACTTAAGATGAGAATTAATCATGGTAAATGTGAACTGTTTAATCACCAAAGTTGATTGTGCTAGACTGGTTATTGATTGCATTTACAAAGGGTGGTGTCATAGAAATCTGACAGTACTGCTTGTGCTGAAGACGTTTCTGTGGAATTCTCTGCAGTATAAAACTGCATCTTAATAAGCACTTGAAAGAAGGCAAAATTTCTGTAACAGATCAGAAATTTTTTGTGTAGCTAATTAGCTATTATAGCTATATATATGTGTGTGTGTATATATATAAAATAGCTAATATAGCTGTTATTCTTTTCCTACAGAAGAACAAAAGTCATAGAGCAAAGGAAATGCCTTCTGGCAAAAAAGCTTAAGGCATCATGAATTTATAGTGTAACAACGTATGTGGAACTATTTACTAATAAATGGGGTCAGTAAAGATACTATTTTATTAGCTGCAGAAGCTTGAAATTCTTACTGCATTTTATATTTTCTCATCCGAGGCTCTAACATTTCACATAATGAGTTACATTGGTAAGAATCTGTAGCTGAAAGTCGACCTTGAAGCAGAAGCTGCCTTGAAACTGAAACCATGGGGAAGAGCGTTCTTATGTTCCAAGTTCTTTTTTAGGAGTGCTAATGCTCTGAAACACTTCAAGTTGATAAATCTGGGTTACTTGCTTCAAACTGGACTTACAAATTTGTGATCTCTATGCTTCTCCTATCTGCAGCTAATATGATTCCCTTTTACTGGGAAATCTTATACGAGAATGGTTTCTCCTCACTTTTGGTCAGATACAGTTCAGACTTGCTGGCAACTGGTGAAGATATGAGTAGCTTAGTAGCATGTCTGATTTGGAGGGGGACTGGGTGAAATTAATCTTAAACCACAGGGAGATGCTCAGTTTATGTATAGCTGTGTTGTGTGATGTTATAGCCATTGCAGATGGGTGGCATTTCTTTCTGGGGCAATTGTATAACCTGCTGCTGTGGCCAAGCTCTTATGTTAGCTCTCATGTGCTTCAACAGTAGTTTAATGTGCATGCCTGAAGTGGATTAGGCAGCTGAACTCCAGAGGGGAGAATCCAGCTTGGGGACAGTGATACCGTCAACCAGGGCAACTGGACTTGAAAGATGGAAGTTAAGCTTTTACCCAAGGGGTTGGAAGACACCTGTAGCTTTTATTGCTCTGTTAACTGTGATGATTTTAGTAATGTCTTCTCATTAAATTATTTAAGAATTGAGACTTAGAAACTTAGTAGTGTATGTATGTACCAGATCAGAGTATGGATAAATGTGGTTACTACAAGCCTGGTACAAGGAGCACTTAAATGGAATTGAAAAGACAATGTGATGGTGTTAGCTCATAGACTGGACTTGATGATCTCAGAGGTCTTTTCCACACTCAATTCTGTGATTCTGTGAGACTAAAATAGATTTTTCCTCCCCTTTCTACCCACCCTCAATTTCTACCTAAGCAAACATGAATGTAAAAGTGTATGTGCATATCTGTCAGGTCTGTATACTACCTTTTAACACTTCATGAATTACCTATAACATTGGTAACTTTACCTTACTAGCACTCTCATCAACTCCTTTTTATTATTTAAGGCAGTCTCCATTTCCCAGGAGGAAATCTGCATAGCACTTTGAAGCTAATTGCAGCAGTGTTAAGATAAAAGAAAACTTAAGCATAAAAGTTTGATTCTGTTATCTGTTCTGCTGTCTGAAAACTTTACCTTTAAATGTTTTGAACTGTAAATTGGAAGCTCACTGATACGTTCTTGTTGTGTTTTAATAGGGACATTAAAAAAAAAAAATCAGTCACCACTGTTTGTTTAGGACTTGTTTTCCTTTTTATAAACAGCAAGCGTATATAGTGTTTTCTTAAAGAAAGGATTATGAAAGCTTTGTAAAGACTGAAAAATACATTCTGAATGGTGAACGCCTAGTTTTTCTGCTGTAGAGGAGGATGAGATCTAGGATGAGGATGGGAAATTGGGCAGCTAACAATTTTTTTCTTGACATAATGAATTACATGAGTTTAATTCCTGTCTAACTTCTTTGTATTTCTATGGTTGCAAATGAGGTGGTAGGAGAGTTCAAGTGGGAGAGGGTTTTTTTGTTTCTTTTTAATTTGTCTTTGTTGTGAAGAGATTCTTTCTAGTTGCTGGAAAGCTGTATAATCCTAGCTGACGTTTAATGGTTTTGTTGGATTCTGATGTAAAATTTATAAATTATGCAAGTTTAGGTTGCAAGAAGCAGCATTGGTATGTGAATTTAAGACTCAGGGGAATTAACTATTAACTGCTATAAGGTAAATGGGATGCAAACTTCTCTCCAAAAAAATGTGTTTATGTAACAAGGGATAGTATTCCAGACATATACTGGGTCTCAGTCTTCATTAAAAGAGATTTCATGAGAAATTAGAAATCTTTTTTTAAGAATATGTTTCCTCTCAAGCACAGTGATGTCAGTTATTAATTGAAATAAAAAAAAGTTTTTGGGAAAATCATCAAAGGGAACAAAGAGATGTAGAATAAAAACAGAGCTTACATTACAATGAAACAGGAAGAATTAGTGGAAAACACATTCCAAGAAGTCAGCAACTTGTACTTGAGGAACAGGCCTTCAAGACAGATGGAAGGAAAGAAGTACTCCCCACAAATTATTTTAGTCGTAGTCTTGAGCACGAGGAAGAAAATACTGACTAATTGGACTCATGTATAAACATACCATTAACATATTAGTTATTAGCATACTGACATACCCACCTATAGGCTGGAGGGACCCCTGCTAATAGAAAGCCTGTCACTCTTTGTGCGTGTGTGGTGACATTTTAAATCAGCGTCTATTTAAATGGAAGCTAAGAACTAGTTAACCAATCATGTATACAAGTGATGGAATACAATTAAACATAAAGTAATGTTGTATGCTTCTTTGTATAAAAGTAGCCCTTCTGTTTTTGGAAGCTGAGATAGCGTTGGAGAATACCAGCATGCTCCCTTTTCTGTGCAGAACTGGATATTAAAGCAAATACCTTGACTGTGTGTGAGATTCAGCTTATTGCACAGTGGGGGATGGACCCCACTTTCGGGACAACTGGAGGATTATTCTGATAATAAGCAACTGAAAAGTCTGTTTTTTATTTTATTTCAACAGCTGATAAAACCAAAAGACAAAAGATGTACCCATGCCACAAAAACCCTAACTAACAGTCTAGCAGATACATGTAAACAGTGCTCAAACACTCTTGGTGTAGTAATGATTTAATATTTTCAAAGTTAATTTGTAGTTCCTGTCATGATCAAATTGTGCAGTGCTTTTATTAATTAGGCTACCTTTTTAATATGCTAAACAAAATTTAACTTCTATTCTGATTTTGTCCTGAAACTTTGCTTGTATGTCTACAACTGCATTTAACTGTACTAAGACTCAAGAATACCTTTCTCTAGTGCAGGCAGCTGACAGATCATCAAGAAGGAAATTGGACTGGAAAGCATAGACAGGAATATCTGGTAAATCAGTTAATGGCTTCAGGAATTTCTGCATAGCAATATATTTCACTCACATTTGGGCATGGTTTTTGGAGTCTGCTGTTGACCTCAGAAAATTTACATTAACAGAGTGAGGAAAACAGTTAAAACTTGGTCAACTACATGATGATTAATATGTGGAGAGTGAAAAAAAATCAAGTTTCTGCTGTTCTGAGGACACAAATAAATGAGGCAATCAAAAAGCAAGCAACGTATCTGTGTGTACACTGTACTGCTACGACATCCTGTTAGCAAATGAAAGTAGCTGGCTGAAAACCTATTAAGTCAAAGCATAATGACATTAAAGACAGTATTTTTTCTCTTGCTTGCATTTTTATAGACAAATATATTTAAACTGACAAATGTTAATTTGCTGATGTTAGCATACTTAGTTTTGGTAACTGCAATTTTAATCATGACAAGGATAAACTATATCTTGGGGGGCATAAAACGCAGCATGTCAGCAACATCATAGTAGCTGGTCAAGAGAGTGGATTGTCCTGTGGTATTCACTGTTGGTTCAGCCTCATCTTGAATACTGTGTCCAGTTCTGGGCCCACAGTTTAAGAAGGATATCAAGGTCCTTGAATGTGTCCAGAGGAGGTGAGACAGTTGGTGGGAGGGCTGGAAGGCATGTCCTGTGAGGAGTGGCTGAGGACTTTGGGTTTGTTTGCTTTGGAGAAAAGGAGATAGAGAGATAGCATCATTGTTCTCCAGCTTCCTGAGGAGAGGAAGTAGATAGGGAGGTCCTGAGGTCTTGTCCCTGGTATACAGTAAGGACACATGGGAGTGGTTAAAATCTGTGACAAGGGTGGTTCAGACTTGAAAAAACATTTTTGTACTGAGAGGATGATCAAACACTGGAACTAGCTTCCTGAAGAAGTGGTTGATGTCCCCAATCTGTCAGCATTTGAGAGGCTTTGGACAATGTCTTTAATTACATGTTTTAACTATTGATAAGCTCTGGTGAGGTGGTGGGAGTAGATACAGTGAGCACTCAACAGAGATCCAAGGCTGCAAGCTCCAGTCTGTGGGTCTGCACCATCCACCCCCATGGTGACTGATACCTCCTCCCATATTGAGTTGCTGAAGGGAAATGTTGCTGTACAGACACTGCTGGTGAGACACTGGAACAGGTTGCCCAGGGAGGGTGTCGATGTCCCCTCACTGGAAGTGTTCAAGGCCAGGTTTGGATGGGTCTTGGAGCAACCTGGTCTAATTCAGGGTGTCTCTGCTCATGGCAGAGGGGTTAGAACTGGATCATTTTTAAGGTCCCTTCTCACCCAAACCATTCTATGATTATGTAATTGTTGTAGAACCTTTCCAACTGATAATACTCTGTTCTGTTAAGAAGTGAATATGTTAAAGTGCAAGATGTCAGATGCATGACAATTAAATTTCAGAGGACTTTCTGCTGTCTTGTAACCAGTTCTGTGAGTACTTGTTAGTATCTTTGAGAAGTTCTGAAGTGTCTTAAGTTCAGTGTTAACTGAACCATAGGTTAATAAACTGAAAAATGCTAAACCAAAACAAACTCTAATCATAACATTGCTCTTCCTACATCATGTATTTTTATGCCAGCTCCTTTGGCATTTAGCTCTGTGCTTCTTTATATAGGTCAGCTTATTAAGTTTTTCAGGAATGTTTAAAGAAGAATAATTCAATGGAAATTTGCTTTATTGTTACAATGTAAAAATACACTGAAATTGTTTATTTTTAAAATGTATTACAGTATGTGAAAACAATTGGTATTAATACATCCTCTGTTATTTGTGTGCTAGCATGATAATAGAGAAACTTGCATCAGTTACTATGATTCTTCTAGGTGCTAAACATCTTGTTATAAGAAAAAGTATCTATACTGAGTTACCATTTTTCTTCTGAAGTTTTATAGTTTTATTTCCTCGTTTCCAAAGTAAAAAACCATCTTTTTTGATAATTGTGGTGTTTTGGTTTTTTTCTGAATACCTTATCAAAATTGGATCTTTGCAAAGGGAGAGTGCAACCTTAAAGCAGTGCAACCAAAGTAGGAATGCAACAGTGTCTAGTGTCCTAGTTAAAAAATTCTGTATTCGAAATATAATTAACAATTTCCTATTTATTGAAAAAGAATGTTCATATGATCAAATTACATCACATTACATTTCTGCCTAAGATGATAATTTATTTTCTGTCCTAATAAAGTATGATCTATCCTTTCTAAAGCACTGTTCAGACTCTATTAAATAATAACGAGGATTTTTTTATTAGACTTAAAATTATTTTTAATACTAATTTTTTAATGCATATGCATAACTGCCTTGAAACAGTATTCTCATTCCAGAACAGTCTAGTCCTGTATGTTCTTTTAAGCAGACTGACACTGTGCTAGAGTGGCAGTGCCTCTGCAGAACAGAAGTGGCAAATTAGAGTAGAATCCCTATGTTCATATTTGTCTGGAATACAATGCTCACATTGTGTGGGTACATACTGTGTAGGACCATTGTGAAATATCACTTGTGTTCTTCATTAGTTACTCTGTTGTATATACTTCCTTGAACTGAAATGCTGTCTCTCTTTTGGAAGCTCTTGAATGAATGTGATGGGCTACTTCATGGTTTGGAAGAAGAAATAAGACATTGAAGGAAGAATTAGAGAGTGTTGGGGGTCCTTGTTGGGAATAGGGCATGGGCAGGAAAGATGATCTATTAGTGGATGATACAGTTGAGGAAACCAAGTGGAAGGTATGAAGGAAGGTCTTTTTGGAGATTTATGCATCTTCCTTTTCAAATTCTTAATTTACACTTAAAAAAAACCCCAAACTCTAAATTTTTCTAAAGCTGTGTATTCTGTTGATCGGATTAGGAAGTCTAATATTCCATATACTTAAAAGTTTAGGAAATATAACATCTCAACTTTGCAATACAAAGTTCTGGAGGTTTTAACACTTCAGCACTTTGAATTACCCATGACATGTACAGTTCAGCTGTTTAGGAAAATGCTTCACTTAACTTTTTGCAGGGAGTGAAAGCAGGTCTCTAAAACTGTTTAAAGCAATTTAAGTTTCATATTTTCTTTTTCTTAGGTTGGCTGAAAACATTTGATGATTACTTCAGAGATCAGACACAGCATATCTTAAATAACATGGTTATAAAACTGCAAGAAGACAATCGAAGGAAATTTATGTGGTCTGAAATATCTTACTTTTCAAAATGGTGGGATGGAATAGATAGCCAAAAAAAAGATGCCATTAAAAGGTTTGAACACTGATCTATTTCTTACATTCCATGTAGCATGTTTCGAGACTTTGTGTATTAGCACTGCGAACTTGAAATTTTACTTTTTGCAATGCAGAATTGCTAGAATAATAAGCTACTCAAGTTCTGGTATTCTGGGCTTTGTCTTTTTTTCAGCAACAAAATAAATATATGTTTAAAGTAGTGAAACCAAACTATTGAGTTTCTGAAAAAGCTGAATACACGTTTCCGTGTATGACGCTGAAGCTATTATTCAAATTGTACTGGAATTGTGATTATAAACTTTATTTGAAGTCCCATTAAAGTGTTGGCACTTATAGAAATAAGTGTTTATACTAGCTACTTATTTATATGGGTTTTTTTCCTTTTGTTGTAATGCAATTAAGAAATGAAATTTTCTGATATGTATTTGTGCATGTATTTTTTATAAACACACAGCTACTTACATGGTAAAGTATTCATGACTCTACACCCTTGCTCTTCTAAGTTCTTTCCTGTTTGGTTGAAGAAATTGATTTTAATAGTGTTTATTCATATGCACGACTCTGAACACAAGTTATGTATTCTTCAGGTTAATAAAAGATGGA
Organism: Heliangelus exortis; assembly: GCF_036169615.1. NCBI lineage: Eukaryota > Metazoa > Chordata > Aves > Apodiformes > Trochilidae > Heliangelus > Heliangelus exortis. Next base: position 26,966,071 of record NC_092454.1, on the reverse strand, counting down.
CAATTTGAAATAGTTACAGGAGGATGGGTCATGCCTGATGAAGCCTCTCCGCATTATTTTGCTTTAATAGATCAGCTGATAGAAGGACATCAGTGGCTAGAAAAGAACCTTGGTATGTAGCTTGATTTAAAATTTAACTGTGTTACCACATGAAGTCAATTGGAAAATGCTTTTCTGTATTTCTGAAGTGCATAAAAGGCTCTCTTTACTCTGCTTTTCTTACATGTTAAATCAGACCATTGAATGAGTCAGGATTGAGGCTTGTATTTGCAATTACTGTTTGCAGTACAGTACACAGTGAAGTGTATTTAGAGAATTTTAAAAAGTGTATTTTAAAGAATTTTATATTACAACATTTTGTGTTGGTTGACAAAAGATGTGCATCTGTAAATCAGCATTATCTAGTGTTATATTTTATTAGTATAATGGATGTATTTGCCACACAGATGTTTCTGGTGCCAGTCACAGTTTCTATTGCCATTTCTGCCTTTCAAAAATCATGACAGAGGTGTTATCATGACTTAAAAATTTGTATTATTTTCATGTGTTCAGATTCATTCTACAGACTGTGTTTGCACTAGGTTCTCTTAAGTAAGGCTTTCAATAAAGTAAATATGGAGTAGTAGAAGTAATAAAACTTGAACTCATTATAAAAATAGAATTGTCCATATTAAAAAAAACCCTCAAATTTCAAACTTCGAGGAACTACTGACTGGGGTGACATAGAAAATACAGTGATTTTAATAAGTTAATTTCACCTCATCCAGTTAATCAAAATTACTTTTAAAAGCTCTTTTTTTCTTAGATTGCAATTTCCATAAATACAGCTTGATATAATTAGGAGATGGGAGGGGAGGGAGGGAGGGCCTAATAAAAGTGCAGTACATTACTTACAGATTTTCTTTTCTGTAAGACAGTAAAAATGTGCCAGAGGAATTGTACTGAAGAATCTGAAGTTAAATGATAGTTGGATATAGCAAACACAGTTTGCTAGTATGAACTATATAGAGGAGACAGTATTAATTACCTTGATTCTAAGGATTGCCAACCAAATTAATAATAACAAAAATTAGTTCTAAATTCAACAAAGCTTAATGTTACTTAAATTACAGTGAATATTCAACAAGCTTACATCATTGATCTAACTCCATCCATTCATTTTGTGTCAGTTTTTCTTTCCAATTGTATGATCTGTAAACTACTTTAAGGGGAAAAAAAGTTGTGTTCCATAATGATTCCATGTGAAGACATTTGAGACAGTTGCACCAGTAGTGTACCCACATAGAGCAGTAATCTCAGCAGTTTTATGTACTTAGACAGAATGCCTTGCCTCTAAGACAATTTTTGTTTCTTTTTGCCTTTGTTTTTTGTTTGTTTATCTGTTTAATTAAAGCTTATTAATTCCAGGGTGTGTTCTAGGAGGCCTACTGGTCAACTGTTTCTTTTTCAATTTAACTTCTTGGAAATTTTATCTGCAGTGCTCTGATTTTGAACTATATTGCTTTAGCTTTCTTTGAGTGAGAAGTAAAACTTTTTCCCTTCTTCCTTTTTATTTTGTCAACAGGAGTAAAACCAAAGTCTGGTTGGGCAATTGATCCGTTTGGGCATTCACCAACAATGGCCTACCTTCTGAAACGCACAGGGTTTTCTAATATGCTTATACAGAGAGTTCATTACTCAGTTAAAAAACATTTTGCAATGCAAAAAACACTAGAATTTTTTTGGAGACAGAACTGGGGTATGTGTTTTCCTTTTATGTCAATATGTTATGTTAAATGTTTATGTTAGTAAAGCAGTCATCTAGGTTAAGTTTCAGGGATTTAAATGGGGAATGTGTGTACCTGTATGTTTGGAAAGAGGTTAAGTATAAAAACTCTACTATTGCTGTTGTTCCTCTGATCTTCCTTTCGCCTTTTGATCTTCACTTTCATTTTTGTTGCCACTTTCCTTCAAAATGTATTATCCTCAGTTCAGCTGGAGCAGAGTTATTTATCACAAGAATCTGGGAGGGGACACAGCCACTATGGCTGACCCGCATTACCCAAGGGAATATATAATAATGTGTGGTGTCATGCTCAGTATATAAACTCAAGTTAGTTATATAACTTAAGTTAAAGAGAGAATGAGATTGAAGTTTGGGAACAGGCTGGGTATTGGGTTCCATGTCGTAAGGAACTGCATTGTGCATAACTTGCCTTTCATATTATTTTATTTGTATTATTGTTAGTAGTATTTCTTCTGTCCTTGTCTTATTAAACTGTCCTTGTTTCAGATCATGAGGTTAACCTTTTTCTTCTGGTTCTACTCCTCAGAGGAGAGCAGAAGAGAGGAGTGAGCAAGCAGCTTAGTGCTTAGTTGCCAGCTGGGCCTAAACCATGACATATATCAAAAAAAGCAAATGAGGTGTTAATAATATTTTTGTTTTCTCACTTATTTTCTTCCTCCTACTGTGTAGAAATAAAGTGGAGGAGAAGGAACATTTCTCTTGAGGAGATGAAAAGAAAATACAGAAGTGAATGTTTGAATTTTTAAAGATGTCTTGTACATGTTCTAAGGAAAAGCTCAGAAGCAACCAGTTTTCCTCAGCTGGTGTGATGAATTAGTGGCATTTGGTATAGCAGACTCCTGTGTATTTGAACTTTCTGTTATCTTTAGTCAAAAAAATAGATAAAAACTTTCATTGTTTCAATCTACAGTTATGTCACTATCTAAAATCCAATTCTTAGAATAAATAGAATTGCTTTTTTCATATTATTTATACAATGCAGAGAAGAAGGTTTTCTCAGATAATGTAGTGATTATACCGTAGCAAACTGTTAAATTATATTTAACAAAATATAATATTTAAAATATTCTATATGAATATTTTGTTTGGCTTTGTACTATATCAGCATTCCAGTAAACTTTATGATTAATATATGCAGTTGAGGTTTTTGCCTCTTTGTTTTTAAAATAAGTTGACATGCCACCGCTTTATCAATACAGGGTCAAGAAAACATATTTAGTACTTAATACTGAAAGGTGGTGGTGATTTTGGTGCTTGTTAGTTCTACTGTGGTTTTAGTTTGAAATGGTAGGAAGCAGGATATTCAGAGGGACCAATCTGCTGCACAGGTAAACTTGACTTAAGGAAAACATGACAGTGTGAAAGAATTACAGAATCACAATGGTTGTGGTTGGAAAGGACCTTTGAGATCATGGAGTCCAACCATACACAACAAGCAAAAAAAGTAAAAAAAAACACCAAACCCCAAAACCAAACAACCCACCCCCAACAACCGCCCTACAATCTCAACCACTAGAGTGTGCCCTGAAGTGCCACATCTACACGTTTTTTAAATACCTTGAGGAACCACCTCACTCAACCACCTCCCTGGGCAGGGTGTTCCAGTGCTGGAACAAGAAAGAGTGCCTGACCACTCTTTCAGTCAAGAAATTCTTCACAATGTCTAAATCTCCCCTGCCACAACTCAGACCATTTCCTCTGGTCCTGTCATTATTCACCTTGGAGAAGAGGCCAACACCCACATCCCTACAACCTAATTTCAGGTAACTGTAGAAGGCAGTGAGGTCTCCCCTCAGCCTTCTCTTCTCCAAGCTAAACATGCCCAGTTCCCTCAGCCATTCCTCCTATGACTTGTTTTCTGGGCCCCTCACCAGCTTGGTTGGTCTCCTCTGGGCCCGTTCCAGCACCTCAGTGTCCTTCTTGTAATGAGGGGCCCAGAACTGAGGGGCTCAAAAGAAACCATATTTGAGGAGCAGTCTCACCAGTGCTGAGTACAGGGGCACGATCCCTTCCCTGCTCCTGCTGGCCATGCTGTTGCTGATGGGAGCCAGGATGCTGTTGGCCTCCTTGGCCACCTGGGCACACTGCTGGTTCATGTTGAGCAGGCTGCCCACCAGCACCCCCAGGTCCTTTTCTGCTGATGAGCTTTCCAGCTGCTTTCCCCCAAGCCTGTAGGGTTGCCTCGGGTTGTTGTGACCAAAATGCACAACCCAGCACTTGGCCTTCTTGAACCTCAGACAAATGGCCTTGGCCCATTGGTCCAACCTATCCAGGTGCCTCTGCAGAGTCTTCCTACCCTCAGGCAGGTCAACACTCCCACCCAATTTCGTGTCACCTGCAAACTTACTGAGAGTGCCCTCAATCTCCTCATGCAGATCATGGATGAAGATACTAAACAAGACTGTCCCCAGGACTGAGCCCTGGGGGTGACCAGTTGCCAACTAGATTGGACCCCAGTAATCACATCTCTCCAGCCAGTTTTTTACCCAGTGAAGAGCACCCTTGTCTATGCCATGATTTGCCAGCTTCTCCAGGAGAATGCTGTGGGCGACAGTGTCAAAAGCCTTACCAGAGTCCAGGTAGAATGTCCACAGCCTTCCCCTCATCCAGAACGTGGGCCTCATGGTTATAGAAAGAGATCAGGTTGGTTAAGCAAGACCTCCCTTTTATAAACCCATGCTGGTTGGCCCTGAACACTTGGCTTCCCTCTACTTGCTCGGAGAGCTCACTAAGATGATCCTCTCTAGGATCTTTCCCAGTGCCATGGTCAGGCTGATGGGCCTGTAGTTCTCTGGATCCTCCTTCTGGCCCTTCTTGTACATGGGCACCACATGAGCCACCCTTCAGTCACCTGGGATTTCACCTATTGACCAGGATTGTTGATAAATGATGGAGAGAGGCTTAGCGAGCTCCCCCAACATCTCTCTCTGTACTATTGGGTACATCCCATTTGGCCCCATATATTTGTATGTGTCTAGGTGCAGAAGCTGATCATTAACTTCTTGATTATGGTGGGGTAGTTCTGCTCCCCATCATTCTAGCTGGGGAGGATGAACACTGGTGGTAGCTGGTCTGACTGTTAAGACAGGCAAAGACAAAATGGAGGCAAAAATTAGTCAGATACTGACACTTAGAGATTTTTCTTTGAATGTTGGTGTATGCCACTCAGCATACAGAATACTTAATTGACAGGCCTTTTTCCTAAATAGTTACATATGTAAATCTCATATATGGTATGGTCTAGTTTGGCCTTCAAATAAAGGTTTTTCAAAATAGGTCACATATCAAGGATTACTACTTAATCATCATGCATAATACATAGTCATAGTCCCCAAGATAAAGAGAACTCCTGTAGTTGAAAAGTAAATGTGTATATTTATGTAATATTACCATTTTTTAAATAAGGAAAATAGGAATTTTTATACTAAAAGTCTGGATTAGAACTGTAAAGACTTATGCTCTTAGGATACTCTTAAATGTTAATGTTAAAATACTCTTAATACTTAAAATACTTAAATGTTAAAATACTCTTCAAAACCTTATGTGTTGGTGTATTTGGGAACCAGATTATGTGGCACATCCACATAACTCATTTCAACATGTAATGACTTCATGTTGTTAGTACTAGATAATCAGCATTTATGTGGTTGCAAGGTGAATAAACTTAAGGTTTTCTTTACGTTCTGTGGCAACATCAGATTTTCTTTAAACAGAAGTTTCTTGAAACAAAAAAATTCGACAGATTTTCACTTGAGACTTGACAAAATGTATGCAGATCTCTGCTTCTGATGGGTTAAACTTTAGGTATGGGACTGACGGAAAAAAAAATTTAGAATTGCAGAGATGGTGTTGGAAGCATGTAGTATTCTATCACACAAAATCATATCACAGAGAATCTTATCTACAAGTATGTAGAACTGTACTGTTACTATGTTGAAGGTGTGTGTTCAAGTAGTTAAGCTATTGCTAAAGCAAACCAATTTGAATGTTGTGCTATGGAACTGATTTAGTGTTGACAAATCTGAGAGTGCTTATTTTAATTGTATACTCTATGTATTTAATTCCAGATTTGGGATCCAGTACAGATATCCTTTGTCATATGATGCCTTTCTATAGTTATGATGTTCCTCATACTTGTGGTCCAGATCCAAAAATATGCTGCCAGTTTGATTTCAGACGCCTTCCTGGAGGAAGAATAAGCTGTCCATGGAGAGTTCCACCAGAAGCCATCCATGCTGGGAATGTTCAACACAGGTACAGTTTTTACATACTCTTCAAAGGAAAAACTTTTAAAAAATTCTTTTTACAAAGTCAGGGATCTTGCTGATCTTGGTGAATTTGTATAGTTCTTAAAATAATCCTATAGCAAGAATATAATACTAATAATAAGCCTAGTGTTTGCTCATAAGTTCAGAACATAATTGACAGTGAATTTTGAAAGGAGTTGATAATTAAGAGTGGTGCACTGAATATGTTTCTTTCCTATTCATGATTATGTGAGTCTATTACTACCTCTGAATGCTAGGCAGAACATAATACAAGTTTTGACTACAGTCATGTTATTAGTTTACTGTAGTTTTTGCGAATTATATGGACAGTGATCTGTCTTCTGCCAGGGTAACACCTTAAGAACAGCATGGTGCAGTGTGCTCTAGCTGCAGACAGTAAGATACCACGTTAAGATGGTATATCCAAGCAAACTTGGCAATCTGCAGTCTAGGTTTCCTGAAGTAAACACTTAAAATGAACCTGAGTATTATGTGTTACATGTCCATGCAAAGGGTTTGGAAATCATCTTAATCTCAACTTCATTTTTTATGTATAAACACTGAGTTAGTTTTCCATGGGGAAGAGTAAAGTTCACAATTTAAAAAAACTGCTCTTCAATTTTGGGAGGAGGGGAAAAAAAAAAAGTAAGAGGGAGAGGGACGACAGAAGTGCTCAAGGATTTTCCAGAAGAAGATCGTAATCTATGGTCCCGTTACTATCTTCAGTCCTTGAAGTCATCCCCAGATGAGTTAGAAACTTCAGTAGGTGTTTACAATTGTTGTGAATTGCTGAGTATAACATATAAATTAAGAAGAGCAGGGTGACTTCTTGGTTCGAGTCTAGATGCTGAAGATTTGAAATCATGGTGTGATGATGTGTTGGCTGCATGTCCTTTTTCTGAGTATGAATTTTGACAGTCTTGAAAACTGTGTCACTAAAATCCAATTACAAAATTTTGTCAAAGAAAAAAACAAAACAAAGCAGAATGTATGTTGTATTTTAAGGTAGAAATAGAAATCATGGTAGGAAAAAATAATTTTCTATAAAAGTAGAAAAATGAAAGCTTAAGGTGTCAGGAGAATAATAGAGCTAATGGAATAATCATTATGGCTGACTTACTGCCTATCAAAAGTGAAGGAAAGCTCAACTTCGATTTAAAAGTTTTATCTTGACTAAATACCCAGTTAACTGACACTTCTTCAATGCTAGAGCTGCAACAAAATTAATAAAACTGAGATCTTGAATACTCAGCTAGGACAGATGCTTTGGATTTCAGTACTAATGCACACACATATATATATATACATATACACACACATATATACAGAAGAAATATAGAAGTGAAAATTTAAGACAGGTAACCACCATTTGTTGTTCCCTTGTCACTTTAGTGAGTTGGCTTGAAGGAAAGAAACAAAAGCCTAATTGGAAAGCTTACAGTGCTTTTAATTACATTTCATAACAGGTGTAGGCTACAGAGATTGTTGTTGCACTTTCCCTTTTCTGCCACTGCATTTTTACCCATATGCTTAAATGCTGAAGTTTTAGCTTTTCACACCAGCAAGAGAAAATATCTGTTGGTTGGTTGGGTTTTTTTGGCTCAAATGGAAGTTGTTTTGTTGGAGGAAGCATAGCTTGTTTTGGTATTATGTCTTTCTCTCCAATGCATGGAAATAGGAAAAAGTCTATACTGCAAGTTATGTGCTTTAGTGAAGGAGTAGCAAATGGACTTGCCCTTTCATCCTGAACTGTTTAAAAGCCTAATTGTACCCATAAACCTGTTTCCCTTAATGGTCAGTCACATTGCAAAACATGCTACTGGTGTTCAGAATTACACTGCTATTGTTGCATTGAGGTTAATGTTCGTGATTGTCAGCCTCAAGAATCTGTGATCACTGTTTTAGGATGTAGTCATCCTGGGTGCATAGCCGTCTCCTACACAAAATTACCTGAATAGCAAAATGCAACCAAATGATTTTGTTTGGTTTGGTTTGGTTTTCTATTTGAGATAATTGAGTGCAGACTGAGTCCCTAGTGCTTCATGTGCTGTATGGTCCTAAGTAGTAGAGACTGAGAAGGTGTGACCATTGTCAAACCTGTCACATAGATTTTTGCTGTAACTGCTGCAAAACTTCTTGTGATTCCTGCACAGCCTGGGTGACTACTTGTTTCCTTGCTTTGACATAGCAAAGGACAAAACCAGACAAGTTAATTGTTTTGCTGTTTTTTAGCCAAACACTTGGAATTCTTGCATTAAAGAAAATCTTGTGATATTAAGGGCTTTTCTTCATTTGTGAAAGGTCTTAAGAGTTCAGTTATAATCTGAGTGGCTTGTTCTGGAGGTTGTCTGTAAGCACATGGAAGAGAAGAAGGTTATTAGGAGTAGTCAGCAGGGATTTACCAAGAGGAAGTCATGCTTGACTCATCTGATAGCCTTCCATGATGTTGTGACTCAATGGGTAGATGCAGGGTGACCAGAGGATGTAGTCTACCTTGACCTCAGCAAGGCTTTTGACACAGTCTCCCATAACATCCTCGGGAGCAAGCTCAGGAAATCTGGGACAGAAGAGTCCACAGTGAGATGCATTAAGAACTGGCTACACAATAGAGCCCAAAGAGTGGTGATGAACGGTGCAGAGTCCAGCTGGAGACCTGTGAGTAGTGGAGTCCTCCAGGGATCAGTGCTGGATACAGCCCTGTTCAACATCTTTATCAATGACCTTGATGATGGGACAGAGTGTCTACTCAGCAAGTTTGCTGATGACACAAAACTGGGAGGAGTGGCTGACACCCCAGAAGGCTGAGCTGCCATTCAGAGGGACTTGGACAGGATGGAGAGTTGGGCAGAAATGAGATGGAGAGTTGGGAGAAATTTAATGTATTACAAGAACGGCAAGTGTAGAGTCTTACATCTGGAAAAGAACAACCCCAGGTACCAGTGCAGATTGGAGACTGAGCTTTTGGGGACTGAGCAGTGAAGGGGAAAGGGACCTGGGGGTGCTGGTGAATGGAAGGAAGAATTTTTTTCCTTGTGACGGTGGCAGACCACTGGAACAGACGGCCAGGGAGGTTGTGGATTCTCCTTCTCCGGAGACATTCAAAACCCACCTGGATCTGTTTGTACATGACCTCCTGTGGGTGACCCTGCTCTGGCAGGAGGTTGGAGTTGGTAATCTTTAGAGGTCTCTTCCAGCCCCTAACTTACTGTGATTCCATAATGAATTTCTCAGTAGATTTGGAAAGAAACTAGAGCAGAGCTTTGAAGAGAGACGTCGAAGTTGAATATCCCATTAACTGTAATCTTTCCTGAAGTTTGCATTTTTTTCAAGCATGTTTTCAACCACAGGCTGTGTGGAGAATTTGGGTTAATCTGGATCGAAGGGTAGAATTACCTGTTGAAAGTCATTGAAAATACTGATTCAAGTATAAATACTTGCTAATCAGAACTGTAAATCCAACTGTATGGGGGAGGAGCCACTGCTTGTGGCTATTTTAGTCTTGGCAAGATTATGAAGATCCTTAACTGAAGGGGTTGTATCCCCTTCCTTTCTCCAGGATACAGTCAGACCTTGTGTTTACTCTGTACTTCTATAATCTGATGAACAAATAAACACCTAGTTGCTGGACAGTGATGCCTGGCTTTGAAATATATTGGACTAGATTCAGTTCTCACATAAAAGTTTCTATAGCAAATATTCAAGTATGTATGTTCAAAGTAGTTAAAGTAGTTGTAGAAAGGAAAAGCTGACTTGAACCTGGATTTTGCTGCTGTTTTCTCTTCAAAATTGTCATTTGTATTCCTGTTTTCTTAAAATATGTTATTACAGTTTATACTGTCTGGTAAAATTATTTCCATAATGTTAGTTAGAGAGGGTCAGTATCTGAAGATTTTAATAGTGATTGCAGTTGAGAGGGTGGGGAGGGAAATGGACTTTTTTAGTAACCCAGACATCAGACCTGAAGCTATTACACTATTACTCCTTAGTGATGGTTTACCCTGCTAGAGTTAATACATGTCAAAGGATAATTATACTGCATTTTTTTGTGAAGCCATGTGTGGGTTTTTTGATTGTTTTTTGTTTTTTGTTTTTTTAAAGGCAAAAGCAAAATATCAGTGGGGTTAATTTTTTTCAATTCATGCTTAAAGCTGAAGAGAGCTGGCTCTCAGGTAAGAAGCTGGCTAAAGGTGTAGCAGTTATCATTAGCAGTGAACTTCTGCTGGATTTATTTTTTTAGATTTTTTTTTTCAAGGCTTGGGTTCCTCAAATATTAATTTATGGGCAGTTTTTCTGTCAAGGACATGAAGATCCAGAGGGGATGAGAACAGCTTGCTTGTAATTGTAAATAGGAAGTGGAGAGGATTAGGATTGTTATCTAAATATAAAACACGTTAACATTATCTAAAATGAAGGTTGCTTTTGGCAGAGGAACATATTGATGCAAACTGACCTACTGCTTGAGTGAAGCTTAATAAGCTTATTGGAGGATTTAATTAGCGTAGTGTTTGCAACAATAGAAAGTTGAGTGTTGTGTCCCAGTCCAGGGAATTGCATCCAGCTTTTTGTTACAAAATGAGATAGCATAGCTTTGTATTTCTTGTTTAGGGTCACTGTAATGCACAATTTGATAACTAAGAATTGTTTCATCATATGCTGGTATTTGTTCTTCTGTTCTCTAAAGTGCCTTTTTTTTTTCCCCTCCCCAAGGGCTTGGCTGATTTTAGATCAATACAGAAAGAAGTCTAAGCTTTTCCGTACTAAAGTTCTGTTGGCTCCACTAGGGGATGATTTTCGGTATACTGAGAGCTCAGAATGGGATCAGCAATACCAGAATTATCAGAAACTGTTTGATTATATGAATTCTCACCCTGAATGGCACATTAAGGTAAATATTATGCTTTTCCTGGTTTTCAGAGAAAACAGTATATCTCAGTATTTTGGGGCTCGTCATGGAAAAAGCTGTGGTTTGGGTTTTTTTGTTTGGCTTTTTTTTTTTTTTTTTAACTGTGGAGCTCTGTGTTACTTATCAGCCAGTACTTTGCTCTGCTGGAGCACTTTTGGCACTGGAGTGTGTCTTTATTTAGTTGCACTTTTTTCTTCCTGATTTTTTGTTTCCTGGGGAGTTTTGCATGTTTATTATTTGGAGGCTTTTTTTTTTGGTTTTTAAACTGATGTAAATGTGAGTTGAGGTGGAGGACTTCCACACTGCTGCCCTTTTCCCAGTGCATTTTAACTCCACAGGCAAGAGGTCACACTCAGCTTCTAAGAACCTAGATTATATAAAGGAAGAGTTCACATGTCTTTAAGTGCTGAGATGCTTGGGGTATTACTACTTTCACTAGGGGTTGCCTGCTGTATTTTTCCACTCTCATTCAAAAATCAGTTTGCTGTCTATGCCTCCTTTATCAACATTTCTCAATGCTGGCACTGTTGACACAAATTCCTCTGTCTTTTTTATTTTGCTTTTTGTTTTGTACCCTCTTGTACCTTCAAACTTAAAGGTACAGTCTTTTGAGCTACCCTGAAAAGGGCTGTTACTGCCTTATTTGTCTGAGTATTTTTTAAAATGACCAGAAGGTAATGAATTTTGGAACTTCCTCATGTTACGTATTTAAACACTATTTCTTTGTATATAGTTAAAAAACAGCTGCTGAAATTGTTGATTTTCGATCAACAGTCATCTTGGATTAAGTATATATTGGAGATCTGTAGTACAACAGAGCTAATTTTGAAAATGCAAACTCAAGGCAGCTATTCTTTTGCTATTCTTTTTAAATTTCTTATTTAGTCCAGCCATGTACTTCCAGAATATTGAGGTACTCCTTAACTCATATATTAGAGCTTTACTCATAAGGCACGAATGAACGTTTTGCTTATTTGTTGAGATTTAGCTTGCATTTAGAAATTGATTTATACTTTAAAAATAAAGTATTTCTTATTTCATGAATCATAGAATGACTTGGGTTGAAGTGACCTTTAAAGGTCCATCTAGTTCCGTCATTGATCATTTTTGTGGCCTGCCTCGTGACCTGTTCCAGCAGGTCTTTTATGTTTCCTGTGCTGAGTTGAAATGAAGTTTAAATGCTTCTGGGAGAGCTATTCAACCAGATTGGAAAGTGTGCAGGAAAAACTTCAAGCTCTTCAGGATAGGATTTCTAGTATAATTCTGCTGAAAGACTCTATTTCTGAACTGTATGTGAAAAAAACAAGCATATTAATTCTCCATGTATGTTTAAATAAAGAAAATGAGACTATGTTTTAGTAATTTTAGTAATTTTCTTTCAGGTCCAGTTTGGAACTTTATCAGACTACTTTGAAGCTCTGCGTAAAGAAAGCAATTTGGTTGGACAGAGCAGCAATTCATTTTTCCCTGTTTTAAGTGGAGACTTCTTCACCTATGCAGACAGAGATCATCATTACTGGAGTGGGTACTTTACATCACGACCCTTCTACAAACGACTCGACAGAGCCATGGAATCTTACTTACGGTGAGCACTGCTACTCAGTGAACTGATCACATATGTTTTGGAATATGGGAGAAATGAAGGTGTAAGTACTCTCTATCTTTTGGACAGATGGAATTTTGAAATGCACGGTTTATTAACAATAACGGTAGCCTACTGGACCCCAAATGTAGTTCTTATTACAAGATTAGTTGGTATATCCATTTTTTTTAGAAGAAAATTTTTTCACAGTCGTTCAATGGTATTTTTTCAATCCAAATAAATGAGTTCTTAAATACTGTTCCAAGTGATCAGCAAATACTGATGCCATGAAAAATAGTGGTAGTATGCATTGTATTTCTGTACCAGATTTGGGTGGCTGTCAGGTCAATCTGTCATTATGGCTATACTGTGGACTTTTCTAGAGAAAAATACAAGGTGCAGATTTTACAAGGGTTGTCAGAGGCTGTTGAGAGTCAGTCAAAAACAGTGCTTGTGAAGTGAACTCTGATTTAGAAGGTACTGCTCTCCTGAAAAGTGTTTGCATCTTCTTCAAAGGGAGTTAGTGCTGAATTTGGTAAGAGTATTTAAATGGTTCTCCCCTGCAGCAACTGTAGATAAGACATATGGTAAAAGTGTCTTTAAGGCTCCAGAAAAAAATCTGGGATAGATATATATGGTGGAAACCCTGGATGTTTCATCCATTGCTAAAACTGGGAAACTCTGTTTCTAACAGATTATTCTTAGGAGGATCACTTGTCAAAAGTCACTTTTTGTCTTCTGGGAGGACTCCTTAAAATACACTTAGTGTAGGGCCTCTATATAGAAGAGCCTCTATATGCTCTTCAGACCTTCTTGTGAGAAGAACTTATGTAATGCTGAGAAATCTTTAAGAATTTCTCACAGGGTGTTTTTGCTCTGGTTTTTTTTTTTTTTTTTTTTGGTTTTTCTGTGTTATGACGGCTGCTGCAACAGTAAAAGAAACAAAAAAAAGAGTGGAAGGTTGAGTTTTAGAGACAGTACATGTATCTTTTGGAAGAAAAACCTCAGCAGCAGAATTTTTCCTTTTTCCAAGTAATCAAGTCTTTACTCTGGTAAAGTGAAGGCTTTGCAGACCTGGGACACAGCTAAGGTACAATGCATACATGGTATACTGTAGGATGTTTATCTTATAGTGAAAGTGGCCTTCTCTCTACACTCTGAAGAATACAGAGTAAGAGATCTGAGAAAATCAAGAAAATTAGTGAAGAAGGTATGAAAGCAGTAAACAGACTAAGAAATTTCTAACAGGTGAGGGCATGAAAATCAAAAGGTGTTTTGGAAGAGACGATGCAACATAACTTCCAAAGCATTGCATTGACCATCAAGGAGAAAAATTTTACATATTGGAAAGCAGGGAAGAAAGAAGCTAGAGACTGCCAGGAAGGAGAAAAAAAATTAAGACCAAAGTTGGGAGGAGTGATACAAAGCAAGGTTAGTTAGTATCTTACTGGCAGAAGAATGTAAAAATAGTTAATGTTATCAAAAGAGTGACTTCTGACATTCTTTAGCTGGAACTTTGGGATGTTCGAAGTGTTACACTTAGGCCTTGCCAGAGCAGGGTCACCTATAGCAGGTCACACAGGAACACATCCATGTGGGCTTTGAATGTCTCCAGGGAAGGAGACTCCACAACCTCCCTGGGCAGCCTGTTCCAGTGCTCTGACACCCTCACAAGGAACAAATTCTTCCTTATATTTATGTGGAACCACCTATGCTCCAATTTCTAACCATTGCCTCTTGTTCTATTGTTAGTCACCCCTGAGAAAAGCTTGACTCTGTCCTCCTGGCACTCACCCCTTCCATATTTATAAAGATTAATGAGGGTGACCCCTCAGTCTCCTCTTCTCCAGGCTGAACAGTCTTTCCTTATAAGGGAGATGTTCCACTCCCTTCGTCATGTTGGTCGCTCTGCACTGGACTCTCTCAAGGAGTTCTTGTTTCTTCTGGAACTGAGGGGCCCAGAACTGGACACAATATTCCAGATGTGGCCTCACCAGGGCAGAGTAGAGGGGGAGGAGAACCTCTCTCAACCTACTAACCACCCCCCTTCTAATGCACCCCAGGATGCCATTGGCCTTCTTGGCCACAAGGACACGTTGTTGGCTCATGGTCGTCCTTCCATTCACCAGCACCTCCAGGTCCTTTTCCCCTGTGCTGCTCTCCAACAGCTCAGACCCCAACCTATACTGGTACCTGGGGTTGTTCTTTCCCAGCTGCAAAACGTTACCCTTGCCCTTCTTGTAATTCATTAAATTTCTCCATGCCAAACTCTCCATCCTGTCCAAGTCCCTCTGAATGGCAGCACAACCTTCTGGTTTGTCAGCCACTCCTACCAGCTGTATGTCATCACCAACTTGCTAAGAAGACACTCTATTCCCTTGTCTCAGTAATCAATAAATATATTGAGTAGTACTGGTCCTAGTACTTGACCCTTGAGGGACTCCACTACGAACAGACTTCCAACTAGACTCTGTCTCATTGACTACAACTCTCTGGCTCTGTCCTTCAACCAGCTCCTGATCCACTTCACTGCCCAATCATCCAGGCCACACTTCTTCAGTTTACCTCCAAGAATGCTCTGGGAGACAGTGTCAAATACCTTTCTGAAATCAAGATAAACTATCTACTGCTCTGCCATCATCCATCCACCTGGTTATATCCTCACAGGAGGCTATCAGGTTGGTCAGACATGATCTCCCCTTGGTAAAGCCATGTTGAGTGCTCCTGATAAGCCTCTTGTCCTTGATGTGCCTGGAGACAGTGTCAAGAATGAGTTGTTCCATCACCTTTTCAGGGATGGAGGTGAGGCTGACTGGTCTGTAGTTACCTGGGTCCTCTTTCTTGCCTTTTTTTGAATACTGGAGTGACATTTGCTTTTCTCCAGTCCTCAGGCACCTCTCCCGTTCCCAACAGCTTACCAAAGGTGATGGAGAGCAGCCTAGCAATGACATCCACCAGTTCCCTCAGCACCTGTGGGTGCATCCCATCAGGACCCATGGGTTTATGGATGTAAAGTCTCGTTTCATCATATTTATATTTCATTTTAATAGTTAATATCAATGCATGGTGTGAAAGATATGTTAAGAATTATTTTTTGTTGAACACATGCACTTGCTGTTTCAAGAAAATGTGTTATTTTGTTTTTTGCTTTTATGACATAAGTTTGTATCATCTTGGTTTCTTCAAGTAATTGAGTAACGTTCATTAAGCTCAAGTTTCAAAGGGAATCTGACATTTGTCAGACTTAGCAAAACAGGACTGTAACATTCTAGGGAAAGGAAACAGGAAAAGTTAACAGATGGTTTTCTAGGATTTCTGTAGGCATCTTTGTTAGTCAGATATTCCAACAACTGGCAGTTATATGGTTGATTTTTTTTGTAAAATTTTATATTTTCATGAAGCAATTGAGAACTTAATGGTAATATTTTGGTGCTAAGCTTTTGCATTAGAAATAGGAGAGAAGGGCTCTCTCTGCATTTTGTTCAGTCTGTGGGTTTTTGACTCCAGTGTTCTCACTGTTCAAGTGCATAAACTCCCAAGTTTTTAGGAGAATTTACTTCACTGGAAGCATAATAGCAGAATATATACTATATAGAATATACCGATTAATATATTTCTTTAAGATATTTTTTGTGCAATGCATCACTTTTTGAAATGGAAATTATATTACAGAGTTGTATGTAAGGCAGTCTACCCTCATATATAATTTCAAGATCAGATCTGTATACCTCCCACATTTGTGAAAGTGGTATGTGACTTTGTACTGGCATACTTTTATTTTAGACCTCTATTTTCCATCAGTGAAGCCTTGCAGTAAGCTTACAAGGTGTAAAACTAGTTGTTGATGAAGTGCAGCAGGGATTTTTAATTGTTTGAGTCTAGAAATGAGTTAAAAAGTGCAAGATTAAAGTTTAAAGAACTCACACAAGTAGGCATAAGGAAAGATGTAAAACCATCATTTTATTCTTCAAGTAAAATGTGTGTTGCTTTTTGCTTTTTAAGCCTATATAAATATTTTATTATTCTCTTCAATTCCAGGGCAGCTGAAATCCTCTACTCTTTGGCTTTGGTACAGTCCAGTAAATCTGAGAAGATGAGTATATTTCCTTCAGTGGATAACTATAAATTGCTGACAGAAGCTAGAAGGAACCTTGGGCTCTTTCAGCATCATGATGCTATTACAGGAACGTCTAAAGATTGGGTAGTTGTGGATTATGGCACTAGGTAATTTATTATAAACTTATAAACTTAAATTTTCCCTTTGATTTTTAGAAACAGAAGTATATACTTCAGATATACAGATTTGCTATAGCTATTAAAACATTCAGTACTGGAAGTGTAGTTTTGCTTTGCAAATGAAGTGGATTTGATTACCTGTGCTCTTCATTAATGAAATATTTTTTAATTCTATGACACAAAAATTTGATGCCCAAACAAAATTTCTGATATTTCAGAACATAAGTTGATGTGGTACTGATACTTCTTTACTAACAAAGCTATTAATTTCTGCAATACATTTTGTGTAAGAGAACATTTTATAACTCTGCTAAGTGATGATCAAGAGATATGCTAATTTAAGCATATATACCTTGGAAAAATCCACATCCTCTTTAACCTACTTTTCTTCAACATGAGGAATCATTTTAATGTTTGCATCTTCTACTGTTGTTGAGAATTGCTCTTAAATCTAGTGGGTGCCTGCTTTCTCAGTACTGACCGTTATTCTGCTAGCAACTTTGTGGAATTTTTTGAAGAAGAGTGTTGGATCTATGTATGTATGTCTTATGTGTTTATATGTTGTATTTTCATTTCTTCAGAAAATCGTAACGTGATAAGCAGTAGTAAATTTGATTGATAAAGGTGCATGTCTATTAAATAAGTTAATGTTTTAAACACCTCTAAAGTACTCTTTCTTGATTTAAACTACTGATTTAAACCAACAGCATTAATGACACAGGTTTTAAATTCCTCACATTTGGTATTTTTTCTCTATAAGCATAGATGTAATCAAGGTATAAAAGTGTGAAATGCATGTGGTTATGAGAGGCAAAGGCTTTTTTCACTTTACATATAAAGTTATGTGGCTTTCCATAATTAAGAGTGTGTAACATCTGTTGCAGTTGAAGCAATGGAAACAGTGGTAATTTAAATTTTTGTGTTTCTGGTTGCTTTTCTAATCCTGCTTTAAGGTAATCTTGACTTTGTTACCTTTGTTCCCTTACAGATACTGGAAATGAAATACAAAACCCACAAACTTTCCTAAGATCTGTATTTTGAAAAAGTATTTGATATATTGAGGGTATATATTTTGTAGCATAACAGTGGGGTGGAGATGTACTTCATTTTCAGTGTGAAAGTCAGGAATATAATAAAATCGAGAACACTTCCAAATTTTTCATTCTGGTCACCCATTACAACTAAATGATCTTTATTTCATGCTATTTGAATATTAAAAATTACATTTTTCTTTAATTCATACTTCTGAGTTATTTAATCTTTTTAATTTTGATGTTATCACATTGAATAAAAACTGAAAACTAACTAAGACTTTCAAATTTTTCACAGGCTTTTCCATTCAATAATGAACTTGAAGAAAGTAATAATTGACTCTGTTCATATTCTTATCCTCAAGGATAAAGGTGCTTATAATTATGACACATTAACTCCATTCCTGAGGATGGTAAGCTATCTTTCTTGGTTTTCTCCAAAAATAAAATGTGAGCTGTGTCTTTTGAATGTAGTATGAGTGGCCTGGAAAAGTCAGAATGAAATTTGCTGCTAGTACTTGCTCAAAAATATGCTGCTGGTCTCTTCTTATTAATTAAGGATATTGGAAAGTAAAAAGTGAAAACTTAACAGGTAGTGCTGAAAAAACCCCACACATCTAAAGTAATTTATTTTTTTTCACTTCATGAATCTTACTAAAAGGTGGTTTTCTTGTGGACATAAATTCATTAGTGACTTCAGTGACCTGCATATGATAAGGGCATATCTAATGGTATGCAGTCCTGTGATTTGACCTTGCTTATTACTTAAGAAATGTAGTAATACAAAAACATCTATAATGAATATAAACATAATCTGAATTTGCAAGACCAGGTCTACACAAGGTCTTGTGCTTTTTTCCTTGGCTGAAATTATTTAAATCAGGAATCTACTGATGCTCAGGTCACCATACCGTTTTGAGATCCATTTCATAGTGAAGACCACCTTGAAGAAACACAGTTGCTTTATTATTTCCTTTCAAAATTCTTAGTTTCTTCACTTTCTGAACAAGGGCTTTCTTCTCTGAGTGCAAGGTACTCTTCGGAAGTCTACCTAAGTTCATACACTTGAAACAGAGAGGAAATTACATGCTTCAGTTTATTTGTGCATGTAGCAGGATTAGTACAGCCTTTAGTATATGATTACCTCACACTTCTAACATAGCTAGTATGGCATATATTGTACTGGCTTAGATATGTTACGTGTCCTACCTCAAATTACTCTTCCTTCCCAATGTATTTTTTTTAGAAGTAAGAATTGTTAAATTAGTTTGTGAAGAACATTTTATGTTGATGCATGTGCATATATGTGCCTTTGGGTGTGTGCCACAAATAAGTCTTCTCCTGGTTGGCTAACAAAAGGCTAAAAAAATGAATGTGCACCTTCACTTGCATAAAGTAAGAGTATTCTGAAGTCAGTGAAGTTTTAACTTTGCTCTGAGTTATCCTGGTGGATGTTCTGAAGTTTTTTTTTCTTTGAGCTTTCATTGTTCCTGTTCTTTGGGTCTGGATTAATACCACTGGATTGTTGAAGTACTAATTACTGTTTAAACTGTATGTTGCCTAGGAGCATAGTAGTCAAGCCCACTGTTAACACTGTGAAAGCAGAAATGGAAAACAAAGTTCTTATTCAGTGAATTTATTGTATTTGTATAAAATGGAAAAAAAAGGTGATTACAGAAGTAGATTATGATTTATTGGCAATATACAGTGACTGCAGCATAATATGCCTGCAGTACTTTGGTTACCACAACAACAGGTTTTTAATGTGGGATTTGTGGCATGCTCTTAGAGGAACTTCAGGATATTTACAAAAAAGCTTTTGCAAACTTTGAGCAAGGAGAAAGTTCAAAGGTGCTTGTTTTGAAGTATCACCATGGTATTTTGTTGGCTGAAGGAAACTCACTGCAGAATTCCTTCAAGTTCAAAACATTCAAAATTCATGAGGAGAGAGCTGAGAAAGACAAATGGCCAGGACTTTGAAAATGGCTATTAACTTTGAGAGGAAAGAGGAAAAAATACTTGTCAAAGCCACAGCAAGAGGCTGTAGCAGCATTCTAGTAAATAGTAGGTACAACCAGAAGAAAATTAACCTTCTTGAAGTCAGAAAAAAGGAGATTGTAAAAGAGGTATGATGGAATCATTGTGGTTTTCTCATTAGGTAATTGGATAAATTTGTATATCGTGTACATTTTACACAACCCTCAGTAGTAAACAAACAAAAAAAATTGCTTGGAAGACAATACGCTGAAAACCAAGAAATTTGGTTTGATCCAACCTGAATGATCCAACCAATAGGGAGAGATCCAGCCTATAAAAGTAAGGCTATATAAGCATTGCACCATTAACCCGATTTCATTGAGTGCAGAAAGAAAACTTGCATGGAAGTGTCAATTGTTTGAGAAACATAATTTTGGGGATGTTTTGGAGTATCCATAGGAACTGGGAGCTTTGCACTTCAGTTGAAAAGTTGTCAGCGTTAACCAGTAGGACTGTTATAGTATATACAAAATAAACAGGAGTGTAAGGTTTTAGTATTTGTAGCAAAAGAAGGTTAATAAAAATACATAATTTGAAGGACACTGGTAATGATGATGTCTTGTATGGAAAAATTAAAACATGGGAGTGACAATTTGAAAATAGCATCTAATGAGTGACATTTAATGAAAGCAAAAGTTATGCAATGAGCTAGTCAGAGTGCCTTTTCATTTTGTAAATCTGTAGTACATAGTAGACAAAGCCATATGTTTTAAGCATATTCACCTACATATATAAAGCAAATTCAAAGATGTTCTCTTGTAGGATGATGTTCAGTCTTCCCAAGATTCTTTGCCACGCAAGACAGTTATAAAGCTGACATCACAACCAAGGTAAATAATTTATGTACCACTTAGTAGACATTATGATTCATATCTGAGAATCTTTTAGCAATGTGCATGTTTCTACTACCTAATAGGTTCTTATGCCGTTTCTTTTTTTTTGTAACTTTCTCTCGAAAAAATAAGGTAAAATTTAAATATTTTTAATAGATTAATTAAAAGGTAGCCCGGTGTATTGTGCTAATACTGTTATGTCTAGTTGAAGGAATACACAACACTTAAAAATTATGGAATTTTCTCACATACCAGTAATTCAGCTACACCAAGTAAAGTAGCCTGTTTACTGTGTGCTTTTACAGCACTTTAATCCTTAATATGTTACGTTTGGGAGAAGCAGTGGAAAACAATTAGAGCTGGATCAAATAATATTGTGAGCAAAGCCTTAATTTTTATAAAGCGAAAAAATCACAATATATAAATGCTGGATTGTGTTTAAAATTAAAATAGAAGATATATTAAGATACTGTTTTCTCTTAACTGCATCTTTCCATTGTATTAAGCAGCCTTACTTCTTTATAGTTAGCTCTGGAGTATTCATTTGAAACTGACATTTTGCTATCCCCATGAGCATTCACTGAAATAAGTTAAACATGTATTAGGAGTTAAATAATCCACATGAATTAAGATAGAAGAGCTGCTATGTGTACAAATCAAGTGATAACAGTTTTTTTTCCTTACAGAAGAGTTAAGATTCATTTAAAAGGTAGCAAATGCTGTATTTGCTGATGTTAGTATTTAATTCAATTCTAGCAAGTGGCAAGCTAATAAAACTTAGTTGCCTAATTCAAAACCTCTAATCAGTTTATTTGAAAAACTTAGTAAAGTTTGGTCCTTGTGAGCTTTTGGGGGAAGCTGTCTTCAGACCTCTATATTTAAATGTATATAATATGTGTGTATATGTAGTTTTAATCTAAGTTTGTGTCTGAAGCAGTCATATAGCATACTATTTTTTTTATTCTTATTTTTTTTAAATAGGAGGTTTATTCCCTTATTGGACTGATAGATACCTGCTAATAGTTAATCTTAAACTTGTTCAGAGTGGTCAAAAAATCATAATAATATATAATATATATAATTTAAATATAATCAAGATATATCCCCTCAGATATCTTCACTTGCAGAGGGTTTTATATATATATTATATATGTGTGTCTATATATATATATATATATATATATATAGTATATAAAACCTTGGTAGGAGGAAAGTGATGATGTAGGCTTTCTTTGGCCTTTGAGAATAGCTTTAATGCTGCTGCAATGCTGCTGCTTTCCCTGCCTGTGTTAGCTGCTGATATTTACCCTGTGTCCCTTACATGCCCTGATATCCACTGTTCCACTTACCTCTGTATAGTATGCTAAGGAAGTTTTTCCCTTTTTCATCTTTATGCATTTCAGACATTTTTTTTCCCCTCTCGGTTTTGCGTTGAGATACATATCAAGTTTATTTTAAAATTAGTATTATCCTAGCAGCCTTTATCTGCTGTCCTCTCATCCTGACTTACTAAGAAGATAACATTGGTAGATAATTGCTAGTTTTAACTTCTATGGTGTTGTGAAGATCCCATATGGTGATATAAAATGTGGTTCATGTTCCAAAGACCATAATCAGAATTGTGGGAGATAGACTAAAGATGAAAACTGAGATGAAGAGGAAAAGGACTACAAGGTAATACCGATACTGCTGGATGAAAATGTATTTTTCAAAATATTTTCCTGTTTGGAAACACTGTTGAAGCAATGCTCAATACTTCATGTTTCCCTTATTGTTAAAACGTTTATTTGAATATCTATTAAATAATTTTCTCTTACAAAAATGAACTTAGTCTTTTTAGGCTTCTTTATCTCTGGTTGTAGTCTGAATCTCTGGTTGTATTCTGAATCTCTGCCAGCATTATTACCATTGTGAAAAATTATGTGTACACTGAGGCAATAACTTTGCTTCTATCTGTTATGTAAATATTCTGACTGCATCTGAGCTTGCCAGAGAACTGGTAACTATGTGAAATACTCACTTTAGTAGAATCTTAAACTCAACTTGATATATTTATCATTAAGGATTACTGTGCTTAAATTTCATAATTTGAATCTTCTCAGACAGAAACTGGTATTTCAAATTTGAGGCATCAGCACATCACCTATAAATTTAGAGGAACACTACTTGATGGGGTTTTTTTCATCTCACAATTTTTTAAAATTCTAATGAATTAATAATTTTCCTAATTTTTTCATGTTTTACTGAGTTCATACTGACAATTTCAAATATAACCTACTTTTCAACAGGGAAGCAGCTGGGGATATGCTTTGCCCTCTTTTTTGCAGCCTTTCTTTTTTTTGATAATTTTTTTTAGCTAAGTGTTGTCTTCAGTGCTTGTGAAAACCATAGCAGTGAAAACTGATTAAACAGATGTACAGGAGCAGGAGAGCAGACCAGCATGACTATGAGTTAAAAAAGAAAAGCGGAAGAAAATCTTTCACTATGGTTTCATATGGTTGTGTAGTTTAGAAATATGTTTCAGAATGCATCTAAGTAGATACTGCCTTTGATATATTTGGTATCGTTTCCCTCCCTACCTATCTGTAGGCACCCATGCCCTCTTTTCTCTGCAGTGTTCTGTTGGCATCTTTTTAGGAATACATAGGGTTTGGTATTTTTTAAAGAAGTGTGTTAATGTCAATTAAACAATTATGGAGAGTATCTTAAATCTTCCTGTGGCTGCTACCACAATGTAGTCTTAGGATCAGGCTTCTGACTACTGCAGTTATGGCATATTTAATTACTTTGAAACCCTTTAACTGGTAAGTGAACTTGAATGTTTTTTTAAAAAATTGCTACTTACCTATGGAAAGGAAAGTTTTCATAATATCCAACTAGATATAGATATCCAACTAGACAGAACTAGTTTTGTTGTGTTCTGAAACTATTGCAGTGTGTCCTGAAGACAAATCATACTTCTGTGAGAGCCCTGCCCTTTGCTATAGTCATTGCTTCTTGGGAATGGGCTGCCAAAGGTTGTATTTCCCAAATGGCAGAAGACTTGTTCTTACTGGACTTAGGGTAGGGGTCTGTGTGGGTCTGAGCTTCTTGCCATCTAGATTAAACTGTCATCTGTTGCTCACAGTGTGAGTGGCAAGATTTTCCTTCTGTTCCTATTTGCAGTGCTTTCCTGCAGACAGCATTGCATGGGAATGCAGTACATGACCAAATAGCTGAACTGGCTGGCTATACCAAGTTGGATTTTGCAGTAGCATTCTTTGGCAAACTGTGGTGAACCTAGGAGTGAATGAAAGCTAACAATATCAATCATACTCACCCCACCACTTCTGAACCTTTATGCACCTAGCTGGGGGACTTTTAGTACTGAGCTCCATTGTACTCTACAAGGATGGTATAAGACATTCCATCTCAGTTGAAAAGATTGATATTGAAAGTTTTTTTAAAACCATTGATTTAGAATTATTTTTAGTGCTAAACCAACAATACTTACAATTTCGTCACAAGTTAATTTTGTCAATTAATCACAGAGGAATGGTATGATATCCTTATCAAGCTAGTTTAATAGCTTAGCAGATGCATTTTCCACTAGTTAAAATATTCTGAGTAGGATACACCATGATCAATGATTTCTTCAAAGATATGTCTTAAGCACCAAGCAGTTCAGTGACATCCACCTTATAAAAGAAGGTTTTATCTTTGAAAAAAATAAGCTGGGCTATTAATCCTATCTTCAATATCTATGAGCACATTTTTGCATAAGGTTGTAATTAACAACTTTTTGGCATGTTTTATTCATCCTCGTAGGTCCAAAATTTGTGATATTTTTTGAGGAAGAATATACTGATTTACCTTCGAGTTAGTTGCCTTTCAAAACCTTTCTTGGCATACGTACCCACTGGTTGCTCAGCACTATAATGTAGAAATTATAATGTATCTATAATGTAGAATCTATAATGTAGAAATTAAAGCTATGTCATTAAGTTTAATATGTGATAAAGAATAATTTGCAAAGGTCAACAATTCTTTGTAGAGCAGTGTGTATGTTACAGTATTTGGCTGGAAGATGACATCAAGCATAATGTGCCTGAGAAGGAAACTTAGTTGGTGTGATATGTCTAAAGGGAAAGCTGTCCTGATGATGTGAAACAGTTAATTATAACTTCACACCAAAGGAGCTTAGAAGGTAACTGGATTGGGATAATGTTTTAATATTCTCATTTGGTAACTTTAAGTTTGGTTGTGAGTTTTTTGTTAGCTCTTTTTGCCTATGTTGTCCAGGTTGGTTCAGTCGCTCTAAAGAGTTGCCAAGTATAATAAGAAATACTCTGACAATATTTAATATTTTAATAATATACATTCAAATACCTTTTATGATTGCATGAATTCTGAGGAATAACTATTTCTAGTTATATATTGAAACATTTTTTAAAAGCAGCAGTTGAAACAAGGATATATTCAGTGGTCTGTGAGGAGAAAAATGTTTAAAGAAAACAGGAAAGAATACAGTGACATTTAATGTGAGGGCCAAGATACTTGTGGCTGTTCATTTATTGCTAATAATCGTGCTTGTTCCTCAGGGAAAAAAAAAAACCACAAAACCCCAAACCCAAACAAAAAATAACATCCTCTCCCCTGCCCCTCCCCCAAAAACCCAGCCCCTAACCACTAAACCATAGCACCTCATCTGCCCATCTTTTGAACACCTCCAGGGGTGGTGCCCCCAACCACCTCCCTGAGCAGCCCATTCCAATGTATAACGACTCTTCTTGTGAGAAGGTTGTTTTCTAGTACCCAGCCTGAACCTTTCCTGATGGAGCTTGACCCCATTTCCACTTGTCCTATCACTGGTCACCAGGGAGAAGAGGCCAGCATCTGTCTCAGTACAATCTCCTTTCAGGTAGTTGTAGAGAGCAATGAGGTCTCCCCTCAGCCTCCTCTTCTCCAGGCTGAACAGCCCCAGTTCCCTCAGGCTGTCCTCATGAGATCTGTTCTCCAGACCCCTACTCAGCCTATTTGCCCTTCTCTTTACCCTCTCCAGCACCTCAATGTCCTTCTTGCAGTGCAGTGCCCAAAACTGCACACAGGACTCAAGGTGCAGCCTCACTAAGGGCAAGTAGAGGGGAGGATCAGATCCCTGCTCCTGCTGGTCACACTGTTCCTGATGCAGGCCAGGATGGAGTTGGCCTTCTTGGCCACCTGGGCACACTGCTGGCTCATGTTCAGCTGTCTGTCAGTCAACACCCCCAGGTCCCTCTCTGCTGGGCAGCTCTCCAGCCACTCCTTCCCAAGCCTGTGGCACTGCTGGGGGTTGTTGTGGCCAAGGTGCAGGACCATTGGGTGAACCTCATGCAGTTGGCTCAGCCCATCAGTAGATCCTGTGCAGATCCCTCTGCAGAGCCTCCCTGCCCTCAGGCAGACTGATACTCCCAATGTGAACTTCAGAGAAGTATTTCAGTAAAAATCATTCTGGCAGAAGAGGTGGTTTCAAAATGAACAAACCCAAAAGCAGGATACCATCATTCTGCTTTAGAGGTGGAAGTTAGCTGTGCACTGACCTTTATGACCCAAACGAGCAGATTCTGCATTGACAGTATAATGGCAGAGCAGAGTGTGGAAGAGTTCATAGGACTTTGATCTCTTAAAAGCCACTTTTTCTGTAAGGTCATCAGTTTTAGAGATTACCATGTTTACTATGAGAGCTTTCTACATCTGGCTTTAATTACAGTACACGGAGACTTGTCTCAAAACTGACTTCCTTCACTGGCAGTTGACACTTCACTAAAATTTTGGAAGCAAAACCATCAGTAAGATAAGGGATGAATGTCCATTTAAAGGAAGAGATAGCTCTTCAAAACTGAACGGTGCTTCATTTTTTAATTTATTGTAAATGTTCATTATTAAGAAGAAAAATGCATCTTTGATTTGCAATTATTTGTACTCTATAGCTTTCAGTTGAATTAATCTTTATTTTTCAAAACTCAGTTTTTCACTGTTGTGCTTCTGAATTCAACTTGTTCTAAAAGTTGTTAAATTTCAAACTCTTGTCACTTTTTTAGTAATGTCTTATAAAGAAAACTTTTTTCAGTTTTCATTCTTGTTGATAAACCAATGACACTCTGTTCTGAATATTTTTGTTTACTGTCTTTGAAATTGCAGTTGCAAAGTTAAACCAGAAAATTAGTTGAAACTGTTTGTAGACTCTTTTTAGTTTCTCAAAACTTTACAAATTTAGGATTTTCATTTCAATGCAAAGAATCTCAACAGTTGTTGGCGTTTGCAGTACCAGTGCAACCAGAACACAGAGGTGTTTGATCCTTTGGTTGCTATAAAAATTTGTAATATTACAATGAAAAATCCCACTATTAGATGCAACAAGAAGTTTCTGTGTCCTCTGAAAACACTGTAATGGAATGCCACATGTAATGCAGAATTAATAGCTTGACTACACGAAACTTGAGGGGAAGGAAGCAAGAAGGGTTTCATTATGAACAAATATGCTAGGAAAGAACTGAATACAACTGAAAGATCTGCACTGTATGCATGTTCTTATCGAAGCAGTTTGGAAGTAGAAGATGCACATTTTCAGTACATTAGCATATTTGTGTATTATTTATTTTTTTTCCAGGCACTGGCCTCTTCACCCTTTTTACTGGTGTTGCTTTGAGGCAAAATCTGTAGTTAGTCCAAGGCTCTCAAGGCACAGACTGAAGTAATATGGCATACTTAAAGTCTTCTGCTCTTCTGAACCAGATTTTTTTTCCCTTCTAAATGCAGATTTATAAAGCCTGCACTACAAGAGGAACAAGGAAAGGATTTTAGTGAAGGTACTTCCTGATCCTGAAAAAGTCAGGGGGCTTCAAGCCCATCTTGGACTTCAGAACACCTCACAACTTTGTGGTAAAAGAAAAATTTAAAATAGTGCCTTTGGACTTAATTCTTTTGTCCTTAATTGGAGATTAGTTACATGCTCCAGATCAGGATATGTGTGCCACTACAATCCATCCAAATCATAGGAATGATGTGCATCTGGCATATGTAGGTACATAACATTTTAAAGTCTTGTCTTAGGTTGATGTTGGGTTTTTTGTGTTCTCAAAATTTATAGTTCTTGCTGTCCTGTTGTCTGTGTTTATCGTGAATGCTGTTTTCTTGAGGTTGTTCCATGGTTTGAGCTTGAGAGCCACACAGAAGCCCCACTTCCTGTGAGAGCAGAGGAATGGAATATTTACCTGTTTGCCTAATTCTCTGCCTTTTGCATGAGCAATGGATGTTTTAAAGATGTGTCTGTAGAGTTATAAAAAGAATTGATAGGAATGGTCATGTGAGTTCTCTCACCTCTGTTAATGAGTCAGAAGTTTGACTTTGGGTTTGTCATTAGGAGGGACATTCCTGGAGTGATTCCAAATTCTGAAATATCAAACTGAGATAAAAAAACTTGTTTTTAAGCACAGTATTGTTGTTTTTAATTGTTTGTATGTTAAGCAGAGCTGTGATCCATTTGTGCTTTTAGAAAGTAAATTTAATTTTAACATTACAGCTCTATTTCTAAACTGCTCACTTAACTTCCTCTTCAAGTGCTGTTACAGTCATAGAGTAATTCTATTTTACTTCTAAATAGTATCTTTTTAATATTTTTATGTCACCTGCTTGATTTTAGAATGTAGAACTTTCTGTGGATAGTAGATTCTGTTTCCACTTTTTTTTTTTTACTTTTTTTTTTTTTTCTTTTTTACCTTATGAAAGCAATGAATACTGTGTCCTTGTGGTTTCAAGTTGAGTTTAGATTCCTACCGGTTCTTCTGCAGGATTTTTTCATAAACTGGAAAAGATGTCTTATATTTAGAAAGAGGCAAAAATCTTCATATTTGTTAGCATTCTACTCTACAATAAATAATTTAATTGGATTATAAGAGTTGTTCCTTAGCTTAGCTAGTAAAATGGTTTGTTTAGTTTTGTTTTGTTACACCTTTGACAGTATCAGTGGTCCCAAATTAGGATTCTTAAATTGGCAAGCTTAGCTGGATGTGTTGCAGTGGATCAAATTAACATTATTTGTCTTATCCAGTTAAATAGGCTGGAAAATCTCCTTAAGTTTATGCAGTGAATTAAAAGCTCCTTGGGAAGTTATTGGAATTTCTTTTTTTGTGACAACTTGCTTTTCTCTGACTATATCGAAAACTCTTTGCTTAACTTGAGTCTTTTTTTTTTTTTTTTCAACCATATCCCACTGCTCCAAATTTCATGTTTACATCTGACAGCATATCTGAGACTGCAGCTCTTTAGTCATAAGGTTTTTCTCACAAAGGACTTCTCTCTGTAATTAAATGTCTAGAATTGTATAGTTATGAATGTTAATGGTTTCAGCATCTACTCTGTCTCAGAGGGGGCGTAAATTAAAGCTGCAGCAATTATTGAAACTAAGTGTTGTAATAACACATTTTCAGTGTAGTTTAGTGATCTGAGCCTAACTTGCTATAGCTTTTTTTGCAAGGTCATTGTCATAATATGAAGATTAAACTTAAACTCCCTAGTTGAAACAGGAATATTGAAATAGATCTGATCCTCTTACTTCAGAACTGGAAAGTAAATAAGCCGGCTTGGCATCATGTTTTAATATATTTAAGTACTTTACACATCAAATTTTGCAGAGTATTAAATTTTAAAATTTTATCTAACAATGGATAGGTAGGTTTCTGAAAAAGGGGGAAGTGCTCAGTAGAGTGTAACTACTTACATTAGTAGCAACAGGTCAGTTCTTTATAGGAATGCTAAGGTCAAGAAATTCCCTAATACTGGAAAATTCTGGATTTTCCCTCTGCCCTCCTCCCATTTCTCCCTAAATTTGTAGCATATACTGTATATGTATGTGTACATATCCAGTTATATACATAAAAGAAATTACCAAAATCCCTTACATCGTGTTTCTGTAAATGAGTTGGCATGGCTTGACATGGAAGTGTATTTTCCCTTCTGGAAAAAAAACCAAACTAGTACAGAATTAGTCTGTCTTGTGGATATTATGGTTTTTACTTCCTTTCTGAATGTGAACTGGGAAGAAAATTGGGTTTGGATTATTGGGTAAGCATCCATGCATACATCCTGAAAAATATTTTAAATGATTCCTCAGGGGCTTGTGGACTTTTAAACTCAGAATTAACTGACAAATTGATTTCTGCATTCTTTGTTTCATTATTATTTGGTAGGGTCGCCACTATTAGAAGAAAGTTATGAGCCAAATGTAATTCATAATAGTTCAAGATACACAGAGCTTAGATTAAGTTCAGTGTTTTGAATAATGTGCTACAAAAAGTATAATTTGGATCATATCAGGAGACCTTTTTACATTTCATAATTAAGTTCACATAGCAGAAGAGGAGATGAGGATGGTTTTAAAAAATGGCTGAAGAGTAAAATTTAAAAACAAGCATAAATCATGCTTGAATACCTTCAGAAACTGGATTAGTTACATGATTTTAATGTATGAAATTTTGAATTACTTTGTCCAAAACTTTCTGGTACCTAACTTCTTTGTTAAATAGATTGTGGTTTGTACTGATAATCTGTCTTGAAATGCTGTAAAATGTATAGGTTTTCATACTAAAGCTCAATTTAGTAACTTACAAGAACTGTAGAAAAAAGAAATTGCAGTCATGAAGAGTGATTTTGAGCTTACATAGTGGCTTTTGGTTAATTTTGTTTCTAAAGAATATTAAGTGCATGGCTTGAGAAGCTAGAAAAGTGTAATTTTTTGTAGAACCAAAGGAGCAGCATGTTCACATGATTTCAGATGGTATTCTTTCTGATTTCCTATTTCTAAGAATAGTGAAGTTGTTTTAAAATGACACTTGATGTGTCATTTATTTGGCATTCATTTTGAGAATAATTATTTTGTAAACTCTTTTCAACTTTAGTACTTCATAAAAAAAATGCACTCAAACTTGGCCAGATATAAAAAAAGTTGATGTGTACTTAAAATGTCACTTTTATCATACTTCTAAATAAAGACTCCTTGACTATTATGTAAGATCATAAAAACTGTGAACTGAACTAACTTTTTTTTTTTTTTCTTTAACCTGGTGTCTTGAGTAAATACACACCAGTTTTTCGTCTTAAGAAAAAGGGTTTTTTTATGGTTAGTTTTTGTTGAAAGGTTTTTCCCATGACCCTCTAAAGCAGGGATCTTTCTAAATAACATGAGCAATTGCTGATGTCCAATTATTTAAAATTTTATTCTGTATTAAAAAAAACAATGGAAAGAAGTGTTTATTATGTGTTTTCAGCAGCAGCATCAGAGATGATAGCATAGTTGAATTATGGTTTCTAATCTGCTTCTGGTCATTTTTAACATGTATATAGTTAATTCCTTTTCTTTAGGTCTGAAAGATCTGCAAGATTTTTCTACATGATTTTTGTTTTCCCTCCCTGCTGCCACCCCCCTGCCCCCTTAGTATTTCAGTAGTACTTGGGTGCTTCTTTTTGTTCTTTTTCTTTCTTCAGAGGAAGTCTATTTACACAGGGATCTAGTATATCATCTGACTTTGTGGCATGTATCTTTTCTCAGTTTTGGATGTACTTCTCTCAGTTTTCCTTTTTTCACCACTTAGGTTTTTTTTTTTTTTAGCTTAGCCTGTATAACAGAAGAGGGAAAGGAACTTACCAGCCTCAAAGGTGCTGTTCATGTAACTTTGAATTTAAATTTGTTTATGTGCCCAAAGAACTGGTTTTGATCAGTTATAATTGGATGTGCTCGTATCTGTCAGGTTTGTCATAGAGTTCCTAGTAGAATTAATGAGGCTGAGGTAGAGTGCCTCGAGAAATTGATTCTCAAAGCAAACTTGATGAAAGTTCCTCCACCAAGCAGTAACAGCTGTGGTCCTAATCTTTCCTGAGCTGAAGTATCTTGAACCAGGTGGTTTTCTGAGTAATACTTGTCAGTGATGATCCTCTGACATTTACTAGTAATGAGTTCTGGTTTCTCACTTTACTTGAAAGAATCACTTATGAAGGCAGCATTGAAGAAATTTTAAAAGAAAACAATAATTGTGTTGCAGGTGTTACCAGTAAAGGTGTGTATAGATCAGTATATAGGTATGCCCATATGTTTATGCACATCAGTGTAACAAAAAGAACAGTGGTCTGAAATTCTGTAACTTACTGAAATACTGTACTGTAACTAAACTAACTACAAAATTTGCAGTAGCATTCTTCTAGGAGACCAAGATTAAAGATGTTAGAGAAATGAGTCAGCCTTTGAGCATGGTTACACTGGTTCACATCTTTTCTTGATAACTTAATAAAGTGTTTGAAATAAAGTGGTGGGGGAGGGGGAGGGGGAGGGGCTGGCTGGCTTTTTTTGGCTGTGTCTGAAAATGTTTTGCAGCAACTTAAACCTTTACTGAGAAAAGAACAGTCAAAATATTTTGACCCTTCAGTGTGTGCTTTTAATTGAAGATTAAAAGGTTTTCCCTTATGGTAGTTTATATGGGGAAATTGACTATGCATAAAAGTTCATAAAAGATACTTACCTGGGTCCCAGGGTAACTTTTTACCCCAGAAAAGTGTGGGGTAAAAAACCTAAAGTTGTATCTTTCCAAAAGTGTCAGAAAAACAGGTGGGAGGATTTACTTTCCTGAAATTGGAAATATTTGCATAGCAGAGGTGCATTCAATGTAGGTTTGAGAGCCCAAATCTGCACCTGTTTCTCTTTTTTTGAGAGTGTTTTGTTCCTGCTCCCCAGTCACAGATGGAGTGCATGTTCTCTATGTGAGTTAACTGTCTGTGGCTTTATCTACAATAACTAATATGATAGCTTTTATACAGTTTATATTAGAATTCTTTAATTTATTTAATAAATGAAAAAAAAGAAAGCTGACACTTTGAACATAATGCTGTTTCTAAAGTAAAGTACTTTGGCTAAAATTTTTCATCTAAATTTTACCAGTAGGCACTGAAACCCCATCTCTTTTGTAGTTTTGTTGGTATTGTTGACAAAGACCAGTGATCTGAATAATGACTGGAAATTATTGCTTGCTGCTTCTGAAAGACAGTGGTATTCATGGTTTTGCCTTAAAACTTGGAATAAAACACATTTAAATGTTGTCATGTTGCTTCTTAGTGTAATGTAACCACAATACATTAAGCAGTTGTACCCTGCATTTGTGAATTACATTCTTTGTAATGATACAGCTTATACGAAGTGTAGATCTTTTGTTTCGTATATAATTTAAAATTGGTATAGTGGGATGTTATTTAAGGATGGGAGTTGAATTGTACTTCTGAAGCAATGTGATCTAATTACATTAGTCACTACTTTTGTATTGGCACAAGAATTCTATCTTACAGAGTATAAATATTTCAGGCATGCTGAAATAAATTGAAAACAAAATACTAGCATCTGAACAAAATTCCTGCATTTCAACTGCTGCAAATCTGTCCTGTCACAACTAGCTTCATCTGACTGCTCTGTTACTCCTCATACCCATAATGTATGTGTAATACAAAATTCAAAAAAAGTATAAAACATTTGTATCTTGGCACAAGAGCTTTGCTTTATACAAATATTGGAAAAAAATAATATGGTGAAGTATAATGATACGATGGCAGTTCCCAATGGCTTTTCTCATGGGTTAATTTGACATGAGACTGCTGAAGTTGTAGAAGCATGCTTATTTCAGTGGGAACCTGAACAAGGTTTCTGGAAAAATTTTTACATTCATGTTTTTTATCTGGCAAATAGTTTTAGTTTTAATGATAGTGTATAGCATTACTAGAAACTAATTGTATGCATAAGCTAGCATTTTACTTGAAAACATAAGAATTGAGGAACCCCACTGAATAGAATGAATAAATAAAAGATTCTTGTTCTGTTGGTGGATGGGTGGTTATTCTCATCTTTGGTAATGGATCATCTCGTGTATCTGCATTGTGCCTGAGACAGCCCTTACACTG
The DNA here is from genome assembly GCF_036169615.1 of Heliangelus exortis. NCBI lineage: Eukaryota > Metazoa > Chordata > Aves > Apodiformes > Trochilidae > Heliangelus > Heliangelus exortis. The sequence goes on along the minus strand of NC_092454.1, from coordinate 26,932,444 downwards.
TTTTTTCTTTCTTTTTATTTTTCCTTATTTTTAAGGGGTCTAAACTGAGAGTAGCGCTGGTTACTGTGGTCTTGAATCCACACCTGTTAGAAAAATATGTTAACATTAAAATTAAAACCATATTAAAAAGGAAGAAATGTATGTGATGAACCTGGAAGACCTAGAGACAGCATGTGTGATTATGGAAGTAGGTTCAAGCTACAGGTGATACTGAAGACTAGAGTGACAGAATGAGATTTCTAGTTTGGGTGGAAGGAGACAATTCTAGATAAAGCAGTTTGATCTGTGAAGGTGATAACTGAATATGAAGTTTAAGATTTGAAAGGAAAGGAAATAAAACCACTGACAGACCCTCTGGGAATCTGCATAGAAAACATAGGAGAGAGTGAGGACAAGCAACTGAACAGAAAGGCTGAAGGAGTGATTTGATAAGAACTGGGTATCGTAGAAACTGGTGAGAGATAAGATTTTATGAAGAAGTAAACTGTTTTACAGTGGAAAGGGTCAAGAAGGTTGAAGAAGATACAATATAGATTCAGCTGTATATTTTAGAAGGTATTAGAAATCTTGGCAAAGGACATTTTTCATAGCTGAAGTAGTTTGTTTTTTTTTTAAAAGATGAAACAGAGGGTAGCTTCAGGGAACAGTTGTAAATAGTGCATTCTTTGAGTTTGGCAGTGAAAGGATAAGAAGTTACATGTTAGAACTACATGGAGTATGATTTTATTTTTGCATACTTTGCAATATGCTAGCCTGTTATAAAAATATTAAATAGGTTGATAAGTATTTTAGAGGCTAATAAAGTTGTTCTGTTCAATTTCAGGTCTTATTCTTTTGGTATAGTAACATAATCTGTGTGGAATCGGCAGTTTTGATTAATTATAATTTAAATAATTTTGAATGTTTTCCCTGTAACAGAGAAAAGCTACTTGCTTTAAAGAATAGATACAGTTATGTACAGGAGATTCTCTTCATTACTTCACTGTTTCTAAATTATGTAAAAGGGAAAGCAACTGGATAAGAATTTAATAGTTCAGCCTGGAAAGTACATTTAAAATGCTGCTAAATATCCTGATTTGGCTTGCAACTGGTAATGGCAATTCCTTAGTAGTTCATGATAGGATATTGATGTATTTTTAATGAAAGCTGTTTTCGAAATTGCTTGAAAACTAATTTCATTAGGAAGAGAAGATCTGCCAAGGTTCGATATTAAATATTCATTGTTTCCTGGTTATGTTTTGCATATTGTTGTGATATGTACTTGTTGTTCTAACATTGTTTTAATGATTTGTATGTAAAATTTATGTGCAGTATTTTTAAACCTGAAGGAGAAAGTTTGTTTTCTGAAAGATTTTTTGGGAAATGCGGTTTTTGCAGATACCTTCTGGTATATAATTCTATGGAACAAGAGCGATCTTCAGTGGTTTCAGTCAATGTGAATTCACCTAAAGTTAAACTGTTATCTCCTTTGGGAAAACCTGTTACTGTCCAGATAAGTGCTGTTTGGGATGGAGCAGCTACAGTATCACATGAAGCCTATCAGGTATGCAACTTAAAGTAAAAAACATTAAAGTATTTTTAACAGATACTGTAGCTTCACAGCTGAAGAAAATGGAAATCATACTTCAAATACTGGCAGATCTGACTTTTGCAGATAATGCCATTAATTCACACATTTTAAGGAAAAAAATGTATATATTTAGCATTAATGTTTCTTAAACTGGTAAGTTTTTTAACTTGTTTTGTATGGTGTATTACATTTAAAGGGTCAGTTTCAGCTGCATGAGCGGAACATACTGGATGTGTATCTTTTCACAGAACTTTATAAAGATGCTTTTTCCTTTAAGTGATAGTGTGTACACGTAGTCACACAGCCTGTATGTGCTCAAGCTGCAAACTTTTTAAAGCGTAATGGCCTAGGCAGTTAGATTTGGATTTTTAAATTGTTTAATTTTTTTCCTTCTAGATATAGAGGCTGGATAAAAATCTCCATTATTCTTATATTCAAGCTAGACAGATAACCTTTGAATTCACCTCAGCTAAAGCTGTGCATTTGAGCAAAGTGAAGCATTCCCACGGGCAGGCAGGTGTTCAGCCATCTCCAGTAGAGCAGGGTTCCATAATGCAAAACAGTTACTTGGGAAGGCAGAGTGCATCACTCTGAACATCTCCCCTTCTTCCTTCTTGTCCCAGTTTGTGTTGCTAAGTATGGTGCCATATGGCCTGCAGTGTCCCTGTCATCATTTGGGGTCAGCTGTTCTGTCTGTGTCTCCTTCCAGCTTCTTATGCACCTCCAGCCTGCTCACTGTTGGGGTGGTGTGAGGAGCAGGAAAGCCATGATACTTCAAAAGCAGTGTTCAGTGACAGATAAAGCATCCTTGTGCTATCAGCACTGGTAGTGTCAAAACATAGCACCATATGAGCTACTAGGAAGAAATTTATCTCAGCCAAACACAAGTACAATCATTAACTCCATTAATTGCCTGAAGGAGAAGAAATAAAATTATGTATCTATCTCATATTTCAACAAAATTGCTTTGAAGATCTAACTTGTATGTTACTCTTGTGTAAAGATTACTTTATAGCTTCTAAATAACCAGACTAAAGATTACTTGCCTTATGAGTTGGTATTTAAATTTGTGGATTTTTAAATGCAACCTAATTGATAAGTAGAGTCTGTGCATGCATGTGTCTCTTGCACAGCAAATATTCTTCTTTTAACAAGATACAAAATCATTGATGCATTAATTGGCAGTGATCTTGATGCTAGGTAAATTAGGGATGCAGAAATAATTGTTTGCTAACTCTTCTTAAAATGCTTAACCTCGTAATTTTGGAATGCTATTTGTAGTTCCATATGCATTTATAGAATATAGGGTAAAATTCAGCCATCCTAAAATTGTTGAAGCAAAAAGAGTTACTCTGAACAAGAAATTTGATGTAAGAAGTTAGTACTTTGATGTTTTTAGTAATGGCTTCTTCTTTGCTCCCAACAGATGTCTTTCGTGGCACATGTACCACCTCTGGGACTTGGAGTTTACCAGCTTTCGGAGGGTCAGAGTTCAGAAACAGTTTTAGCAGACTATAATATATACATGAGAAATAGAAGGCAGGCGAAGCCAGACAAACTTTTCAAGATACAAGAGATGCAGAATTCTGTGGATAATATAATCTTAGAAAATTCTTATATGAAACTGTGGTTTTCGGGAATGTCTGGATTATTGGAGGTGTGTTGCATTATATTCTAAAACACTATTATACTTTTTTGAGAGCTTCTGTTCTTATTCGTGGAAACCTAATGGAAGTGTCAACTACTTCATTCATGTTTCTCTGTCTTTAGAAAATAAATAACAAAGAAGATGGTAAAAATCGTCAAATAAAGGTGGAGTTTGCTTGGTATGGAACTACAAGTAACCGGGATAAAAGTGGAGCTTATCTCTTTTTACCAGATGGAGATGCCAAGGTAAATCTTCTCTTTGTGGAGAGATTCTAATCTTGAAGTTCTGCAGGTGCAGATTGGAAGAGCTGTGTTCTCCCCAACACTGAAATACAGCTATGTGGATAGAAATGGTGATATCAGTTATTTAAGTGGTTGGCAGAACTTGAAACTTGATAAGCTTAGATTTGGATAAGAACTCAGCATTGCTTTGAAAGTGTAAATATATACAGAATATTTGTTTTACAAAAAAACTTGAATAAGATGCAATCCTTAGATGTGACAGTTTGCTACCAAGTTTGATTTTACTTCCTATTGTGAAAATAAATAGGATATATTGATTAATTTCTGCACTCCTTCACCATCTTGTTTCTGAAGATTTAGTTTTGTGAATGGAGAGCTTTCAGTTCATAGTGTTGTAAAATATTCTGATATAGTTGTCTAGGGTTATCAGTATTTTTAGCTGTCCAGTTTTTGGAGGGCAACTGTATACTTCTCTTGGCTTTGAAATTGGAAATTCAGAAATGATAGTTTTCTTACCTGACTTAATTACTACACAGTGTATATTATAGCACTTATGGAACTAGAAATGTAATATTCCAGAAAGGAAATTATGAAACCACAAACAACTTTAAGAAGCTAGCTATGTGCAGTATACCTCTTCCATCCAATTTCTTGCCGTGGAAAATTAAGATGGATGCATTAGACAAATCATAGAATCATAGAATTGGCTGGGTTGGAAGGGACCTCAGAGATCCTCAAGTCCAACCCTTGATCCACTACTGCTGCACTTACCAGACCATGGCACTGAGTGCCACATCCAGTCTCTTTTTAAATATCTCCAGGGATGGAGAATCCACCACTTCACTGGGCAGCCCATTCCAATGCTTGATCACCCTCTCAGTAAAGAAATTCTTTCTAATATCTAAACTAAATTTCCCCTGGCACAACTTAAGACCATGCCCTCTTGTCTTGTTGAAAGTTGTCTGGGAAAAGAGACCAACCCCCCCCTGCCTACCCCCTCCTTTCAGGGAGTTGTAGAGAGTGATGAGGTCTCCCCTGAGCCTCCTCTTCTCCAGGCTGAACACCCCCAGCTCCCTCAGCCTCTCCTCATAGGATCTGTGCTCGAGTCCCTTCACCAGCCTGGTTGCCCTCCTTTGGACCTGCTCCAGGACCTCGATATCCTTCCTGAACTGGGAGTTCAATGCTTGCCACTTCATTGCATAAACAAAGAAAGTTTTTTTGAGAGTGTGTGTAAATCAGTCTGGAATTGAATAGAACATTTTCCTTTCCTTTTTAACAGCACATGTTCCCATATTTTGAGATCTGTGACTTGGCAAATTTAAACCATTTAGTGTTATTTAGTCCCATAAACACTAGAATCAGTTGGAATCAGTTTGAGTTAAGCTCAGAAGGGTTCACTTTTTCTTAATTTTTAAATATCACTGGTTTTGATCTGTGAATACCTGAACAGTATCACTTAGGGGTTTTTGTTACATTTTATCAGCTGAAGGGTCACACTTTAATTTTATTTTAGGATCATTGTTGCCTTTTTCTTATAAAAACACTGTTCACTAATTCTAACAGTTTAAATATATTTAATAATTTATATTATATTATTAATATTATATTATTATTTATTATATTATTATTTATATATAATTATTTGCATTATTACATTATTATATAAATAATTTTTTTAAAAAAAATAATTTTAAATGCACTTTTTGGGTATTTGCTTTATAAAAATAATTGGGCAAATCTAGACTGCAAAATACTGTTTTGAACAGAAAAACTGTCACATACTATGCCAGCACAGTTAAAAGACAAGGTGCATTCTGAAGTTGTACGAAAAATTAAATTGAAGTACATTTTTAGTTATCGTTAAAAAGCTTGTTCAGCTTTTCTAACTTTTTATACAAAAAAAAAAAAAAAAAAAAGAAAATTATATTTCTAAAGATTCTGCTTCCTTAATATAGTCTTAAGACTCATTTGGCTTGCATTCTAATAACATTAAATAGGTTGTCCCATTGGGAATAATAACACCATCTGTTCAGGGTTCTCAGTGTCAAGTGAACTAACTGTCATTTTTTAAGTCCTTGTGTGGAGTGGCGGTAGAATAGATTAAAAGCTGATTCCTTGATTTTTGCCTACGTTGTTTTTTTTCCTATTCCTCTTACTCTACGTATCACTGCAGAATTTGCAAAGTGTAATTGCATCTGATGTTGGATCATTTTCTTCTGGTATGAATTAAGTTTTTGTTTTCTTTGCATTTGTTAACTGGTTGTTTAGTCACCTGATAGGTCTTGTTCCTCCTTTCAGTCATGCAATACTCAGAAATTATTTTTATTCATCTAGTTTAATCTTCTGTCTTGCTTAGAGTGTTTACATAGCCTTTTTGCTCTTGGAATCTGCTTACAGTTTGATTTTGAAAACTTGGTACTGTAACATAGTAGGTTTGAGGATGATGACTTAAAGCCGTTTCAGTGTAGAATACTTGACACACAGAGTGCAGCTTTGGTTGTCTGTAGGCTGTTAAAGTGTGGATGTTGTGTTTTCTGCAGATGATGATCTGTGTATCAGATTGTGCACAGATCTGAGTCTTGAAAGAGGTTTCCTGAATTAATCATCCTAATAGCTGATGTAAAACCAGCCTGGAGTATTTACAAAATGTTTTATTTATTTTACTGGGGAGGAGATGTTGACAGTTGGATACAGTGATCTTAGAGGTCTTTTCCAAATGTGGCAATTATGTGATGCTATGAAGAGGTGCTTTCTTTCTGAGAAGTGGTAATCCTCAGTGTCAGCATTAAATTAGGCATCAGTGGTGGCCTGGATTATTGGAAATGTTTTATGCAGTATTAAATAGAAGGTACATTGAACACTGATAACTGTTTCTCACTGCTCTCGATAGAATAACTGGATTTAAAGCTGTGTGACACCCTGGCAAACATTGCTGTGGTGCAGGTAGGCAGCCCCCTGTTAAGAACAGTCACCAGGGATGTGGCATAGGATCTTGACCATGGATGATGCTGGCCCTGCTGTTTCTTAGGTGTGAAAGTAGCTCGGTGGCAGCCTCAGGTCAGGACACCAGTGCTGGATCCAGGACATTGACATGGAGCAGAACCTCCATGCACAGTGTTCCTGTTGTTGATCATTGCATTTTCCTCTTTGAGCTCTGGCAAACCCTACAGACAGTGTTCTGTCCAAAGCTTTAGGGTATATGAGTAGAAAGACAGGCTTTTATTATTTGAAACTCAATGTCTTCTTTTAAACAGCACTTATTGAAATCTTCTCTGTGAATACACATAATTGCATTCTCAAAGAGGTACACATTTTGGCTGTATGTTATTCTTGATTTCCTGTGTTCAGATATATTTGATCTTTGGTTTTCTTGTTTGAGAACACAGAGCATTCTCTGATCCTTCATATTATAGTAGTCCATAAAGGAGAAGGACAGCCACCCTTTAAGAGCTTTGTGCTTAGATCCTTCTTAATAACATTTTTCAAGTATTTTTTTGTTTTTCTTTAGTTCAGTTTTCATTTATTGCTGTTGCCTGTTAGCAGTAGTTGTGTTTTATTTACATTTTTGCTTTTGTACAGGCTTAAAATTTAACCCATTCTGTCTTATGTAGCCACTGATACCTTTCTATATAGTGTATGAAGATCAGTTTGGGATCAACTTGTTTAAAAAAATCATAGTTTAATAATCCAAGACTCAAAATTAGCAATTCAGGTATAATTTAGCTAGCAAAAACAGATCAATCCAGATATTTGCAATAATACATTACTTTGTTTTCCTATAGGCTTTGTATCCATTAATCCTCTTAAAACGGCTGATTTTTCTCCTGATTTTAGCTAAAGCAATAGTGAGCCTCTGAAGGGAAGTTGCTCAGTTTCAAATTAGGAGTGATTTGTTACTTCCCAGTTTTTATCCTAGACTTAAATGTATAATAAGTTTTCTTAAAAAAAGCTAAAAGGCCATTTACTATTTTCTAAATTCTTTGATTTATTGACACTACATTTATGCAAAATTTTCAAAACAATTGTTCTAACTTCCAGCTTTGTTTTTGTAGCCTTATATTTTTGCAGATCCACCTACCATAAGAGTTGCTCATGGAAGAATTTTCTCAGAAGTTGTATGTTTTTTCCACCATGTGACACATACCACGCGGCTGTATAAAGTCCAGGGTAAGAGTTGTGAAATTCTGCCTATCTCGATCACTATTTTTCATCACTACCATCTTGGATCCTGCCTGTGTTTTCTTACAGACTACTGCAGAATACATTAGACCAAAGTTCTGGCTTCACTGCCCTATAATCCCTTTATGAGCATCATTCTAATCACTTAGCTGGCATGATTAAACTTAATAGATTTTCTTGGAGATAGCTCTCACTATTAAGGATTTTAATAGTATAAATTACCAACAAGGGGCCCCCAAACTTTACTGGGTCATCTGAGTGCTGTAGATTGCTATAAAATAAGAAAATGAGTTTAAAAAAATTTAGAAAATTTTTGGAGATTATGTAAAAATGTAGTTTCTTTCTTCGCTCTGAATTGATTGATGGAGGTACCACAGTATCTCCTATGAAGTTGCAAAGAGTGTACATATATGTTATTGTCATTAATAGTGAAGTCTGGTTTACTTCACCACTGTAGGCATGCTTAGTTATCTGTGAGCTGCTTCTCTGTGTCCTTTATCATCTTAGAAGAGCTTGTCATGGCAGTGGTGGTGTCTCGAGAGGCACCAGCACCGAATCCCCAGCTTACTGACTCTTAGGGCACGACCTGCTCTGCTTGATTTTCTTTCAGTAAGGGTTTCATTTTATCTTCTTCTACTGTTCAACTACTGACTTCCAAGAAAATTCTAGGAAAATAGTAATTGTGGAAACTGTACCCCTTTAAGCTTGATAAACTGGCTAGTGAAAAAAGACAAAAAAGGGAGAAAGTCATGGTGCAATTTTTCATTTTCCTGTGGAATCTTGATTAAAAATGCTGAAGTGTATGTTTTTGTAAATGTAGTAGGAAACAATTTTTTAAGTTTTTGATCTTTTTGTATTTACTGTAGTTTTTCTAAAATACAGAAAATGAAGACAAATTATTGACTAACATTTTCAACACTTCAAGGAACTTACACGTGTTTTTTATTAATATTACTTTTATGGTAGATCTCAAAATTGCCTGTGTGTTTCTAAAAATTTTATCGTATTTAATTATTTTTAAACACTTTCAAAAACAAATAATGACGCTATGTGTGCGTTTCAGTAATATAAATTATTTCAATTCTTACACTGCTAGCTATCTAGCTTTTATAAGGGAAAATTATGCAATTATTTTATATATTTCCTGTTTATGGTGTGTTTTTATTTCAATTGCTTCCTATGAAATGCCATTTCTCAGAGCTTGAAAATTGATGATTCTGCTTCGTTGTTTTGCTGTGGTCTGTTTCCTAGGCTTTGTAAAGGAAGTTATTTTTATAGTGTTAGTTGAATTAAAAGAAGGTCTTACTAGACATGTACAGTAGCAAAACATGCAGAAGTAACTAAATATGTATATACATACATTTGTTTTTTTAAATAAGACTTGATGCTTCTGTTGTACCCCACAGTCCTACTGTTGGACAGTACTCACAAGTCCTACAGCAACTTGGGTAAAACACTGCTTTTTCCACTTTTGACTTTAGAATTCTGCGAATTCTGATTTTAATTTTTGGATATATTCTGTTTTCATGTACTTGTACTTTAATAGTCCTAGTATAAAATGGTTGGAAAATCTGTAAGTAAGAGTGTCAAAAATGGAGTATACATGTCTTCTTTTTACAGATAAGACTGAGGAAGCAGAAGTAATTACCTGAACCAGATGTTTTTCATTTAGCACTATAGTTTAACAGCCATTGGTTACTGTTACTATTTTAACAGTTGCTGGTACTGTTCCATGTGGCATTCAGATTAGAAAAGATGAGGAAACAAACACTGAGCTTGACATCCTCCTCATTTGGGTGACAAAATCTCAACTGATAAGCGCGTCTCTCGGTCTTTTCAGTTGACATACAGTGAACTGTTGGGGAAAAAACATATTTAGTGTCTAGGATTTTTAAATATTGCCTTCATGTTTTAAGGGAGTAATTGAGTTATTCAGTCTCTCATTTTCTACTCTCTTCTGTTTACAATCTGTCAGACAAGCACAATGAAATTTTATCTCCCCACAAACAGGTGTTTCATATCTATGTTCTGCTTCACAGAATTCTTTTCACAGTTATTAGTCCTGTTAGACTACAGAAAAGGTAGAAGCAGTCATGCTGAATGATGGCATGATTCCAGTCCAAGCTGTGTCTAAAACTATTTGAAAAGGTCAGGTTATTATTAAGGGTATTTAATTTTCAATGTGAGGCACTGTAGAAAAAAAATTGCTGAATATCTGTCTTCGTTTTCAGATACCAACTCCTTTATTTAATAAATAGCCATCTTTTCCCTGTCAACAAAAACTTTTGTCCTGGTTATAGTCATATCAGTGTAAAAATTGCTTAACTCACTGTCCATAAAAAAGATTTGCCCTGTTGTGGTTAGAACAGCTGACTGCTTTCCTGCTTAATGGAACACTTGCTATCCAGAAGCTGGTAAATTCATTCTTATTTGTGAATGGCAACAGCCTCATAGAAGTCAAAGGGAAAAGAGCTTCTGTTCTACTTCAGGGAAGGTTTCAGACTGTCTGTTTAATGAGTACTAAATTAGGAGTACTGGTATGTAACTGAACTGGACTCAAATATATGGTTAGATGTAACAGAAAATTAAAACTAGCAAGGGAAAAGTAGATCACTGCATTCTGGGAACACAGTCATTCTTATATATTTGACAATCTCTTTTAAAAATCGAGATTTTTAATGCGTCTTTTCATTTAGGTTTGGAAGGCCAGTCTCTAGAAGTTTCCAATATTGTGGATATTACAGGAGAATATAATCGTGAGCTTGCAATGAGAATTTCATCTGATGTAAATAGTCAAAATAGATTCTATACTGATCTTAATGGATATCAGGTAATTATTGTCTATTAATGCTAAAGGCTTATAGTCTCAGGTTTTTACTGCCTGAATAATTCTGATTGTAGAGTTTGAATGATATTAATCAACCTCTTTTCCTAAACTCGACTAAGCATTTAAAAGGCAAAAAACTTTTAAAATGCATCTGTTAAAAATTTGATTTAGACTAGATGAAGTAAAAACTATTTTCTTTCAAGGAGGTTGTTAAATATTCTTTTCTACCCTTCCTAACATGAGAGTTTTAACACAACAAGTTATGACACCGTGTAGTTGCTTGTGTATCTGTATGCCTTCTTTCCCCTCTGATTTATCTATTTAATTACAGCCCCTTGGGAAGCACAGCAGTAGATTTACATAAGGTCCAACCACTTAGACACACCAACAACTTCTTGCTGCTATGGTGGAAATAAGTGATATATTTTTGGAGTGTAATAAATTTTTTTATTGGTAATGTATCTGATTAAATATAGTGTGACTATTTTCTGAACTTGAACTCTGCAGCACACAGAAAGGAAAGAAAATTTTATCTTCCTTAGCTTCCCTCCTTGTACATACATTCAAAACCATACCTGCTGAGTAAGAGAGTACTATTTTCCAGTTAGTGTGTAGTACTGCATTTTGCTGGGGAAAATAAATTAAATATTAAAACATTGAAATAATTTTAATACTACTATTAATTTGTCAAGTACTATGAAAGAATTCAACTAGCACTTTAATAAGTTTCTGTTATAAACTAATAATTCTTTTTCTGCAATCTTGAATCTATTCATTGTTTGGTCTCAAGGGAAGGAAAAAAAAATTCTCTCATTCTATAGCTGTGACAATTCCTTTCTTTGTAAGTTCCCTTGATGAATCTTTCAGGTTTTTTAGAATATTCTTTAATCTAAGAGTGCATTGAAGTTATCACTTCCAGAGTGATTATTTTAGCCAAAAACCTAAATCAAAAAAACCTAAATCATGCAGTCTAGTAAATGCTTTGGTGCTAGTTGTGCTTCTAAAGCATGTGGGGATAAATGTTTGAAAAGATCTTTGAAATTTAAATGCATTTAAAAATGTAGTTTATTGAAGTTTGTCTTCATTCTGCAGATCCAGCCCAGAATGACAATGAGCAAATTGCCTCTCCAAGCAAATATATATCCTATGACTACAATGGCCTATATCCAAGATGCTGGTGTTCGTTTGACACTTCATTCGGCTCAGTCTCTAGGTGTTGCAAGCTTGAAAAATGGTAAGTATAAGATGATTGATATAGGCTTATCCTTCATGATTGCCTGAAATAGTTGACTCAGAGATTACCATAACTACAAGTGTTTGAAGAAAGCAAATAAGTTTCCCTAACTCTGACAAGTTTTAGATTATATCCATATGGGAGGAGGTGTAGAGGCTGTTCCTACATGAGATTCTGTCATCTTCAGTTGAAAATCTGTATTAAACTATTAAGAGACAGATGGTACAAAAAAATACCAAATGATCAGGTGCCAGCCCGATGTCAGAAACAGGGCAGGCGTATTCCCTCAAGAACTTCACCACCCCAGTGGTATTGCAGGACAGGTCTGGGGCCTTGCAGGAGGAAATGGCAGACAATTATGAGAGTACCCCACACAGGCCAAAACTGTCATCAAGGCCATCGTGCCCTAAACCAATTACTGTAACACATCCAGAAAGAAAAAAATAGTCATTGCTCTGAGTGCCTCCCTCTTGAGGGGAGCAGAGGGCCCAGTTTGCAGACCAGACCCACTTCATAAGGAAGTCTGCTGCCTCGCTGGGCCCAGGATAAGGGATGTTACAAGTAAACTTCCAGCCCTGGTGAGGCCCTTCTAATTACTGCCCACTTTTGGTCTCCCAGGTGGGTAGTAGTGAAGTGGTATCAGGAACAACAAAAACAGTCATGAGAGAGAGACCTGCAGATAGCTGCAATGCACCACTGTCATCCAGAGGTGGACTTACCCGCAGGAAATGCTTATGTGATGAATCCTCAAGTAATAGACTTACACCATTTTTTAAGCCAGAAATTGCCTTAAGCCAATGTTTTTCAGTCTTTGACCCGCTTTCAAAGTGTTTATCTCTGATCTTTTTGTTTGTGTTTTCTATTCACAATTGCTCTCTGTATAATAAAACTTAATTTTGTTAGTGTTCTTGAAGAATGTTGGAAATGTGGTTGGGTAGTTTTGGATCCAAGTCTTTAAAGTTTTGTTTGAAAATTTGAAAAAAGTTTATTGTAGATATGTAATTCTTATTGTGGTTCTAGCTTTTTTCAGGAACTTACCATATCTTGTCTGTTAGTCTGTTTTTGCACTTGGATCCAGAGAGACTGGATTTTGAGTCAATTTGAGGCACTATTCTAGCCTTATAGCTCATAATGTTTCTTTGTTTCTTAATCATTGCCAGCTGACTTCTGGGTACACAAAAGCAATTTTTACCTCAAGGGAAAGGAAGAACAAGTATTTCAGAAAATGAGATAAGTACTTGTAGAACAATGAAGAAGTATAAAAGAGACCACTTTACTAAGTGCTTTTTCTAGTAGGTTAAACGGTGCATTTCTCAATTAGGAAACAAGTACTTAAGTCTTCCAGTTTTATTTAGGAAACAACTACACTTGTTTGAAGATTCAGTGTGCAAAAACCATAACAGTCTTAATTACATGCCCCGACCTGGCTTCTCTCTGGAGATGCAGAATCGAAAAGATAGAAGCGTTACCTTTCATAAGGATTTTTCTGGCTCCACATCGTGTTTAAAGAGCTATTCTGAATGGCAGTGCTGCAGTTCAGTATAAGCTCAGCATTTCATATTCGGTGTTCATCTGGTGCAAAATTCTTTCCTGCTGCCACATGGAAATAGCCATGCAAGAGAAGTGATTCTGTTTATATACTCATATTGCCTACCTGTTTTTCCTTCTGTGTGAAACTGTGAAACAAAAAAAAAAACCAGACCAATCAAACAAACAAAGATACATTTGGAGGTGCACTCTTCTATGGAGTCAAAGAGGAAGACAGGTCCTCCACAAAAGGTGGAGGATTATTTCATAAGTCAATCCTAACAATCTTTTATTGCTCTTCTATATAGGAGAAGACTCTTATGGAATACGATTCTTTGTAACTTCTATTTCAGGGTATTTTTCTTATATTTAATAGATTTGTAAATTTTTGTTACCAGTATAATCCTTGTGTTGCTTTTTAAGGTCAGTTGGAAGTGATCATGGATCGTCGACTTATGCAGGACGACAACCGTGGCCTTGGACAAGGTGTCCAAGATAACAAGATTACAGCTAATATGTTCCGACTTTTGCTGGAAAGAAGACACGGAGCAGATGTGGTAGGATTAGCTGTCTGGTTTTTTCTAGCTAATTAAGATACCACCATTTATTACTATTGCAGTTTAGATTTCTTATGAAGTGAAATTTAAGTGGAAGTATTTAGATGCCAGACATACAGACCTTCTCACTTCATTATGATTGTGGAAAGGTTGAGACCACTTTGTTATGAGGGGGGTGGGGGGGTTTACTTGCATAAATCATCTCAGTTTGTCTTTTTCAGTATTAGTCTTTTGACTAGCTCTTCCATTTTATTTCAGTTCTTTGCATTTCCTCTGTTTTTTCCTATCGTTCTTGAGAAGGTCAAAATAAGAACTGCATCTTCATATTGAGGCAGTAGAATCATAATGACAGCACTGAGAACATTTTAAAATCATCAAATAGCTAAATATGAGAGGTGGTATACTGAGCTTCTTATGAATATGCAGATAAACTGAAGTTAATTCTGGTTTGTAATAGATATCATTAACCACTATTAGAGGATAATAATATCAAGCTTAAAGCTAATTTCCAGCACTTAATGACTGACAGTGTTTTTCTTCAGGTTGTATGTGTCACTATGATTTTCTGGTTTTTCGTTCTGTGTAACACAGGCAGTGTATTAACAGTATTTATCAGTGTGTTGTGCAAATATCTAAACTAACTTGGAAGAAGCCAATGTAAGTTCTGCAGTAGTGTAGCTTTGGCATCAATGAGCATCACTCAGGTTGATCTATCTTCAAGAAGAACCTGCAGAGATACCTATACTGCTAAAGAAAACTTTCATGGTACCCAAAGTAGTTTGTGTTGTGTTAAATTCACACAGACTGTGAAGCTGGTAAGAATTACTGGACATAGAAATCAATTAGCAGATAGTTTAAAAAAACAGAGGTAGATGATATCAGTTAGTGCTTTGTGGCTTACATTCACACTTTGTGCAGTTCTGCTATTTTTCATAGAACCGTAACATTAATCACTGACAGATATCTCTGGATGTCTTCCAGTCCAGTTGCTGCTCAAAGCAGGGTCCAAAGGATAAGTCATCCATTCAGACTGCAGTGGAGGTCTGAAGGGTTAGAGCACTTTGGTGTCTACCTCCAGGGGAGCTTCTTGGTTATTTCCTCTAGAAGAATATGGTCTCATGCAGACTGAGACCACAATGCCTGGTTAAGCAGGGTTGGCCGTAAGTTTAATTCCAGATTCAAACCTAAACACTCCTTCAGAAAATAGTGTGAGGTTACTTTAGTCAGAACAAAGGCAGCCTAAACAAATCTGGGATTATCTGGTTAGTGAAACATTTATTTGTGTCTTTGCAGACATGTACTAGTTTGTTTGGGAAACCAGTCAGACATTAGTGTAGTAGAATATCAATGTATTTCCCTTTTCATATTAAAAGCCTCTTCCTCGCCTTCATTTTTGAAAGATTCTGTACAAGCTGCTGAAAGTCTTTCAAAGGAGAAGGGGTAATTACCTGCAACAATAAAAATCTTTGAGGGCGTTTTGGGACATGAGCTTCAGTGTCTACCTTCTTTCACCCTGACTCTAGCTGCTGAGTTTACAATGATTTTAAATAGCTGCAGAGTAAATCTTTAGGAACAGTTTCTTCTTAGATGCTCTTGCAGGGACTTGAAATGAATGTGAATCAAAGCTATAGGGTGATGAATGCAATCAAACGCTGTTGGCCCAACAGCGATAGTATGCACAACCTTGCCAAGCAAGTTGTTTTAAGGAAACACCCTTCTGGTGTTACATACAGAGTTCCCCTTTGCTGTATTAAATGTGCACTTGCATTCTGTTTTTCAAAATTTATTTAGACATTGGTAGCATTCTCTGGTTTGCATAACTGTGTCAGATGTGTTAAAGTAAGGAAGGATAATACTCCCCTTTCTGTTTGCTAACTGTAGAATAATATTTTTAGTGCATTGTTATTCAGAAGGTAGTTGTTACAATAGTTTAAAAATAGTCCTGTCAGAAAAATCATGAAGAAATTATATGTAGTTTATATATGTAGTTGGCTGCTGCACTGACCTTTATTTTGTTGTGAAAGCCCTGTTTTGTTGCTGATGGAAGGCTGGAATCTATAGGAGGAGAGAATTCTGATCCTTTGACATACTTGCCAGCGCAAGCTGTTCCTAAAGTGCAGTCCATTCTGTCTTTTCTTAAAAACAGTTCTGAAGTACGGGATTTTTTTTGCTCTTTGGGAGATTTCTCTGTAAAAGGAGTGTATGAAGTGTGTGATGTGCAGTGCTTTAAAATTAGTTCATCACAGAACTAATGTTCATCACTGTTGTAATTATTGTGAAGGTCTTTGGTTATGGTGGTTTCAACCAAGAGTTTCTTTCAATGTATATCTCCAAAATGCTTCTTTCCTTCCCAATGCCACACTGGACTGTATATTGTGGTGGCAGAATCCAACCATATGAATGTCCTGAAGCAGCCAGTGGGTAGGTATAATCTAAATAGTTGCTAGCATATTCAGGTGGCAAAAGTTCTGCTAAGTCCCTAGTCCTAGTGGTAACTGGTTTCTGGCTGTAGGTCATCTAGCTGGTAGCAACTGCTCATGCTGATACTGCCTCTGTGCAGAAGACTTCAACTTGGTTTTGCTGCAGGTGTAGATATTTATTTATTTTCCCCCTAATCTGCATAGTACAAAAGGTATAATTAGAAAATGTCATTTCACTTAAATTATATTCACCTGATTTACTTAAATTGTATCCCTCCAACCTGTGTTGATGTTGTTACTGGGTTATGACGCAATCTTTATCTGTATATTTTTCTGTACCTGAAGGCATAACTAATTCTGCTTATATGTTCATTTTGTCTTGGAAAGCATTATTTGGCTCTGCAAGTCTTTTTGACTTTCCTGCTAATATTAATTCTACTTTATCTTCACATTGTTAAGCAAGAACTGGATGCATTTAATTTTTAATTTGAAGGTACCATTATTTAGCTGAGAATTAAACTGAATAGACTAATCAGTGCTTTCTTGTCAAAAGAGAGAATATTTTTTTTATTTTTGAACATATGGTAAAGATTGATGCTTTTTTTCTTTTTGGCCTGTCGTTTTACTTTTAGGGCAGTCATATATTATGTTAGTATCAGAATATGAATGCAGTAGAATTTATAGGAAGTGTCAATACCTTTATTTCATCAGTAACATATCTGGAAAAAATATGTGACCATGCTGGGCACATGGTTTCTTCTTCAGATCCCTATTTCATACCTCAACTTGACTCCCTTAATTTAAATATCTGCATTTATAGCCTAGTCTCAAGCAAAAAAACAGGATTCAATGGTTCAGATAGCTGCTGTAGTTTTGGAGAGGTTGTGTAGAGCAACAGTGACATGGGCAGTTCATAAAATCACGAATATATGACAGTCAGATATCAAATTCCTTTTCTTCTACCACATAAAGTTACTGCTTTTTTTTTTTTTTCCTTTTTAAGTATCTGTCAGTATGCACTTTTTCTGAAAATACATGCTTGCTGATACATCCATTTCTGTCTGATTATTAAGTAGTATTTGCCACTTATTTGGTGCATACATTTATAATAAGTGTGTGTTTCACATAGCAGCTATATGCTATACTGTGCATTGCTATGATATGTGATATGTGTAACCACACCTTAACAAGCATAATTACTGTGATGTTTGAAAAAAACATCAAAAGGTCAACACTGGCTTAACTACAACCATTTAGATGCACTTTGAAGCCAGTGTATGACAACTTCAGGTATTCTGATAATTATTTTTAGATATGACTAGCATAATGAACTCACCGAATAAATTTGGAAAGGAAAATTTTGAACCTGAAGGTTTTGAGGCTTTATGTTGGCTGTAGAAGAAAAAAAAATATTTTCCCCACTTCTTCTCACACAGACCACAATGCATCTTTTAAAGCATTGCCACATATATTTAGTAAGGGAGGTGATCTTATTTCTTGCTTCATTTCAAAAGGGATTCAGGTATGTGCTAATGCTTTACAGTTTTGCTTAAAATACTACGTCTAAATTATTGATACTGCTACTATATAGATAATACCATATTTTTTATGCTAGAAGTTCGTGTCTGCTGCTCTACAACAGTGTTTCCATATTCTATTTATCTCCAAATAATATTTACTTTCTGGCAGTAATGTCTTCATTTGTGCATAAGCACTATATCTTCATTTCTTTCATCTGTTTGGGTTTTTTTTTTCCTTGACATTGTGACAAATATTTATTGAAAGAAAGTTCTAAATTGATGAATTTTTTTCCCAAGTTTGGTTCATGTCATGCTGTCCAAAGCTGCAGAGAGTGGATGTTCTCGATGAATGGCAGGGCAGCAGCCACTCATTGTAGCTGACTCATGGTGAAGTAGTTAGTACAGAGGACCGACTCTTGATTTCTGGACTTACAGCTATGTCTGTTTTGTGTGTTTCTTTGTGTATGAATGTACATCTCTACATCTCTCTCTATGTTCATTTGGGTTTTTAAATTGTCTCCATTTCTGCTTGCTTGTCTGTCATCTCTGTTTAGAAAGTATTTTACTTCAGTAATACACACAGTATTCAAGTCTCCACACTTTTAGCTCATTTAATGCACCAAAGCAGGAGGATAGGCCTCTTTAAGGTCTTTTCCAAGCATTTTCAAGCTGATGCAGTTTGAGAGGTTTAATTTCAACCTTTTCTGTATCACTGCCACTTCTGTGAAGGCCTCTTTGTTCCTGATGCAGGCTGTAGTGATGGGGCAGCATCTTTATTAAAGGGTGGAGTCCAGCTTCTTACTGTATTCTCAAGTGAAATAACTCCCAAGGGATAATCTTATTGCATATGGAAAAGGCAGTATCCATAAGCAGCAAGAACTTCATATGAGCTTTAGTCTTCCAATGCAGATAGTGTCTCTGGAGGACAAAAATGAGGACATAGCAAATTTCTGTTTTTATCACCAGTTTGGTGACCTACTTCCTCATCAATGCAGAACTCCAGAAAACTTCTGATCATGTTGTTCTGCCAATATTTTGAGTAGAATAAGCTCTTCCCAGTCAATAGGAAATAAAATCTAGCACCATATCTTTTCCACAACTGTAGCATGCATTATTTATTTAGGCACAACATCCTTCCTCCTGCACCATTATTATACAATATAAACACTATAAAATTAGAGAAGAAACAAAATTGCTGGAAGAGGTTATAAAGGGTATGGAATATAAAAAAATGCCATCTGTAAGCCTTTGGAATCCAACATTATGGATGACTGTGTTTGTCAGCCTCAGTAATTTTGGTGGTGTGATAATGGTTATGGAGACCAGTTACTTTGCTTGCCATCTGCACTGTTCTGTGGACCAACAAGCATCTCTTCTCCAAGTGATCTGTTTATAGAACATGGTTGTTATTGTGGTATCTGATTAAAGACTAACTAAATTAAATACAAGGACCTGACAGTCATCAAAGAAATAGCAATAAGTGAAGGACCCTGCAGGAGGGCTGAGGTGCACTGAACTGTCTGCTTCTGCAACCATTAAAGGAGATTATATTGTTCCTAGTGTAAAACCCAACAATGTGACTCAATCACTTATGCAGACTAAGGGCATTTATTGCCTAAAGGGGTCCATAACTTCCAGGATTTGGAGGAGAGAGAGAATTTTGGACTAGTTAAAAAAGCAAAGTATTCAGTGGAAGAAATATAAGAAGGGAGACTGTATCCTGTATTCTTATTAAGTCTGGCTTCTATGTGAGTACATAGTCTTTCTGAATCTGTGTGAGCCATTAGCCAACTTCAGGTAAAACTAGGAAACTAATAAGAGGTCTGTGTGCCAGCTGTCAGAGAGACTGAGGGACCAGTGAACTGACTGGCAGTTGCTGGCAAGATCTAGATTTTCTCTGTGTGCTTGCAAATTGCTAGCAAAGTTCAAGCTGCGTTGAAGGAAGACAGCACCTGAAAGGATGGGGATTCTGAGCTAATGAATGGGTAAGAGGTGTAAAATCCAGGTGTTGACATGAGATGGAATTAAATCCATACTGATTTTTGAGGGGTCAGTGGCTACTGAGTGTACTTGCTAATCAAGAAGGGCAAGGGTCTTGTTTTGACTAGCAAACTTAAGACTTGATCAGCTAAAGAGCACAATCAGGTTCTGATTGTCTGTTCTGCTTGTGTTAACCAAGTGCTCTGTAAAGCTGCTGCTCTCTGCTCACTGGTAGTGCTGGTCATATGTGTGTCCTCAGAATTATTGGGAGTACATTCTGTGCCTTTCTCCTGCCTGGTCTGGAGAAGCAGAACCCCAGCAGTCTCCCACACATTGACCTGGGATGGATAAGAGGACTCCCCTGGTCTTAGAGATTACCAGTTTGCCTCTAGCAAACGAGACTTGAAGGAACTCATCCTCTGAGTCCAGATTTCCCTGGGTTTGATTGCCTGTAGTGGTCCCAGGTTTCTGCAATTGTAGTCTCAGTGCCAGCTGAGAATACACAGGCAGTACAGAAACTGATGATTTTAAGTCATTCTGAACCAACTCACAGCTTTGTGGATATATCACAGTGCTTTAGAATTTTCATTTCTTCTGTAATCAGTCCCCAGGGACCTCTTACCTAGCGTGGTAGAAATGCATTTCCAGACTAACAATCTTCAAGAAAATTGATAGAAAATTTTCCATTCCCTGAGGTAAAGAGGTTTCTGTCTGCTCAGTTGAGTCCTTCTTTGCTGGTCACTTCAATAGCTATTGAAAAACCCTAAGCATTACAGATCATAGTTCTCAATAAAGGACTTGAAACATATTGCTGAAAGAGGTTTTGCTTTGATTTGTAAAAATGTAATGTAACTGATGAATATTTCAGTGTTGACAAGTATGTATATATGCACAATTCAGGCACATGTAATCCTTATATTTTTCCAGATTTTTGTTTCCCAGCATTTCAGGAAAGACTGATGCTCTAGTATAGCTTAAAATAATCCAGCATCAGTATTGTTATTTATAGTCTTAGTAAGATTTCAGGATAGTTCAGTACTCACATTTGTGTCTGTTTTTTTCAGTTGCAAATTATCCAAGCCTCCCTAGAAGTCTAATTCATTGTAGAGGACCTGTTTTTTTTACAGAGGTTACCTGAAGATTGTTCTGCTGAAGATCCTTGTGCAGCTTTGAGGTATTAAGTGTTCTGGATCCTGCTGCTCAGAGAAGATCTTCCTATCACCTTATTTAATTTCCATACAAAATTCCCTGTGCAGACAGTAGCCAGTTTGAAACCCACTTAAAGTGATGGTGGATAACTAATATTTTGTTTGACATATTAGTTACATTAGCATTGCACTCCTGGACACTGAAAAGGAATTACTCACTTCAGAAGAATTAATCCAATTTTCAACAGTGACCAATTGCTATTTGTTGCATTATGGGCGTGAGCACACCTATGTAACATCTTTATTTCCTTCTCAAAACACGAGGAGTTTATACATACACACAAGCTAACTCTAGAGATTGACCTCGGAGGAAAGGGAGTGATACATACTTATCTGGAGGACTTCCAGAACTTGTCAGACTGATTATTCTTTTAGAATTGAAATGTACAGCTTTAGAGGAATTTAAAACAAGTGCGTATGATTTCCACTTGGTAAGGTAACTGCCAGGCAGTCCTGCATGTAAAGCTTGCAGCTATGTTAAAACCATTTACTGCTTGATGTCAGTTTCATCAGTTTGACTAGTATCAGTCCCAGAGAAAATCTGAATTCATCTTCCAAGTTGGGATCTTTAGGGCAACATGGGTGCAATGATGCTGTGCAATATTCTTACTCTTTTGTGTTTGCAGATACCTCCTTCCTCAAGTGGGGAGCACCTCACATATTTAAAGATTCAAGAAGTTTGCATTTAGGGAAGAATATGTATCATTTTAAAGCTAAGGCATCTGTCACTTATTTTTGTCATGTGTTGTAAAGCAGCATATTCACATACTCAGTGTTATACTGTGGTTACACTTTTCACATACAAACAGATTAACATAGTACTTCCCATGTAGAAGCAGCATCATGCAGATGGATTATCAATCTTTAGATTGCACACAAAGAAACAAATTTTTCTTTCGCTGTTTGTCTTGGGGAAGCTTTTGTTTCTTTGACTGACCATCTCAGTTGCTAGATTAGGATTGAGAGTTATTTAAAAATATTATCTCCCTGTGATTTGGAACTAGAGATGCTTTGAAGCATCCTTTTGCTCCACAGCTTAGATTTTCCAGTCCAGAAATATTCCTCTTTGAATAGTGGTGCCAGTTTATTTTCTGAACCTGTGACAGAGAAAGTTGGTAATAATTATTTCTTCATACAGCATGAGAGACAGTAAGAGATCTGCATCCCCTGATTTATACTACCCAGAATTCTATTTATTTCCAGATTTTATTTAAAAAGTCAGCATTCACATTTTAGTATGTTTGATCACATACTTTGGGTGCTGGTTGAGTTTTGGAGTTAAAAATAAATTTATTTCCTGATTAGAGTTGGTCATAGCAGAGAACAGTCCAGACATGAATTAAATAGTCAAGATTTATGATCTGATATTCTTAGAACTTGTTGCAAATTGTAAACCCGAGGGTAAGCTGGGGTGTGGCTTGGTTTTTATTTGTCCTCAAAACCAAAAGCTTAGAATCATTTACATTACTTTAGATGACAAAGAAAATTCCTATATAAAGATTTATTTTCATCTATCGTGCAGTCACTCAAGGGGTTATATTTCAACACAGACAGTTTTCATTTGGATAACTGTTTATGAACATGCTGTAATGTAGTTTAAAAGGGCAGTATTTGCTTTGGTTAGAGCTCATTAGGCAAACACTCAGCTCTATCAGTGGTATTTGTCAGAATCTTGCCAGGATATTATGTTTGTAAGGCTGCCAGTGGAGCTGAAATCACATTTGAGAGTGTTAAACACTGTTACTGAGGTTGAGGAGATAATGCCACTTTCGAGAGAGCAGTATTTTAATGAGGTGGAGACTGTGGGACTACATCTTCTGACCTGGCATCAGCAGCATACTGATGCCACCCACATAGTGAATGTGTAGAGAGGAACTGTTCTTCCAGATTTGTTATCTGTATGTGCAAAACCCCATCTCTTTTGTCAGAGTTCTCCTTAAATTCCAGATGATTGGAATGAGAGGGGAAAAACATACTCCAATCCTTTCATTACTGTGAGTTACCTAATAGGAAGAGGGATTTGAAATGCCCCTTCTGGATGTTCTGTCTTAGCAATGTCTTCACAGTGTTGTCAAAAAAACTTTTTCCCTTGGTCTCCTGTAAGCTTTTAATGCCTGCTGTACTCCCTGTTCCCATTGCTATTTTATAGCTTGACTGAATGACTGCACTTCTGTGCAGTCCAAAACTGAATGTTTTTCCTGGTGTGATAATACAAGATTCAAGATAAAATTTCCACTTAAGTCTTAGTGTGGTGTTTCAAAGTGGCTACTGCTTAAGCACAATGCTTATCCCTGTGATAAAACATCTAAATGCATTGGGAGCAAAAATGAGCCAAATTGAATCAGCTCCAGTTCTACCATTTGCTTTCAAGACTGTTTCTCTACAGTTGTCAAGTTACTTCAAGAATCTAGGAACTGAGGAGCTGCACTTGATAGTTCTGCTTTGGGTTATTGAGAATTCTGCCCCACTGACCATTTACAGGAAACTATTCTCTCAGATGTGCACTCTTTTTCCAATTTTCTGTTGACTTTCCTTCATTTTTTCCTCGTTTATCAACTGGAATATGCATTACTGCACGTCTATATAAAAACCCCTTTTTTTCCTTCATATTACTTCTGTTAGCCTTATGAAAGTATTCCATCCTAGAACCTGCCCTTTGCTGTCTTTTCCTACACAAGGTGATACATTTACCATGGGAGGTTTTTTAACTTCCATGTCAGCCAATATACAAAGTTGCCTCCCATTTTTTCCTTCTGGTCTCTGTGAATTGGGCAATGTTTTGATACATAGGTGTTTTTCTTCTAATTATGTATACAGTACTTTTTCTGTACATGGAACAGAAACTTTCAGAAAGTTCTCTTATCTCTTCCTCCCCAGTTACCTTGGTGGCATTTTCTGAGGAACATCTGTTTATGAATTTATGAGGACATCTAAGCGAGTTCTGCTTGTTTTCAGCAAGCACTGTACTTCCAGGCCTAAAGTTGCCCTCTATAGGATGATTTTTCAGTCACTGTTCTCAGTAACACACTATGGCCCTTCTTCAAGTGATATGCCTTAGAGCAAAAATTTTCTTGTGTATAAAACCTGATTTTTAAAATGTTTTTGATGGCTCAATCTTGTTTACAAGTCTCTGGAGTGGAGGGGAAGTGTGGTGAATATGGAGCATGCATTTCTACTTTGGCATGTTTGTAGTGTGTGAGGCAAAGGCTGAATGTAGAAATGGAAATGGCTGAACATGAATTCTGTTTAGGCAAAATTACTGATTGAAAATGCTTCAAGTGTGTTTAAACGTTGTTTAAAAATACATATGAGAAACTGAACTCAAGTGGCTGTTGTTGCTGGACCATAGTTTTGTTTCTGTTGTCAGGTAATGTGCCTATAACTAGAAACCATAGTCGAGGGCTCTTGAGATATCTTTTGTTTTAAATATTATAATAGGTTGAATAAACTGTTGGACTGATCCATGTGTGATTTATAAGATATTCTCAGAGACCTTTCTACAAGATCTCAGGTGCAAGCTATCAGCTTATTTTACAGAAAAAAAAATTGAATACTTTCAATAAAACAATAAAATGTTTTTTCTCACTTCAGCACAACTATATTGACAGAGTAAGTGGTGTTTCTTTTGAGGTTAGACAATTAATTCTTCTTTGAAGAACATGTAAATGTATATTTTCCCTATGGGTAGAGCACGTATTCAGTCTCCAGAAAAGAAGAATTTTAGCTTCAGCTGTACTTAAAGGAAGCTTGTTCATACTTCAGTTGGAAGAGAAGAAAATCATGACAAGGAATTTTTCCTGTAATGCTGAACCTTTCAAAATAATAAAAAAAAGTCAAGGCCAATTGAGTTATAAGAACACTCAAGACTGATTAAGGATGCAAGAAATGGTAGGTGTAATTAAATATAAAAAAATGTAGTGTGGCACATGGAGGAGCAATCTTACACAACTATAAATTACGTACCATTTTTGGAAAGTAATTTGGGTGTTATAATAGATCTGTACAAATCCTAGTTGTAGTGCCTGTTAGATAAAGGGGCAAAGTTTTAATTATTACTAAGAAGAGTACCAGGAATAAACCAGAAATTACCATCTTGCATCAGTTTGGCTCTGCCGTATTTTCAGTTGCTACTGTGTCAGTGTATGTATGCAATGCTGCTGCAGAGATGTAAGTAAATATGCATACACATCCCAAAACAGGACTTACTTTATGTCTGCCCATTATAAGCTGATAAATAATCCTCCCCTTTGCTTTAAGTAGCTCCTATTTATTTTTTTATTTCCGTGTTTTCAGCCTATCATAAAATGCAAATTTAACACGTCAGTCTTTAAGATACTATGTTTTCAGTAAACTTTCTGCAATGTTTTCACTAGACATCATTTGTTTAGCTGTAATCAAAAGGCCTTATCTGATTAAGTGTGCAAGAGGAAAGAGCAAGTAGGTTTTCACCGGTTTCTACCTTATCTTCCTTGTCATTCTAACCCAGAAATTGCCTTTGTAAGGTTCCTTAATTTTTTTAATTCAACTGCTTAGGAGTTTTAACGAGCCCTTGTGAATATGTAGGACTTAGTCATCTGGGTTTGTAGCACAGTTTCTGCAGTTATGTAAGTGCATTGCAAATGCAAAATTTGGAAAAGAATGAAACTTGTAAAATTTTGGGAGAGTCCCTTCTGTTCCTGCTGGCATGGTGTTGAAATAAGACTGCTGAAATAAGTCCTTTGCACTCTTTACCAAGACAGACATGGTAGTTGCAGTTTCTTCCAGCATTTTTAAGAAGTTAGATTTAAGAAGAAAGAATGTAGCATACACTTTACATGAATTTGAATAAATTAGGTAAGAAATACATATGGGAAGCTGGGAAGCTTATGCAGAAAAGGAATCCTTCAGAAGACTAGCTGGCTGTCAGGATTCAAGTAGATTCTGAATAGATGGGAACAACTTGCTGAAGTAGTAGCCAGTATTTTTCTCTAAACCATATTTACATATTAAGTGCTAACAGAAAACTGAAGAATGATTTATAATGAGGTGTCATCCAATGATAATTTTGAAAGATATACTAATGATTTGTAGAAGTACACTTAGTACTGGAAGATAATTAGTGAATGATGAAAAAAATCCAGAAATAGCTCTATGGTCAGTCTATAGATCAAAATTTTCTATTAGGTTAATGAAATCTTGTATAAAGTAAGTTGGTTTCAAATTTAGGTATGATGGTATAATAACATTGCTTTTACAAATATTTTCTCTTGTATTTTGCAGAATGAAGAGAAGGCATCAGTCAGTTTTCCCTCACTTCTTAGCCATATGACTTCATCTTTCTTAAATCATCCTGTAATTCCAATGACAACATATGCAGATTCAGGTGTCCCAGAGCTGCTAAACACTTTTTCTCCACTCATGTCATCTCTGCCTTGTGACATGCATATAGTCAACCTGAGAACAATCCAGTCTAAGGTAAAGTCAAACCATTGTTTTTGTGAGCAAATGTATCATGTACATTATTACTGTCATTTAATTACTTTATTCTAGGAAAGCATGGGGAGGGCCGGGTGGGGGTTTTGAAGGTTTATATGATGTGAGAAACTGCAGCATGGTGACTAATTTTTGTTAATTTTGCAAGAAGTGTAGACCTGTGTCTAAGTAAAGCATAGTGCATTATTCTGTCTCTGCAGGGGGCACAATAATTTGAGTTTGTAATAAAGCATATAGTTTTAAACACATCTGGTTACATTTGGGAGACTTAAATTTCTACCATTCCTTTAACATCCATGTGAATAAATTCTAAATGTATTTTTAAGGTTAAATACAGGACCAATTTTAATTACTCTAGCTTAATCAGCTTCACAGTCCTCAGTTTCTGTGGATCTGTTCTCTAGTAGATTTACAAAACAACAAAAAATTTTTAAAAAAAAAACAACAAATGAAGAAACTGGTTTGTACTGAATATTTTTTTTCCTTGGAAAGGAACTAACATAATTTTATCTAGGTATTTCAATTTTTTGTTTTAATAAACTATAGAAGTAGAAATGGGCATCATTTTTCTGCCAACTCTTATATAAATTCTTAGCAATTTTTTAACATGCTTTAAAGTATGGATATATTAACTTTACGGTGTATTGCAGGATCACTCACCAGTGCTGTTGCCATAGATGAAATACCTTTCAGCCATACCTAGATACTTACAAATTACAGCTGTCTTTATTCCCTTAGAGTCTCCATGGTGGCTTAGTTAGAACTGCTCACCTGTGATAATTTCATAGTGTATTCAGAATATCTGCAGAGCTTGTCATTAGCTACTTTTTTATCACAGTTCTTAATTTTTGGTCTTAATACTTTTTCAAAACTTAAAGAACTACTTTACTTCCTCACACTTTATCATTTGATCTCTTGTGCATTCCTTCAGCTGTGACTGTTTATTATTTTGAAGTGTAATAACTCTTGATTCTGCAGATTTTTAAAGTTAGGAGGAAGCTTTTTGTTGAATTAAATCTTCATGTGAAGTGTATGTTCCATGCTTCACTGTTTTCATTTACCTCAGTCTGTTCAGCAGCATCTCTTTGCTTCAGAATGCCGTGTTCAGGGACAAACCTTGGTGAACAACCCCTCTCTCCCTTTTCAAGGCCTAAACTTCCTTCTCTCGTGGCTAAACTCTTTCTTCTTTTCTATGTGGCTGTGAAATCTGTGAAATGGAAGCTGTGGCTCTCTGTCTGGTTTTTTTTTAGTTCCATTTTACTACTTATAGGTGAATCCTTGAATTTTACATGGCTTTAAGCAGCCCCACTGTCCCAGTTTGTGTGTTTTGGACTATGATCTCTTCCCTGTCCATGACTACGTATTTCAGTGATTACCTGACTGACAGCTCTTGAGCTTGCAGCATTACTTTGGGCCTTCAAAGTCAATGTTACCAGTATTCATAGGGGCATTATTGCTATGATACAGAACATATATCCATATGAACGCAACAGTTCCTTCCCACAGCAGAAATGGTGCAGTGCTTTGCAAACAATTTCTCGCATGCCACAATAGCCTTTAAAAATCTGTCTCCACTTTCTGCATCCTTTCTTTGTCTTCTAAGAATTTGAATGACAAGTGTCATAATTCTGGCTAATTGATGCAATGCAATTTTTTTTCAGAAACGTAGGCTGCTTTAGCTGTTAAGTCAGTTTTCAAGAAATTGTAGGATTGGTATTTCACATAAAGGTTTACCAAATAAAAATAAGCTATTAGTAAGATAGAAATCAGGATGCAGGAAAATGCATTGACGTGTAATAAAGAAAAGAACATTAGAAGAATAACTGGTTTCCTTTTAAACTCTGCTTTTCACAGGGGAATGAATATTGCTATTTTTGTAAGATATGTGATCTTGTCTTGGAACAGTCAAATGCCGTAGGAATATGAAATTTAAAGAAACTTTTAATAATCCTCCCGTTTTCAGTTGTTTGATGCAGGATTTGCCCACTTTAAGGAGGCTGGCCCTCACGATTCAGAAACTGAGTACGCTTGTCCCTTTATACTAAATATAAGTACATGTTCTTGTCATGTTGCTTGAACTTTTCAATGGAAGTCTGTTAGCTTACAGTATCAGATTAAAAAATGTTTAAATGTGTTTTGGTTTTTTCTCATCAAAACTGTAGCACTATTGCCTTGGGATACTGGTTATGAGAAAGCCTAGATATTTTTTTGTTCATCTATAAGCCTGTTGTGAGAACCACATTTTATTTCTCAGAGATCAAAATAAAATCAAACTCCAGCAGCCCTTTCAAGGAAGGCAGTCAGAAATTTGTTAGTACTGTTAGGGATTTTTTGTTGCATCAACTTCAATGCTGTGAAGTTTTACAAGACTGGGAATGTTGTTGTATGCAGTTAGCATGGTCATGTTTAGAAGTTGCATTTGATGTAAATTAAGTTACTCCTTGCTCAGACATTCCTTAGGCTTGCACACACATAATCTTGTTTACCTGCAGATGAGATAAGAAGGGGTAAGCTAAAGCAGATGCAGCTGTTGGATCAACTCACTCAAGTCTTTCACTGCTCTCACTGCATAATAGGTTAGAACAGCTTAATGTATTGCACATGGATGCTCTGTGTATGATAAAGTCCTGGAAACTGTAAAAGAGTCACGACTATATTGTAGATGCTTATACTTACCAGAACTCTTTTCCTGAAGATGTCAATAATTGTTTATTATTATTATTATTATGCTTTAATTTTTTTAAATTTTAATATTTAATGTAAAAAATTTAAGATATTAAATATTCATGCTGTCATTTTAAATTTAAAAATATAATTGTTATGAAGATTACTACAAGAGAATTCCACAGTAATAAAGTGTTGATAACCCTTTTTTTTTCATTTTGTTTGTTCTTTTTAACCTCAATTTCCTCACAGGAAGTCAGGATTTTGCTGTATGAATTTCATTATTTTGTTCTGCTCTTTAGGTAGACAGTATCATTTTGTGTGCATGAAAATGTCTACTTTAAGTGCAACACTGTCATGAAACACATAGTGATGGTGTAAACCAAGTCAGGTACTTCTCCTTGCTCTTTAGCCCTTTCTATGTTTGGCCTTATTAGCAGAAACTTGACTGTTCAGTCTAAGCAGAACTTTAAGGCATAAGTGTCTCTTTCACTCTAAGGTAACAATTTTATGGCATCCTGAGATGCCATAGCTCTTTTCTAGAGCTTTCTGAGTAATCTTTTGTTTTTATTTATTTGTTTGTTTGTTTATTTGCAGGTGGATATTGAGCCATCTGATGAAGCTGCTCTGATTCTTCACAGGAAGGGATTTGACTGTAGATTTTCAAACAGAGACACGGGTCTGCACTGTTCCACTACTCAGGGAAAGGTATACTGACATTTTATGTGTACCTTACCTTTCAAGAAACACTGATGTTTAACTCAAATTATAGGTGAATTCTATGTTATTATTTATCAAGAGTTATACTTCCAGGATAATAGTTAAGTTTATCTTGAAAGCCTCTTTCCAACTGATAAAAATTCGGTGTGTAGGAATGGCCATGTATAAGAATCAAAAAGTAAACTTACAGACAAATTTCAATTAAATTCCTCTTCTGGTATAACAGAATATTTCTCAAATTTTTAATCTTGTTTTAGAACTAACTTTACTAAGTAAAAAGAGATAAATTGCATATTCTCTGTGTATTTTTTGAATATTATTGACATGTTCACAAATTATAGAACTGTTATTTTGAAAACTGTTGCTTATTACAACATGTCCCTTGTATACCTGTAGTCACTTAGATCACCTACACCTCTGCAAATATCTGAGTGTTTTGCAATTGCTATAGAATTTAGGTGGTACAAAAATAATTCAATACTAATTATAGAACTTTGTTCTGAGGGCAAGAGGTAGACTGGACAATTCTGAATCTGTAGACATTTTGTAATGAAATTTTGAAATAAGTTTGATACTTTCTGTAGGCAGAAATAAAAAAGTTTAGTTTGAAACCAAGAAATTTTATCCAACATTTCTGGTTATTTTTCTTAATATAGTTTTTTAATACACTTACTTTGAAATATGGCAAGTGAACACTACCTAAAAAGAACTCATTTAGTGCATAGCATATGAGACACAATATTTAAAATGTATAAGGACTGCAGTGCTGAAGCCTGTAAGGAGATGTATCATTTGGATAATTGTTAAAACTTAGTTTAAAATCAATTTGAAAGTATATAGTGTGTTTTCTGACATGATTTACTATTCATTTTTTTGCAGATAAAGGTGCATAAACTCTTTAACAAATTCAGAGTGGAAAGTCTTAAACCCACATCTTTATCTTTGATGCATTCACCTCCAGATGCCAGAAATATAAGTGAAATAAATATGAGTTCTATGGAGATAAATACATTTCGGATTCGGCTAAGATGAATTCTGACTTGAAAACTCAGAGAAGAGGATTTGGCGGTTATATCTACTCTAAGTTTCACGTGCAATAAAAAGCACATTATTATTATTATTATTCCAGCTTCTGGATACTGTGAGAAAAACATGCATTCTGTAATATTTTGACCAACACAGTGAAAAGCCATGTTGCAAGTAACTTTTTTTGTTTTGTTTTCATAAAACAGCAACATCAGTATAAGTTAATGCAACAAGTGAAGAAATTTCTAAGGATTTTAACCTCTCAAAAGATTACATCTCAGGTTAAATGCTAACTAATAATGTTTTTGGTGTTCTAATTTTCATAAAGAGGGGATTGGATTTTAAACAGCCTTCTTTGGTGATCCTTGATGAATTTCGTTTAAAATAATTCAATGTGGAAAGTCCTGATGCAGCTTGGAAGTAAAATAGAATAAAATTTTGTGTGTAGTAGCTAAAGTCCAAATATTTACAATCCTTTATATAAATGACAGTAATCTTAATTTTCCACAATTAATTTCAATTTATTCTACACAAAGGGGATTATATTAATTGTGGTAAAAAGCCTGAAATACTTGTGATAAGTGATGGTAGATTTTAATGCTTCTACCATTCACCTGAGTTATGTAAATAGAAAAACATGAATCTACAAAATTTTGCAGTGGAAATATTTAACAAAACTCCCATTTTGTTACTTGACACACTGGGATATGTGCAATTATTCCATTGTAATGCATGATGTCCATAGTTATCATGACTACAAGACTTCTTATAAAACTCATTCAGATACTGATGTTCCCTAAAATGAGTTTTGTATTTGAAGATTATCATATCAAGATAAATGTGCCTTATTTTTTGATACGTCTTGTTACAATTTTGGTGTCTATGTTAATGTTTTGGAGGAAAAGGTAGTCTGGATAAAACTTAAACTGTGTATCTCTTATTTGACAATGCTGGCCACACTCTGATCTATGTCCTCCTGGACCAAGTTTGTGCTATCTTGTTCTGAACATTTTGACTATTTGAATGCATAAAATGATGTCATAAGATGAAAAGGAAAAACATATGTTACTGTAAAACCTAAATTCAGATATGTTCAAGGAAATGGCAGCTTAATGCAGAGAGTTGATAGGAAGCAGGTCATTGTCTGCAAACCCATTAAAACGTGTGCTTGTATGTCACAGACTGTGGTGATCTATTAATTCAGAATCGTGTGCCTATATTTAAATGACATTTTTCAAACTTGCAACCTCAACATTGCTGATGTTCGCATAACTGAGGAATGGAGTCTTACTTTTTGCTTTCTTTTCACATATTAAGTAATTCACATGTTAGTGCTGAAGCCATCAAGTGTGAAAAATATTACCGTATGTAGGACTGCTGTTTACAGTTAATATATATAAACATCCACTTAAGTATAATCCAGTTTCCTAGTTGTCATTTATCCTTATAGCTTTATCTTCTCTCTCTTTATGCTTTATGTTTCCATATATCATTGCTTACATTTAATAGTAATGCATTAAGAGTCATCATAGCTGGCAAAAAGATGTACTATTTTCTAACACTGATACTGCCTACTGTATTTAATTTCTTCATTGTTGTTCCACAGTGTATCTGATTATATCATCTAGCTGCAGGCTATCTTAAAATGAAATTAAGATGAAACTTTCATACATTGTCACAGGCTGGATCTCCAAGATTGTGTAGATTTCCCTCCTTAATTCAATCTCCTGCGTGTTTTGTACTTAATGGAATACTTAGTAGGACCTGGTGAAAGTTATATCAAGAATATAAAAACCACTAACCACAAATGAAAGAATCAGATCCCAATAAATCGATTTTTTCATGCAATAAACATGTACTGTAACTTTCTTAGCTGTAGTATTTGAAAATACTGTTGTTCGTTGGAACTCAAGGCTTGGCAGACTTGCCAGCAGAAATTTCTCACATCTGTTTTGTTGCATCCTCAGAATTAAAACACATCAGAGATGTTTATATGTTCTGTTCAAGAGATTTTTTAAAATAGTATCTCAGTTTCATCAGGCAGAAAAGTAAAATTTTGATGCAATAAAGTTTTAAAGCATTTTACCTGTTGCAATTGTGTCCAAAAGATGTTTCATACAGCATCTGATCTTTTATTAGCAGCTGAACAATCAAGATGCCTGAATATTCCTTAACCAGCAGATTTAATCTTCCTTTATTTGTTGTTGGTTTTTTTTTTTGTTTTTTTTTTTTTTTAGCAATAGAGCAGCCTTCCATTTGGGGTCCTTTCCTGTTACTTTAATTAGTTCAGAATGTGGCTGTCGGTGGCATCAGCTTTTGTTTTTTAACAACTCTTTATGTACTCTTATGATAAATTTTTGTTACATTAGATATTTCAGTTAGGTTCTTGTTTTTCCTGTGTATTTTCTATCTAATTTAATCTTTTTTTTTTTTTTTTTTTTTTTTCCTATTTTTGTAGCTGCTGGGTTTATAACTGGTTAAGAGAACCAAGCATCCTTCCCATTTGTTTTTAAAGACAGTGCTGTGTAAGATGAGGTTTAAAGCCTTGTCATTACTTTCCATACCAGAGTTATACCTGTATTGATTATTTTTCTTATATTCTTTTTGTCTTAAATATCTTTCATTTGCTTGCTTCTCTTGTATGAAACAAACTGAATTCAACTGAAGGTTTTTGATACTTTCTCTTGGAACGTTTTATATCTTATGGGGATATGTAAAATAAGATCTCTAATAAAATATAATGTTATTGTGAGATGTGCTCAGTGTCATTAATGC
Source organism: Heliangelus exortis (assembly GCF_036169615.1). Classification (NCBI taxonomy): domain Eukaryota; kingdom Metazoa; phylum Chordata; class Aves; order Apodiformes; family Trochilidae; genus Heliangelus; species Heliangelus exortis. The sequence goes on along the minus strand of NC_092454.1, from coordinate 26,898,875 downwards.
CTTAGCCATAGCTACTTTAAATAAAAAAAAAAAAGTTGAACAACAATTATGCCTTCTTTTGAGAATGTGTTGATACATTTATAAGTTTGGGGAATGACTGTCTGTAGTGAGAAATAACTCCTTGTTCAGTATGTAGTTTATATCATGACTGCAGCACAACGTGAGAAGGGGATGGGTAGCTCTTCTTTCACAAAGTAAACCTTTCACTGGTATTCACTTACCAGAAAATAATGCAAGGTATAAAATTCCAGATTTTTTTTTTTCTTGGATTGGTCTCATTTCTCTTTTAAGCATTTGACTGTAGTGGAATGGAAGTTATGTAAATTAAATTAACAAACACACCATTAGAAAGTAAAGTGAAAATAACAGTTAAGCTATAATTAGATTGAATGCTATTAAGAATATAATAAAATGCTAATGTAATGTTGAAACTACGTATGACAAGTTGAATAGGAATAGATGCTTCACAGGTGTACTTCCAAAAGTGCTGATGGAGCTTGGGCATAATGAGTATAAATTTTATTCAGTGCCTGAAGCGATTTCATTTGCTGGTAGACTTAGCTATAAATATAAAAGTATACACATACGATGTAAATCCTCATAATTTTGAACGTGATGTTTCAAGATAAAAAATGAGAGTATATAACACCTAACTGCAGCAGACAATAATTGATTTGGATCGAATTTAAAGCACATGCCTTGCTTCCCTGCCACAACTGCCTCACAGTGCTTGCTTGTGCTTCAGGAACAGGCATTTTTCTTCCTCTGAAAATCTTGAATGGGCTTTGGTACCACTCTCCCCCTGTCTCATCTTCTCTCTTTCCCTTCTTTTCCAAAGAAGTTGTACATTAATCAGCTGAAATTGTGTATGATAAATAATCCAGGAATTGCTGGTATTCATCAAGGAGGATGGGACAGTGCTCACAAACTCTGTTCTGTCAGTGGACTGCACAGCTGGCATGGTATATAACACAATCTCCTTTTCAGGACCTGTTAATTCATGCCCAAGTTCACCTGCAATCTATTTCCAAAGGTCCTGAATATGCTCAGAATTAATTCATCTGTCTTGATCAGGTGCAAATAAATCAGAGTCTTTTTGATATTGCCCACTGTTAGAGCTGTGACTACTGGTGACCCTCTAAGATCGACCTATTTACATAATTGGCCAACAAATCTAAAATTTCTGTGGTTGGAACTGCTTTCTCTTTGAGTTATTTTTATTTTGGGAGTTTTCTAACTGTTTTCCAGAACCAGGTACACTGTAGTTATAACTAGCTTGGAAAAATATCTCTAGTTCAAGTAACTTGAATATTAAAATCTCAATAGAATGGAATGCAACTGAACTAATTCTGAAGAAATTAGGCTATTTACACCTTCCGCTTTAGAACTCTGATCTCTTTAGACCATAAGCTTTGTACTGGAAGGAAAATAAACCCATGAAATCAAAGTAATTTGCAAGTTCTCAGTTATATGTTTACACATATATAAAAAATATATTGAAAATCCATATTCATTAGTATATCTACTTTAGTGTATATATATTAGCCTCAAGACAATTTCAAAGACTTTTCTGCGTAGCAACTGTCTTGTACTAGTGCAATAAAACGAGTAATAATTTATAATGAGCAAACCTCTATGATAAGTATTGTACACGTGTTGTATACAGAATACCTGAAACTGTTAGGTTCTGCTGGTTTTTTAAGGCAGTGAAAGTAATTAAACTCCTTTTGAAAAGAGGACAAATAGAGGATTCCTAGGAAGGATAGAAAAATTATCTCTTAAGCACAGATGAAGTCTAGAACAAAATATTTCAGCATATTGAGAAAACCAGCCATAAAACATTAGTAAGTCAAGTCACATGAAACAATCAGTGACCTTACGGTGCTAGATCAGAAAGCTGTCTGGAAAATAGAGGATATTGAAGTTTTGGGCAACTTTGAACTTAGTAACAGAAAATAGCTGCAAAATGCACTGCTGAAAGAAAATGAACAGTTACAGATGACAGTGAAGGTCAGGTTTTTGATGATACCATTTAAAAGCTATCAGCAATACTATACATTTTCAACAGTTCTTTTTAAGGTCCACTAAGACTTGAGATGGAGAAAGCAAGTCACAATACAATTCCTACAGAAATCTTAGATCTTTGAGCAAATTTCTTGCTGGCTTGGCTTAATTTAGCATGGTGGCCAATGGAATAGGTGTTCAAAGGAGCAAGAACATAAAAAATGGCCTGGTAATGAACTTGTGTAGTTCTGTTCTGCTCAGGATGGGACCAGTGTCTGTACCAGAGGCAATGAGCACAAACTAAAGGACAGGTTTCTCTTGTGTATCAGGAAACACTGTTGGCCTCAGGTATGTGGTATTTCTGTAGTGATACATGGCTTTCTTTTTTCTCAAGGGGAAGGAAGGCTTTGCTAGATAACCAGAACTTGTGTAAGATCCAAATGCATTTTTGAAGATATGAGAACAGAGGTAGAAAGACCATAGAAGGACCATTTGCAAAGAAGATTGAGAGAAATTACATTTAGCAGAAGTGTTTATTCCTGGCTCACTGTGCATCCATAAACATTTCCAGGGGAAAAGAAGGGAATTGTCAAGCTTAAGGATGAATTTGGAGTTGAGTTTAAAATGCCTAATGGAGAAGAAATTAATTCTAAGTAAACTAGTAAACTGTTATCTCAATCACCTGTAGCAGTGTGCTCAGAGAAACAGATCCACAAACAAAAGTTGATCTTTCTTCAAAAAACTGTTTAATACCTCTGACATTGAAAACAAGTATCATCTTCATTCTATATGTTTTGAATTATTTAAAAAAGTAATTCATTTGAAGATAAAATAAACAAGATGAGTCTAGTGAAATCAAGTCAGACAGCAATTGCATCAAAGGCTTGAATATAGCTGTTACAAAGATGGCAATTCTGAATGGAGCATGCTAGTAAAAGTCATTCATCCAGATGAAGAATTAAGTTCTGCACATCGAAAGGAAATTATCTATTTTGACAGTGCCAAAATCAATCCAACTAGCTTTGCTTGTAAATGGGCTCTAATGGCTTGGCTAGTAGACGTGAGAGAGAAACTGAAAACTTGAATGTAACTGTAAGGCAAACCCTCTTCAACATTTTTGGCATGGAAATCCACAACCTATTCACCTAATTGATCTCCAAACAGACAAAATGAGTTGTGAACTGTCATTCATCAAAATTCTGTTGGAATATAAGCCAAGATGCTAATAGCTTGGTTGAGTTAGGTTGTAATATAGCTAATAAATGTGTGATTGCTGCTAGGAATGGTACCCTACAAACTGCGTTTGTGGAGGTTCATCTTTAAAGATACAGTGCGTGAGAAACTTGTTATTTGTGGGCTATTAGTAACTCTCCAGTATAGAACACAAGGAGTAGCTGAAATGTGAAACCTATAGTTTCGGGGATTTTAGCAGTTAAATCTCCTGAAGATATGGACCATAAATAAATCTTTTCTGAATGTTTTGGACAACTAATAACCAGATGGCTACTAAAGCCCTTGGCACTGCCCCCCATAACATTCTAATGGAAAGCTGGCTGCCCATGGCTTGGATGGACATGTACTCTGCTGGGTTAAACACTGACTGGATGGCCAGGGCCAAAGAGTTGTGGTCAATGGAAATAAATCCAGTTGGTGGCCAGTCATGAGCGGTGTCCCCCAGGGCTCAGTGCTGGGTCCACTCCTGTTTAACATCTTATCACTGATCTTGATGAGGGGATTGAATGCACCCTCAGTAACTTGACAGATGACACCAAGTTGGGAGGTAGTGTTGATCTGCTGCATGGTAGAAAGGCTTTACAGAGGGACCTGGGTTGTTGGGCTGAGAAATTTAGTAAGGCCAAGTGTCGGGTCCTGCATTTTGGTCACAACAACCCCAGGCAATGCTACAGGCCTGGAGAAGAGTGTCTGGAAAGCTGCTGGCAGAAAAGGACCTTGGTGTATTGATTGACAGTCAGCTGAATATGAGCCAGCAATGTGCCAGGTGGCCAAGAAGGCTGATGGCATTCTGGCTTGTATCAGAAACTGTGTGACCAGCAGGACCAGGGTAGTGATCCTGCCCCTGTACTCGGCCCTGGTGAGGCCCCACCTCGAGCACTGTGTTCAGCTTTGCGCACCTGAATACAAAAAGGACATTGAGGGGTTGGAGCAAGTCCAAAGAAGGGAACGAAACTGGTGAAGGGTTTTGAAAACATCCCTTATGAGGAGCAACCGAGGGTGTGGGGGTTGTTTGGTCTGGGGAAAAGGAGGCTGAGGGGAGACCTTATTACTCTTTACAAATACCTGAAAGGAAGTTGTGGTGACAGTGGGGTTGGTGTCTTCTCACTGGTGCCAGATGACAGGACAAGGGGAAATGGCTTCAAGTTGCATCAGGGGAGGTTTAGGTTGGATATCAGGAGAAACTTCTTTACAGAAAGGGCTGTTAAGGACTGGAATGGGATCCCCAAGGAGGTGGTAGAGTCTCCATCCCTGAATGTATTTAAAAATCACCTGATGTGGTGCCTGGGGTCATGGTTTAGTGGTGGGCCATCAGGAATAGGGTGATACGGTAATAGGGTTTGGAAAGGTTGGCCTTGATGATCTTGAAGGTATTTTCCAGCCTGAGCAATTCTATGATTCTATGGTAGGCTTTTTTATTCTTAATATATAAAATATGAAATGGTGAATCAAGCTCCACTGCTTATGCCAGGAAGACGAAGGTTTTTAGATCATGTTATTATTTTAAATTGTTGGGTATTCCACAGTTTTAAATACTTCAGTCAAGTATTCACCTCAATCAATGTAAGAGAGAATATATCTGGGGACAAACAAAATTTCTCAAGTGGAAAATGTGCAGAAAATGGGACCTAGTAAGCATCCAGCCAAAAATAGCTCACTGGAAGAGCAACAGAGGACATTGCTGATAAATAGCTGGGATTTTTAATTGTATATGAGATCTGGAACTTAAAAAAATTTAAAAAGTATGTATAGTTCATGCACATTTTTGCATCTATTACAGACAAGGGAGAAATATGAACCTATTGTGCTTTGGCTAGCTGAGATTTTTGGCATCTAAAAGTTCATAGTATTTTAGGAACCATGCAGACTTTGGATTTGGAGGAGAGTGTGGGGATTGGCATGGTGGCTTTTGTAAGTTGATTCTATAAAGATGAGATCAGTGTACAGTGTTTAATTACTCAACAGTCAGTAGCAAACTGTTTGGCACACTGCAGCATTTGTCATAGCTGGACACCAGCAGACAACCCTACAAACCTCTTGTCTGAAGATCTTGGAAGGCACAAATAGATTCCTGTCATGTGGCCAGAGCGTAGATCCTGCCAACTCAAACTGATAATCATTTCTGTCTGGGCAGAGAAAATGTGATGGTAACTTCTGACAAGCCAAATGAAGAAACCCTTTTTAAAAAGTGGATATTTTCTTTGTTTTACTCTGAGAAGAACAGACAATACAAGACCCTATCTGAAAAAGGGAGAGTTCCTATAACTATGCCAACCTGTTTAGTGAAAAATAAAGTGTAAGTTGAATGTAGGTCTCAAGGGTTTACCACAATTGTTTCATTAAGTGTGATTAATGAGTTTTCTATCATACTGTCAGTGCTACAAAACCCCTCAGTTTTGAAGTTTTGGCTGAGGAAATGCTGCAAAATGTTTGTGCCCAAAAATTACAAATGGAAAGATAGAAAAAGCAGATTTTGTAAAAACCCAACGTTCTTCATTTTTACTGTAAAAAGTCTTAGAGTGGTTGCTGAAGGCAGAAAGAGCTTGGTCTAGTCTCTAGCAGGTACCAAAATATTTAACCTTGACTGAAATTCTAGATTTCTTACTACCATCATATTTCCATGGAAATAATTTATTTAAATATGCTGTTCAAGGTAATAGGAATCTTGAAATTAGAACTGAAACCTTGGGCATGTCTCTGTATGACATAAGGGGCCAGTGCATAAGACAGGGGGTATGTTTTGCCATGTTTGTGTTAGACTTTTTCATAAACCAGAAGTATAAAATGCACTCAGTAGTTTCATGCAGGAGGATACTCCATGGCAGCAACCATACAGGCTAGTAGGGAAATTTTATCCACAGGAGGTTAGTTTCTCTCTTTCTTCTCTGCTTTCAGGGACTGTAAATGTGTCTTCTGCATGGGGACTCATAGAAGAAGGTTGCTCTTAGGACCACCGGAGCAATGCCTGCACAGCCATCCCTCATGCTTTTATACAGGTGCTTATAGGGACATTAATCTTCTGGGGCTCAGCTTTATCTTTTGGAATATCTTCTTACATCAAGAGACCACAACAGATTAACCTCAGCAGTCTAAGCCAAAAGGTTATAAAAAACCCCAGCAAAAGCAAAACCTCACCCCCATAATACAAAAGACAAAAACCAAACAAAAAATAAAACCAGACACACAAACCCAAAACAAAACAGAACCCAAAAACAAATGAACAAAAAACCCCAAACAAGACAAAACAAAACAACTATAAACAAAACAAAATGGATATAAAGCCAAAAGGTAGGAAAAAGAAAAAAGAAAAAGATATTCTGGAGGCTGTGATACAACAATTTAGTGTCAGCAAAGACTGTAAGATCAGTGCTAGAATATAGCACTGACTAATTGCATGTATGTACCTTTTATTACAGAAGGACAGGCCACAGCTCAAAGTTGCTGCAATGACTTTTTTTGTCTGTGACCTCAGTTGCCCTCTTGAAACAGCAGAATAGAACTGCAGTAATGAAAATTCATTACCTGATTTAATTAAAGCTCAGAAGCATTTCACTGATGGTCACCCAAGGATAGTAAGTAAAGTGACTATTACCTGCAGAACACTAGAGCTTTGATTTACAACCAAACACCAGATTGTCTATAGGGAGCATGTTGGCTGGCACTAAGTGTCCCTGTGAGAGTTGGTGACTGAAAAGCCAGTAGGTTGTGATGCAGGCTCATGTCAAGGTGGGTTTTTTTTTTTTTTTCAGGAAAGAATTCCTGCACATTTGCTTACACATGACACTTTCACAGATGATTCACAGGTGCAGAGGAAGGTGTGGCCAGGGCTGAACATTTCTAGAGAGGAAATGAAGAGAAAGCCAGCACTCCCACCCACCCTTGGCACACAGAGGAGGGCAAAGCAGCAGTGGCAGGCAGGCAGGTGCTGCTCAAGCTCTGGAAAAGATTGCTTGGTCAGGAGCTCAGCTGGCAGATACTTTTCCACTGACATGCTGAGAAACCCAAGATTCAGTGTTAGGCAACAGGTAGAGTTAGGCCAGTAGCCTGGGAAGACTGTGTCATGTTAGAAATGTAAGAAAAGGTACTTTAAACCTAACATGGTATTGTGTACGATGTCCCCACAAGCAAAGAAATAAATGACTCAAGAGTCCCAGTTTTTAAACTGAAACCCTTTCAGACTTCCTAATATTTCCTGAGTATTTAATTTGTTAACTGTTCAGCACATAATGCTTGAAAGTGTTCAGTGCAAATATTGGTGTATTATAACACATGATTATTAGATCTGCGTGCTTCCAAAAGGCTTCTTAAATGTAAATAAACCTTTCTTAAAAATAAAAAATAAAAAGAAAACAGCTAAAACCCAGGTATCTATTAGATTACTTAATGACGCGATTACTGAGATCTTTTTTAAACTTATATTTGTATGCACTGTACTGTGCAGATACATATATTTTGTTTGTATTCTGAATTTCAGGAAATAATTTTAAGACATACCATTAGGAAAGCATTTTTTCCTCAAATTAAAGTGGTGGGAGACAGCTCTTTAGAATGCAAGATTTTTTTAACAAAGAAAATATTTTAAATATTTTATTTTTATAGAATACCTGTGCACTATGACACATTATTGAAAATTATAATATCTCTATTTATTACACAAATCCAGATATCTGAATATTTTTTCTCACAATTTATTTAAACTAATATAAAATTTAGAAATGCAATCATTAACATGGAGTACTGCATTTCCAGTTTAGGCATAAATTATTTTACTGTGCGCTAGAACATAGGCAACAAGAGTATTCACATCTGTTTTGTGTTGCCATGACAATGGCTTTGGTTTCTCTTCAGTACTCAGAGGCCTTTGTCATCGTTCCTCTTCAGGAGGAACTAAAGAAAAAGGGCTTTCAGACCCTGAGAGGGGCAGAACACAAAGGGAGGGTTCTGTTCCCTCCTGTTTCCTGCCCATACTCTATAAAGTTCGGGAAGCCCAGCCAGCTGCTCCCTTTTTCTTTCCGCTCGCTCCTGGCTGCGCTGCTGCTCCCCTGCCCTTCTTTACCACCAGCTCGACACCTGCTCCTCTGGACACATATCTGTCGGGTTGTAAATATATATCTTAGTGTATATTTATTACTTTATTATCCCTTATGTTATTTCCTTTCCTCTGTGTCAGTAAATCCGTACCCAATTGTTTTCATTTTCCAACTTAAAAGTCTCTGGTATTTATTCCATTTTCATCTTCCCTTTGTGGAGAGGGGGGCAGGGAAGAGTGAGTATTTCTATCCTTAGGTTTGTGGTCCACCCAAACTGCTAAGCCATGACAAGCTTGCTTTCTCCAAGCCCAATGCTCATCTTGCTCTGCCTGCATCAAATTCCTTACATGAAGAAAGATAAGGTTAATATAAGATCAAAACCATATGAGGTAAAAAAACATTTGATTGTTAGCATGCCTTCGAATGCAATTGGCGAAAAGTTGTGACTGCAGGATTTCTTAAAATGTAGGCCTACAGGTGGCCTGACTATACAGCTCTGCTTTTGTAAGAAGAGTTAACAGTGTTCAGTAGAAGATATGAGAATTTTTATGTAGTTTACTGTAATTTAAGATATAACAAGGTCTGTGTCTGAAGCCAGCAGGACAAAATAAAGCATCATTTACAGTCCTGAAGCTCTGATTAAGTCAGTGTCCTAGTGTCGACAGTTCAGATGACAGAGAGCTTTGCTATTCCAGCTCACTTTCTCCATTGTTATCTATTTAAAGAGTTGTGTTCAACTGCACAATCAGCTAGTGCAGTGGCATCATCACTTCATATGAAGAACTTGTCTCTGATCCTTCCCTTGCTAGGCAATCCAGGGATGTAAAAGTAATGTAATGTGAGTTTAGGACAGAAAGTGTCACCATGTTTCCTCACTGGTTTGGAATTTTTACTTCAGTGTCCTCTGCCCTTTAGCAGGTGCTGTTACTGGCAAAAATCTGAAACTTTTTTGTAGTTCTATTCAGTACTTGTTAGCATTGTTACAATCCTTTCAGTAGCAAATAACAGTAATTTTCTCAGACACAGACCACGAGCACATCTTGCTCTTCACCATTTACTCCACTAGCAGCTGTATCCGTGTTTTTCCAACTCTATTATTACTTGGCAAAATCTTCCCAATGAAGTTGCACAAAATAAACTACTTTAAAAAATCTTAACTAATTTAAAATCTTACCTGATAACATCCTAGCAAGTGTTCAAGAGTTTGAGAATAATACTCAGTGCTTGCAGCTATCACATTATGTTAGCTGGATTCACAGAGGCAATACATGGTATAAAAGCAGCACCATTAACTTTCTGCTCATAACCAATAAAAATAGAAGTATCTAGCTTCCAAATCACGTTAATATTGCTGTATCGGACTTCCCGCCTGTAGAGATACAGCTGAAGGTCACGGTTTGCAATTATCAAGTGAGACAGGCCATGTGCATTGTGATCATAGCCACTTCCATTATAACAAGAGTCAGTTCTGGTTCAAAAAAAATTAGAAGTATGTTGTAAATATGTACAGTATGCTGCAAATATCTCTGTCATTTGTGGTCTTGGAAAAATCGTACGATGGGATGGCTAGCTGCTAGATGTATTTTTTTTCTAAAATTAAGTCCAATGTAAGCTGTGGAATGCAAACATGCTGCACCTCAAATAAATGACACAGTGACACCTGTCCTTTAGCATGAAAGTATTCCTGACTTCTGAAATTAGACCTTATTTGTTACCCCTCACAGATCTCATTATTTCAGGATGTCTTAGCCCTCTGTTGCTGACTTAGCTGCATGCAATTTAAAACTGCTTGAGTGCTGACTTTGGCAGCTGTGCTGGAGGTTGCACTATGGGTTGAGTGCTACACAAGTGGCCTGGAGAGAGTATTCCTGCTTCTCATTTCCCAGAGACACCTACTGGGTGTTTTCTGAGAAGCCTCAGGTCACTTTCCAGAGAGCTCTGCCACTTTGCTATTCACATCATACAGTAATTAGTAGAAAGTGTAAACATTCTTCTGTTTGAACCAGTTTTTATTTTGGTGAATCTAAGATTCTTTAGCTGCAGACTGAGTAGACTCTCTGAACTGTACTGTCTTGAAACACATATGTGGCCCTGAATATTTTCTCCAGCTGCCATCTTGAATTTATAGGAATTCAAACATGGATATGCCACTATTAAGTTTAACATCTGTAGCAGTAAAAAAACAAACCTGCAATCCTATTAATTCAATTTAGACACCTTATTAAATTAATTTTTGTTAATTATTCTGCTTTTCCAATGTGTGCTTTCCAAGTGAGTCTGATTCTGCTGATCTGTACGAATAGTAAGGAAAATCTCACTATAAAGTGATGTAGGACAATTCCCAAGGAATATATTTGAGGAAAAAAAGAAAAAGTATAATTCTTGCTAATCTGTCTGCTATACATTAGATTCTATATCTGCCAAAGTTTACAAAGAAGTTATTTTAGATACAATCAGCAATAGTTATCTAACAAATATTCTTATGTGGATGTTAATTCGTAATAAGATAAATAAGATGACAGGAATGCGACATGCGGTGGTGACTCTCAGGAGGTTTGTTTCCAGTCAGCCACTGGTGTCAGGAGAAAGGACACTAAATGGAATTTTAAGAAAGACTCCTCCTCTACATGTCAAACAAACAAGTACTGCTCCTATTCCAGTATACAAAACTGTTCCAGCTCTGTCAGCTTCTCTGGTACCAGAAGACCAACTATACAGAACCAGGAAAGCACTGATGCTTTAGGACATTCAGTTTACTCTCCTCTTTATTAGAAAGATAATCCTCTTTATTATTATTTATCATCGGACTTTTAAAAAGCAGAATATTTTATGGTTCTCCAGAACTGGAAGTATATATTGACACCTATTGCAAATCTTGTTCTTACTGCCTTTGTAAATAGAATCTGTTAATATTAAGCTGTTAGACAGTAGAGCTTTAATTTTCCATCAGTGCAAGTCAGAATATGGCCTGTTGTAGATGACAATCTATATCTGTTCCTCAGCTGGGAATACATAGAATTGCTCTAGAGTTTCAGGGGAAGGGAAATAATAATGTGAACAAATGTGCTTGCAGCACAACTGTGGGAGGCATTTTGACTCAAATTGCTGCCAGAGATCCAGATTTGCAAATTGTCCTACGTCTAGATGAATATTCAAGAGAGATACTTGTCTCACGAATATTTTCCTGTGATCAAATTTTCAAAATACGTAAAATTTAAAAATGGCTACAAATACCTGGATACCATCACTTCTCTTTGTTTTGTGGATGTTGAAAGTGAGGAAATATGAAAAATTATGTGAGCTGAGATGGAAATAGCAGTCTCCCATATTACTCTGTGGAAGGTCTTTATTCAGTACAGAGACATTATTCAAAGCTCTGATGTATGACAGTTTCAGCTGGTCAGTAGGATGGTGGTGAAAGAGCATAGTAAGTAGTGTATACATTAGAAAATGAACATAAATTAAAATGCATGGATTTATTACACCTGTATGCCATTTACCACAACACTCTTCAGCAACCCAATCATTCCTCAGCTATTATTTATATTTATTGTAATTTTAGCTATTGTGTCATGGAATGCTGTGATTTGCACTTGTTTACCAGCTACCCAAATTGAGAAGATACTCAGTTCCAAAAGAAAAAAAAAAAAAAAAGTACTTAATAACAAATGTTCTTTCTTTAGAGTTTTTTCCAATATGCTTATTCATAACTTACCTTTCTGTCTTTCTCCCTCACAGTAGTGACTTGATATTCTTGGCCTGAAGGGAAAGATCTACTCATGTATATTTTTGTATAAGTTGAAAATTAGAGTAGGATATTTTACCCATATCACAAATATGTATAAATGGATAAAAATACAATGCATGGTTTATTTTAATGGTAAAAACAAACAAAAAAGAATTTAAAAGAGAACCTATTGCATATACATCTATCCTATTCCCTGGAAAACTTGCCATCTTCAGATATTCCAATAGGTGTCTCTACATTTGTCTAGTCTATTATAAAAACCATTACAGCAGCTAACCTCTTCTCCTTTAGAAAACAATAAAGAATGGCTGTAATCTTTCTGTTCTATTATATCATCAGCCTTGTCTTTTCATAGGATTTCCTATTAACTCTTTATTGTTAATGAGATGAAGAATTCATTTTGACTTTTTTTTTCCTTGCTTCTTCCACCTTCTGTGTCTCTATCCTATTTGCCACTAGACTAATCGTTTGTGTTCAAAAAGAGAATGCCTCACTACCAGATTAATCAGATTCAGAAATTATTAAGGGAAGTTCTACTTCTTTTAGACTCATGATGGGTTTTTTCTGATTTCATCTTCTTAGCCTCATAAATAGGCAACAGTATTTGTCTATGATCAATCTATAGCCTAGCAAAATATATCAGCTAATATTTTTGTAGGCATCTAGATAGCAGTGAGTCTGATTTGAAAGGAAAGAGGACAATACCTTACTTAGGTTTCCCAAAGGCTTACTACATAATTCATATCAATATTTATATCAGGTGGCCAACAGAGACATAAAAATTATTGGTTGCTCTGGTGCTATGTATGCAAATTAAACAGCTTGATTTAATTCATCTGTTCTGATTCTAATCTGTTTGAAAGATTTTAATTTTCTCTTCAACTAATTTTTGCGATGTAAAGAGTTCTCTTAAATTGTCTTAAATTTTTATCTGTAAAGAAATTGTTTTTTTGTCAATCATAAATTTTATTTCAGGCCTTCCAGTCCTCTTCACCTATCCATAGTGTGATGAGTATGATGGCTTCTCACAGCACCTTTCATTCTAATGCTATGTTTCTTGGACGGAAAAAAATTATCAGAAGAAACACATGTTGTGAAGGGCAGTGGAAAGCATCCTTCTCATTTTTCTCACTTGGTAATACTCTTTTGGCATCAAATATTTCTGACCTGAGTTTTCTGTGCTCTCATATGCCTTTGCATACCACTTTGTCCTGAATTTTGACCAACATTAGTAGACTTCATACTTCAGCACCTTCCCTTAAACAGATCTTCTATATAGGCATATTCTGACCTTTAGTCAGAAACAGGTCTTCCTTGTTGGACATATCTATCTATTGCAGTTTTTTCTATAATTCTTATGCTTTTATAATCTGTTGGTACCGGGTCTACCATTCAGAATTAGGCATTGAAAGATACATATATATATATATATATCAGAGACAGAAAAATTGACCTGGGAGATGAGTTTCAGAATAAGTACATATACTATACATACATATATACATATACATGTACATATAAATAGACATACACCATATGCATACATATACACATACACATACATATACATATACATATGCATATACGAAAATTATGTGCTCTCAATTAGCTATTATTAAGGAAAGAGATCCAGTAGGTGCTTTGTACAGTTGTCTGAAAATGTCAGAGCCAATGCTCTCTGGTGGGCGAGTAATAAAAAACAACACTGGATTTTATTGTAAGAAAGAGAGTTTTGGGGGTAGAGGGAAACAGCAGAAAATACTGCTGTGTTTTTGCACAAATCAACACTATGCCCCTATTTTGAATATTCCCAGCAGTGTGGCTTATTTAACGTTAAAAGGAAATAATAGAAGTAGAAGTAGTGGATGCCTAATAAAATTATGGAACTACAGATGTGTGTGGATAAAGTATATAGGAAATTACTTTTTAACTCATAATCTTTTTAACTCATAAGAACTAGTTAAGACATAAGGAAATTATTAAGTAATTAATGTAAACAAAAAAAAAAAAAAAAAAAGGAAGAAGGATAACTCATGGAAATGCAATTCGTAAATATACTTAAAAGAGATTAGATAAGTTCAGAAAAGATAGGTTTCCCAGTGGCTGTTAAAAACAGGAGCCTAGATACAGCCTACAGTTCTAAAAATTGCTAAACCATTAACTGCTGGAAATCAGGAGACTGAAGCAGTGTAAAGATTATTTTTAGGGGCCCTGTGGCAAGTCTCCTCTCTGAAAAAAATGTATTTGTCACTGTTACATATACTACATACACCCAAAATATAAACCATCTAGCAATTATTATACAGTAATACAGAAGATATGCCATGTATTTCTCTACCTATCCTACTTTATGGCTGATCTTATAAATGGTATCCAGTTATGCAGGATTATGTAGAGTAATCTCAGGCAAGATTCTACTGAAATAATGGTCATGAGAAAATAGGTACAATTCAGATACAAAGACTAAAATTTTAAAATAAGCATTACCTCCCTTAGAGCTAAAAATACATAGTATGTGTACCATTTTTGCATCACTACTAAAATATTTTAACTATTTTAAGTGAATTACTAACAAAACTTTCCTGTTTCTTAGAAACGGAGAGTTATGGATTGTTTTACATAGAAGACATAACATGTTATTATAGTCTAATTCTGTTGGCAAAAGTTCAAGGGAAGCTATATAGAGTAACCTGTTTCTGTATGAGGAGTATATTATGTCATTCAAGCTCACCCAGCTGCCCACTCTTATTTGCCATAAGTACACAGATGAGTTTCCAGAAGAGAGGTATGACTCCAGATGTCTCAGAATCCTCGGGGCAAAGAAAATGAAATGTCTGCAAAAATCAGAGAAACAATATTTGATGTCATTCTTTAAAGCCTCAAAGGTAAAGTTTGTCTGGCTATAGAACTATGTTGAGAAAGAAAAAGCAGTGACTTTTTTTCCTCCTGTTTTTTGACTACTCATAATTTCAAAATGTTATACTTGAAAACAACAATCTGAAAAACTGGCAAATACATTTTTCTTGGGTTCTCACAGGTCATTCTGGTTTGAACACTTACTAGTTTAGAAACAGAAAAAAAAAGTTACATTTTCTTTGAGAATAAATTACTTGAAAAGCTCATGAAAGGTACACAACCCTAGAACACACTATTGAAGATAGACCCACATCTTTTGTCAGACTTTTTTAAAGAGAGGAAAATCTTATTAAACTATGTACATAGAAATCTGAGTGACTCAAAAGAAAAGGTGATTTGATAGCAACTTCAGCTGTATCCTTATACATTTACTTTGTACTAAAATAAAAGTCAACACTGGTCTGAAAGTTCTTTATTCATATATCAAGAGATTTCTAAGTAGTATATCTGGGTAATTCACGTTTTGCTTCCCCCAGAGGCCTTATTAAGTAGCTTAACTCACATAATTTTTGGTAACCAAGAGAGTTAAGGCTGCAATGTAGGGCTTCTTCCCTATTCCTGTCTTAGCATGAATGTCTTCCCCTAAACCATAGGACACCCATGCTCTTCATTCCCATGTGGCCTGATAGGTATGAGTGCTCCCATTCCCTAACTTGATGCTTGCCTGGTATGTAACCAAGGTTAACCAATTAATTGAGTTTACTCACATGGTACACATACCTGTCCCTGTCAGGATGAGGACACCAAGAGCTCTTAGTAAAGTGAATGGTAGCAAAGAGGTTGCAGCCTACGCAGAATATTCACCAGCCTCCAAAAAGCAGTCACTAAGTTTATGTACTGCTCTCTTTCTACAAGTTAGGGGGATTGGGAAGCACAGGGACATAGAGTGGGACAGTTGTTTTAGCAGCAGCAACTTACCATGTAATGAAAAGAGATTCACATAGCCTTTTTGTAGCTGGAATGTAGCCATTACCTGGCAAGACAGAAATACGTGGCACTATGTACTCCTACCCTGTTTGCTCAGGTCATTAGTAAAAATATTTAAATACCATCAGATCTATACCAACTACCTGAAAAACTTCTCCATCCCAGTAGTTCTTTATTCATCAGGCCTCAACACTATTTCCCATTCAGGCAGTTCCTCAACCATTTTTAAAATTCTTGTATCAACCTGCAGTGCTCACTAATGTTGTGTACTTTCAGGCTGCTTATTTAAACAAATATATATGTTTAGATACATATATTTATTTTACTATCTCCAAATTATGATAAAAGCTTCTCTGTGGTATTCTGTGTCACAAGACCTCTTAGATGCTTGAGGACATATGTCCTGGTATTTAGCTAAACTTAGATGACCCATCAGTAATTGCTAAGAAAAAGCTAGCTACTAAAATCAGAGAACTAAAAATGTCATGCCCCTATTATTTAAACGAGAGAAAATTCACTTAGCATAGTCCATTATAGTTAATTAAATTATCCACTTTCCACAATGTAGTCAGGGTTATGGATCGGGAATTCAAAAGCTGAAGACTCAGACCATTTGGATGATTTTGTGGGAAAACGTGAGTGAACAGGTTGAATCTCTTCCATCCTCCTTCTGGCACACTTGTCATTGTCTTGGGGCACACAACAAGGCTGGCACAGGACAGAGGCAGGTTTCATCTCTTCTTCATCCAGTGAAACAAAGCCATGGCATTGGTGCATGTAATATATATGGTATGAATGACTGAAGTGACTCTAGAAGTCTTAAAGGGATTTAGATAGTGCATAGCTGGGAAAAAACTAAAAAAAAACCCCATGCAAAATTAATGCAATAGGTCTGAATTTATGTTTTTCTTAGCTGCTATCTTGCAAGCTGTTATAGCTCAACAAATGGACAACATGCTCCATCTGTGCTGTAGGTGAGCCAGTTGTATCCTGGGCTGCATCAAGGGAAGTGCAGCCAGATCGAGGGAGGTGATCTCCTCTGCTCTTCTGAGACCCCACCTGGAATATTGCATCCATTTCTGCAGACCCTATTACAAGACAGATATGGACACGATGGAATGTGCTGGGCCACAAGGATGATCAGAGGGCTGGAGCACCTCTCCTATGAAGACAGACAGAGAGAGTTGGGGTTATTCAGCCTGGAGAAGAGAAGTCTCTGAGGACACCTTATGGTGATCTTCCAGAAAAGAAGAAACTTTCTCTACAAGAAAGCTGGTGAGGTACTCTTTAGGATGTCAGGTAGTGGTAGGACTAGGGGGAAGGGATTAAAACTAGAGGTAGGTAGATCCAGATTATACATTAGGAAAAAGTTCTTCACCGTCAGGGTGGTAAGAAACTGGAACAGGATGCCCAGAGAGGTGGTCAAAGCCCCAACCCTCAAAGTTTTTATGGCCAGGCTGAACAAGCATCTGAGCAACCTGATCTGGTGGGAGGTGCCCCTGCCCATGACATGGGGGGTTGGAGCTAGATGACCAACCATCAGGGTCATTAATAAAACATCTACACTGGATTTCCAGAGAGCAGATTTCAGCCTGTTCAGAAGATTGATCCAGAGTGTACCCTGGGAAACAGCCCTTGAAAACAAAGGGATCAAGGAGGGATGGGAATACTTCAAGAAGCAAGTCCTGAATGCACAGGAGCAGGCTGTCCCTGTGTGCTGAAAGGCAAGCTGGAGGGGAAGGCAACTGGTCTGGCTGAACAGGAAATTAGGGTACAAATGAGAGCTTGCAAGCTATGGAAACAAGAGCTGGCTACTCAGGAAGGGTTTAGGGATAGAGTTAGGTCATGTAGAAAGAAAATTAAAGACAAAGGTACAGTTTGAACTCGATCTTGTCACTTCTGTTAAGGACAACAAAAAGTCCTTCTACAGATACATCAACAGCAAAAAGAGAAGCACGAAAAACCTCCATTCTCTGTTGGACATGGGGGGAAACACAGTTACCAAACATGAGGAAAAGGCTGAGGTATTTAACACTTTCTTCACCTCAGTTTCCAACAGTGAGACAGTTGTCCTGAGGACAGCTGGTTTCTGGGTCTTGTAGAGAGAAATAAGAAGCTGAGTACCTCCCCTGTGATCCAGGAGGGAACAGTTAGAGACCCGCTGAGCCACTTGGATCCTAACAAGTCTATGGGACCAGCTGGGATCCACCCCAGGGTGATGAGGGAGCTGGCAGAAGAGCTCACCAAGCTGCTCTCCATCATTTACCAGCAGTCCTGGCTCACTGGGGAGGTCCCAGATGATTGGAAGGTGGCAAATGTCACAGCAACCCACAAAAAGGGAAGTGGTTGGAGAGCAGCCAGACAGAAAGGGTCCTGGGAGTCTGGATTGACAAGAAGCTGAACATGAGCAAGCAGTGTGCCCAGGTGGCCAAGAAGGCCAACGGCATCCTGGCCTGTATCAGGAACAGTGGGGCCAGCAGGTCCAGGGAAGGGATTCTGCCCCTGTACTCAGCGCTGGTGAGGCCACAGCTTGAGTCCTGTGTCCAGTTCTGGGCCCCTCAGTTCAGGAAGGAGATTGAGGTGCTGGAGCAGGTCCAGAGAAGAGCAAGGAGGCTGTGAAGGGATCCAGCACAAGTCCTGTGAGGAAGGGTTGAAGGAGCTGAGGGTGTTCAGTCTGGAGAAGAGGAGGCTCAGGGGAGACCTCATCACTCTCTAAAACTCCCTGAAAGGAGGTGGGAGCCAGGGGGAAGTCGGTCTCTTCTCCCAAGCAGCTCTCAGTAAGACAAGAGGGCATGGACTTAAGCTCTGCCAGGGGAAGTTTAGGTTGGAAATTAGGAAGAAATTCTTCACTGAGAGGGTAATCAGACATTGGAATGGGCTGCCCAGGGAGGTGGTGGATTCTCTGTCCCTGGAGGTTTTTAATAAGAGACTCATGTGGCACTCAGGGGTTCAAGGTAGTTGGATTTGATGATCTCAGAGGTCCTTTCTAACCCAGCTGATTCTATAATTTATGACTTTTAGGTCCCTTCCAACCCTGACAATTCTAGGACCATGAGGATTCACACCCTCTGTGTAGTTGATTTTGTAATGAGGATTTAATATTGGCTTTGTTATTACTTTCACCTTTATGCATTCATTATCTTTATAATTCCAGGAGAGGTAATAGTATTTTTCTGTTGGGTAACCCTTTTACAAAAGATTTGTTGAAAATCAGTGCAAAATGCAAAAGCTGCAACTATATTCTGAACGAGAATATATTTCTCACCAGTGCTTAATAAAGCAAAATTACCTTGGAAAAATTCAAAGCTTGAAATAGGGGGACTAGCCAAGGGTGACTTTGGCTACATACTCCCAAAAGACCTGAAAATGAGACTCAGAGTCATTTGAAGTAATTGAATGGCACAGGTACTGTTTTTATTGTTTATAATATATAACTACTGTAGCAAATAAACATACCACAGACCTTTACATCTTTTCTTTTTGTTCACCTTCTACAGACAAATAGTCTTTTGTTGTTTGCTTTCTATTCATTTTTGCCATTGGCTTAGACCTTCTAAGCTATGTTTTAAATTACTGTAATGCAGTACATTGAAACAGAATTCCTACCACCATGAGAAAAAACTTCTGCATTGATGAAGAAAATGTTTGCTCAGGTTTTTTATTTGCAGGAAACAGAGTGGTTACGTGCATGGTTATAAATAAAAGTGACTTTTGTGTACTACTGAGGAGAATCAAAACAGCTGCTATCAGGATTTTGAAAATATCACCATTTGATAAATGTGCAACCTAAGCACCATGACTTCAACTAAATAAACTTTAATTTTTTCAACAGTAAGAGAAGTTAGAGATGATTTATGCATTAAACAATAAATTCATGGAGCCTAATTAAAGATGGGAAGACCTTGAAATGGAAGTAATTTCCAGAAAAAGAAAAATATTAATGTCTTCATATTAGTGTTTCTGTTCAGTATCATTCACACTTTTTGTCATTCATTTAGTGGAGATCTGTGAGTCCTAGTCTGAAATTAATGGAATAATGAATGGCTTTCTGCTGAAAACTAAGCACAAAAAACCCTCTCTGTGTGTACATACATGTCTGAATCCATAGAGTTAGAGTAGTATAGAGACTGCACCAACTGAGCACAGTGTTGCTGTGAAAGCATCACTACTTCACCTGTGGGAAAACTTAGAAATGTATTTGTTCATTTGAGTATTTGCAGGCCACACATGGCTTGTGAAGCAGTACCAGTGGTTGAGAGGTGGCTAATGTAATAACTGATTATGCTAAAGAAGGTAGAAAGAGGAGAGAAAGATGAAGGCATACCAGTGCCTCAGAGACTCAGCAAGGAATGCAGTGAATGTAGTGGGTTTGGTCTGAAGCCTTGGGTCTGTTTTGACTCTTCCTCTCCTATGAGAATCTTACCCTGCTCTCCTAAGCTTGCACACTCAGATGCTGGCACAGCTCCAGTTACTTTGCTTCTCCAAGGAACTGAGACTCCTCTGGGTCCTCGCTAGGTTCCTCATGGCAGTGAGTAGAAATCATTCTGGGACAGCATCAAACACAATCAATGAGCTGTGTGGGCAACAAAGTCAAGCTCAGAGTGCTGCGAGAGTCCTTCCCTTGACTTATTTTCTCCACATGAATAGGCTTATGTGGGTTGCTGATGTCCCAGGTGAGATACTTTTGTGCTGCACCCAGCAGGGGAGAAGCCTGCAAAATTTCTGAAACTTAGAGGGCACAGCACTGAGAGAGGTGTAGCACCCATGGTAATCAAAGCCTGAAGATTGTAGCTTGTCCTCCAGTACCCATTCCTGTATTCAGAGTTTCTACCATAGCAAGGGAAGTGGCTGTATCCCCTTGGGGCTACGAAGGGGGAAGGATGGGTGCACAATTTTTCATCCTGGTTTCAGACATGAAGCTTAGCCAACAGCAGATAAAGCACTAGAAGCACTGGGCAGCTATTGAATCCCACAGGGTAATGAATTGAAAAGGAGCTAAAGACATCTGCCTCAAGGAAAGGCTGAAGTGATGAAAAAATGTACGTATTATTTCATTTAGGAATGAAAAGATTAACAGTACCACAGAAAGGGAACACCATGATTAGATCTGGAACAAATGAACTGGGGGAAGAGAAATGCAGTGAAAGAACAACTGAAAACCTCACTCTGAAACCAAAACCAAAATAATCGGACAGCCACCAGAAATAGTCCACACCGGACTGAAGTTTATAAAATATGGGCACCACTCCAAAGAAACAAGAATGTTTAAAAATAAAAAGAAAGAAATCTGGAATGTCATGCTAATAGACCTAGTTTAGAATGACAGAGTTCAGGACTGAAGATTCTAAGAACAGCTCAGGAGTATAATGGAGTCAAGACAGTGCTCAACACTCACTTAAACATTGAATGAAACA
This sequence comes from Heliangelus exortis, assembly GCF_036169615.1. Lineage (NCBI taxonomy): Eukaryota > Metazoa > Chordata > Aves > Apodiformes > Trochilidae > Heliangelus > Heliangelus exortis. The sequence continues at coordinate 26,877,603 of NC_092454.1, read as the reverse complement.
TAATTACATCCTTCTAAAAGAGTTTTTAAGAGCTTGCATATTAAGCACAAATTTGGCAAGAGTACCGATAATGTCAGTGTCAATGTCCATGTAAAATTCTGAAAGGAAATGGGCTATTAAATGATTGTTTTAATCCACTGGACTAAGTGGATCAATTTAAAGCTGGACACTGAAGTATGAATGTGTAGCTAGAAGTGGCACTTACTAGTATTAACAACAAAAACATGTGTAAGTATTACACAGGTAATTCTATAAGAAATCATCTCTGAGGCAAAAATCATCCCCAAAGAAGAAAAAGGTACAGCTATTTCCATCACTAATAGTTCTATCCCTGCAAAAGTCCCTTGGAACAGTTCACACCATAGTAAGTGTGCCTATTCTAGCGAATCAATGCAATAATCTGAAAAGTTACTCTTGGCTGATGTCTCATTAAATGAAAACCTTAATGTGAAATAGAAGAAACAAAAGGAATTAATTGACAAATCAGTAATGGTCAGAAACAACACCAGGATTTACAATTTCAGTTGTTTACAGGTGTCTCCAGAGGGAGTATTTGCATAATCCTCCTTTCAGGAGTGTGAAAACCGCTGCTCACAACTGAAAACTATAGGTTTGTGTGAGAGAGAAGTGAACAGAAATGAAGCATCATAAATGCAGAGAAAATCTCTGAATACAAAAGGCCCTTTGTGTCTGTATTGGAAGCAAGCATTACCTGAAGTGGAACAGAAATCTGAAATTGTTATTGCCAGTGGTGGACTTGGAAACTGCCATTCTTAACCTTCCCTGTTGCTTGCCCTGACAGAAAAAGGAGAGATATTTTTTCCATCTATGGAGGCTGAGTAGGATTCTTTAAATCAGTGGAAGAAAAATCATAAAAGTGCTTCCAAGCACTATTTTCAGCTCTGAAAATTTTCCTAGTTCATAGTATTAAATTTTTGTAAATATTTTAATTGAAAACATCAGAAAACATGTTCTTCAACATGCAGTTCTTCCGGCATTTAAGAGAAATATAGTTGTGAAAAGATCAAATATCACAGAATTATAGAGTGTTGTGGGATGGAAGCAACCTTTAAAGGTCATCCAGTCCAACCAACCTGCAATGAGCAGAGACATTTTCAGCCAGATTGGGTTGAGTGTTTCCAGGGCTGGGGCTTCTACCACCTCTTGCAGAATCACAGAGTTGTCAGTTGGAAAAGAATTCTTAAAATCACCACATCCAGCTGTCAACATACACTTCCCCAGGCAAAAAAAAAAAATCAATATCTGTATCACCCACAAGAACATGTCCTGAAATGCCTCATCTACATGTTTTTTAAATAGTTCCAGGAATGGTGATTCCACCAGTTCCCTGGACAGCCCATTCCAAAGTCTAACTACTCAGTAAAGAAATTCCTCCTCAAATCTAGTCTAAGTCTCACCTGGTGCAACTTCAGGCCATGTCCTCCAGTCCTATCATTGTTCATTTGAGAGAAGAGGTCCCCACCCACCTCCCTACAACCTCCTTTTAGGCAGCTGTAGAGAGTAATAAGAACTCCCCTCAGCCTCCTCTTCTTCAAACTAAACATTCCCAATTCACTCAGCCTCTCCTCACAGGATTTGTTCTCCAGACCCTTCACCAGCTTGGCTGCCCTTCTCTGAACTCCCTTCAGCAGCTCAATGTCATTCCCGTAGTAAGGGGCTCAGAACTGAACACAGCATTTGTGGTGTGATCTCACCAATACTGAGCAGGGGGGCATGATCACTTCTTTTCTCCTGCTGGCCACACTGTTCCTGATAAAGCCAGGACACTATTGGCCTCCTTGGCCACCTGGCCACACTGCTTGCTTGTATTTCAGCTGTAGACAAGCATCCCCAGGCTCTTTTCTGCCTGTCAGCTTTTATTGCAGCCACTCCTCCCCAGGCCTATAGCATTGAATGGGGTTGTTGTGACCAAAGTGCAGAACCCATCTCTTAGCCTTGTTAAACCTCATTTTGCTAGCCTTGGCCCCTGGTTCAGCCTGTCCAGGTTTCTCTGCAGAGCCTTTCTGCCCTTGAGCAGATCAACACTCCCACCCAACTTGGTGTTGTCTGCAAACTTACTGAGAAGCTCTCAATCCCCTCATCTAGATCACTGGTGAAGGTAGTGAACAAGACCATAGAACCATGAAGATGATGAAGTGCAACATCTCCCTCATGAGGAAAGGCTGAGGGAGCTGGGCCTCTTCAGCTTGGAGGAGTCTGAGATGCATTAGTGTTTACAAATATGTAAAGGGTGAATATCAAGAGGAGGGAGCCAGGCTCTTCTCAGTGATGACCAATTATGGAAAAAAGGGTAATGGATGCAAATTGGAGTATAGGAGGTTCTGTGTAAACATAAGAAAAAGCTTTTTCAATGTGTAGGTGGCAGAGCACTGGCACAGGCTGCCCAGTGAAGCTGTGGAGTCTTCTTCTCTGGAGACATTCAAAATCCACCTGGACGTGTTCCTGTGAGACCTACACTAGCTGGTCCTGATCTGGCAGGGGGTTTGTACTTCATGGTCTCTTAATGTCCCTTCCACCCCCTAAGACTCTGTGATTCTGTGAAGACTGGCCCCAAAACTGAGCCCTAGGGAACACCATTGGTGGCCTATTGCCTACTAGATTTAACTCTGTTGACTACAACTCTCTGTGCCCTGCCATGTATCCAGTTTTTAACCCACCCAATGCAGAGTACACCTCTCTGTGCCATGAGCCACCAGCTTGTCTCAGAGAATGCTGTGGGAAACAGTGTCAAAGGCTTTACTAAAGTCCAAGTTGATAACATCCACAGCTTTTTCCTTGTCTACTAGAGGGGTCACATAATCATAGAATTAGACCAGGCTGGTCAAGCAGGACTTGCCTCTCCTGAGCCCGTGATGGCTGGGCCTGAACCCCTGGCTGTCCTGCACTTGCCATGGGAGCACACTCAATATGAACTGCTCCATAACTTTTCTGGACAATGAAGTTAGGCTGACAGGCCTATAGTTCCCCAGGTCCTCCTCTTGTAGATGGGTGTCACACTGGAAAGCCTTGAGTCATCTGGGACTTCCCCTGTTAACAAAGACTTTTGGTAGATGATGGAGAGAGGCTTGGTGAGCTCCTCTGCCATCTGTCTCAATAATTTCTGGTCAATCTTCTCCAGTATTTCACACTTGTAAAAATTTCTTCTTTACATCTAGTCTAAATCTATACTCCTTTAGTTTAAAACCATGACTCCTTGTCCAATTGCTACATGCCCTTGTAAAATGTCCCTCCCCACTCTTCCTGTAGGCCCTCTTTAGAGCCTTTAGAGCCTCTTTTAGAGGGCTGCTATAAGGCCTCCCTGGAACCTTCTCTTCTTCAGGCTGAACAACTCCAGCTCTTTCAGCCTGTTGTCTTCACAGGACTTTCTCTGGACTTTCTCTTCCCTTTCTCTGCACTTGCTTGAACAGCTCCATGTTCTTCTTACACTGGGGCTGCAGAAATGCACAAAATACTCCATGTGGGTTCTCAGGAAAGTGGAGTAGAGGGGGAGAATCACTTCCCTTCTTTTGATGCAGCTGAGGGTATGGTTGGCTTTTTGGGGCTCTTAGCACACATTTCTTTTAGCTAACAAATGCAAAGAAAGAGCATCAGTGAATAGTGTTTAATATCTGAATTTTTAATGAGAATAGAAAAAAGCTTATTTCACCAGAAAATGGCATAGGGCTCTTTCAGAAGTGCTTGTAGGAATTAGAAGAAACCTTAGCTAAAGAAATCATAATCAGGAATCACAAGGAAACAGGGCACAGAGACAAACATTTCTTTGGGTGAGGAACACAACCATCCCAATGGAAGAAGCCACACATTACTCTGGGTTAAAACTGAGCCTGTGCAGCAAGCAGTGACTGGCACACATCCATGCTAGCCCTAAACCAGGCAGTTTTGGAAGCAATGTAGGAAAGAAGTAGAGACATAGATTTCAGGGCAGAAAATCACATCTTTAGTAGGTAATTCAAACTTCTGGCAGGTTTGCATTGAAGGCAATAGTCTCATAACAAACAAGCAGATTAAGGCCAGCATGAGCCTGCCTCACAGAATCACAGAACATTTTAGGTTGGAAGAGACCTCCAGGATCATCCAGCCCAACCTCTGACCAACACCATAAGCTAACTACTAAACTATCTCCCTAAGGACCAGGTCCAAACGCTTACTACCTCCAGGGATGGTGACTCCGCCACTGTCCTGGGCAGGACATTGCAATGCCTGACAACCCTCTCAGTGAAAAAATGTTTTCTAACATCCAGCCTAAACCTCCCCTGGCACAGCTTCCATCCATTCATTCCCTCTGGTCCTATCACAGTCCACTAAGGAGAAGAGGCTGTTTCCCTCCTCACTCCATCCTCCCTTGAGGTGGCTGAAGAGAGCAATAATGACTCCTCTCAGCCTCCTCTTCTCCAGACTAAGCAGCCCCAGCTCCTTCAGCCTCATCACAGGACTTGTGCTCCAGGCCCCTCATGAGCTTTGTTGCCCTTCTGTGGACACGCTCCAGCACTTCTGTGTCCCTCTTACAGTGTGGTGCCCAGAACTGAACACAGCACTCCATATGCAGCCTCACCAGAGCTGAGTACAGAGGGATGATCACCTCCCTATTCCTGCTGGCCACTGAGTTCCTAACACAAGCCAGGATGCCGTTGGCCTTCTTGGCCACCTGCACACACTGCTGACTCATACTAAGTTGAATGTCAACCAATATCCCCAGGTCCCTTTCCACCTTACAGCTCTCTAATCACACTTCCCCAAATCCATATCTTACCATGGGGTTGTTATGACCCAGGTGCAAGACCTGGCATTTGGCCTTGTTAAACCTCATGCAATTAATCTTGGCCCACTGATCCAAACTCTCCAGGTCCTACTGTAAGGCTTCCCTACCCTCCAGCAGATTGACACAGCCACCTAATTTGGTGTCATCTGCAGATTTACTGAGGGTACACTCAATCCCCTCATCCAAATCATTAATGAAGATATTAAAGAGGTCCCAGCAATGAACCCTGGAGGACACCACTCATGACCAGTTGCCAGACAGATTTAGTTACATTCACTACCACTCTTTCAGCCCAACCATACAGCCCATTTTTATCCAGTGCAGGGTGTATTTATCCAAGCCAACTAAAGAAGAATGCAGTGAGAGACAGTGTCAAAAGCTTTACTAAAATCCAGATAGATCGACAATGTCTACAGCTCTTCCCTCATCCACTAGGCGAGTCATCCTGTTGTAGAAGGAGATCAGGTCAGACAGGACCTGCCTTTCATAAACCCATGCTGACTGGGCCTGACCACCTGCTTGTCTTGTATGTACCATGTGATGGTACTCAACTGACAGGTCTATAGTTCCCTGGGCTGTCCTTTCAGCCCTTCCTGTGGATGGGCATTACATCTGTTGGTTTTTAATCTACTGGGACCTCCCCAGTTTACCAGGACTTTTTATAAATAATGGGGAGTGGCTTGGTGAGCACTTCTGTCAGCTCCTTTAATGCCCTTGGGTGGATCCCATATGGTCCCATAGACTTGTGCACATCCATGCAGCACAACAGGGCACTGATCATTTCCTCCCAGATTATGGGGGCTTCACTCTGCTCCCCATTTTGGTCTTCCGGTTCAGGGAGCTGTACCCCCAGGGAGCAATTGGCATTGACAAAGACTGAAGCAAAATGAGCACTCAGCAGTTTGGCCTTTTCCTTATCCACGGTCACAAGCTTCCCTCCCAGGTCAAACAGAGGCAGGAAAGTCTCCCTAGCTCTTCTCTTGCTATTTACATATTTATAAAAACTCTTTCTATTATCTGTAATTATTCCATTCAGATTTAATTCAAGCTGAGCTTTGGCCTCTCTAATTTTCTTCTTACATATCTTCACAACAACTTTGTGATCTTCCCGAGGTGCCTGCCCTTCCTTCCATAGCTGATAGACTTCCCTTTATCTTCTGAGTTCTGCCCAAAGCTCCTTGTTCAGCCAGGCTGGTCTTGTATCACTCCAGCTCATTTTAAGATGCACAGATACAGTTTGTGCCTGTGCCTTAAGGATTTCCCTCTTGAGGACTGTCCAGCCTTCCTGGACTCCTTTGTCCTTGAGGACTATACCCCAGGGGTTCAACCACATCTTCAAAGTAGTCATAGCATAAGTGGATGGTGGTATAAAGGCATTAAATGAAAGGACCTTGTTTGAGAGAAAGGAAATAGTAAGAAAAGCCTGAACAAATAAAAACTGCGGGTTGAATGCAAGAAGGGATCAGGGTCTGGGTGTGGGCAGAATAACAAAGTACAGTGAGCTGAAGGAAAGGGAAGGCAGAACAAAAGGTTTTGAAGAGAAAAAGCCAGTGCAAACTTCGAAAACACATGGCCAAACACATTTTTGTTTGTTTCTTTTTTTTTTTTTTTTTTTAATGTGAAATTGAAGCAAGCAAGTGTAGATAACCTCATGATCTCTTAGTAATGGGACTGTGACCAAGCAGTTTGCTGTGAAAAACTGGCTGTGAACTTTCTTTGGGCACAATATCTTCATTTAAAATCCTTTGTCTAAAAGCCTGTGGGTCCCCTCAAAATGAGGAAACTTCTAGGATAAAAATTTTTGACCTTTTACTCTACAAGAATTTCTTCCTCTATCCTTACCCAAAAGACGAGATAGAGTCCAGAGCTTTATTGATGTGTAATAATGAGTGAAAAAGAATAAAGTGCCCATCTTAGGCTTTTGCAATACTGATAAGATGAAGGATTCTTGGAGGAATAATATCAAATGGAGCAAGGTTAAAGGTATAAAGCTTTCAGTAATCTCAAAAGAATCCAGAATTTTATCCACCCCTTTCTCTGTCTGCTTGACATTTTTATGGTGAAAAAAGCTCTATCTGGTTTCCAGGTAGATATTCTAGAGGGAAAAAAACCTGACATGCTAATTTGATCAGAGTAATAATAAAGCTTCTAAAGAGCAGATCCTTTTAGTGAATGTACACAATATTGTGCTGAAAAGTCCAGTGAAATAAAAATAGGCATTTGTATGAAGTAAAGGGAAAAGTGGGCCAGGGTGTTTCAATAATAATTACACTTGCCAATACAGGACAAAGCAATTTAAGGTGAATATTCTGGAGGGATCATAATTTTATTTTAATTTTTCTTTCTGAATATTATGTAGATTTAAATACAATGTGTTTTTTCCTGCATTTGAATGGATGCTAATTATAAAAGCTTTGAAAAATCAAAATTTCTATGAGTAGCTTAAATTAATCTATACTCTTTAGAAGCTCAATTAGGTGAAACAAACTTTCATCATGTGCCAGAGGCTTAATTTAGTTTGCCTAGGATAAGCAGTTAACCATATCTGTAATTTTTTAGAAATCATTTGAGGGTAATGAAGCAAAAACTATTAAGTATTAGAAAGCTACAGGCAGATTAAAATTCAGCATTGTTTATCACATATCTTAGGGTATTTTCTTGACATGTTTGTGTAAAATAAGCATTAAATTCCATGCTACATAGTGGCTCGTGGCAACAAACTGTCACTAGGGTATTAGGGTAAAATAACCTTCCATTTGCATTGTAGGAGTTCACTTGGGTTGTTTTATGATATTTCAGGAAGAATATTGTTTTAAAAGTGCTCAGTGTGAATGGAATTTTCAATAAGTTACAATAAAATATTAATAAATGATTTATTTTCGGCGGTAGATATTCACTCTATGTCCTTGGAGGTAAGGGTATTTTTTTTTCCTGTAAGAAATGTGATGTTTTCAATTACATTGATTAATTTTGTGTGAAGTATCAAGACTGACAAATTAAGCCAAACTCTGATGAAGAGAAGAAAGTTGCCTTGCTAAACTAAAGCAGACAACTTTACTATTCTGGGGTCTTTTGCTTTCTTTGAAAACAAAAATCAAGTTAGAAAACACAAACTTAGTTCTATTTACAGCCAATATAATGTTCCTATCTGCAAGAAGGATTTAGAATTCTCAAGGACTGTAGGGCGATCCTAACTGGATCCTGTTTTTACATAGATTTAGAAAGTGTAGCTACTTTGCTGTATGTCTGCAAATGAAAATACTGTATTAAACTGAGTTTATTAAACTGAGTTATCACTAGTAAATGTATAACAGCCAAAAATTTTAGAACAAGAAGGGAAAAAATGGTCAGTGGTATACTGCTCTTCTGATATCAAATAACCAAGGTTTCTCTCTAAATTAAAATGATTGTACAGTACCTTATATCTCTGCCTTAAGATCTCCATAGGGCAATGCCACAGTATCCCTGATTAGATGACTTAAAGCAATACTGACAAATTCTTTTCAACCAATATGACATACGTGACCTCAGAAGTAAAAAGACTTTTACATTTATAAAGTTACTCCTATTAAATGACTTGCTGTTCCTCTAACAGTGTTCTGATAAGGATTTAATGTCTTAAAAATGTTTTCTCTCCACTAAATACACATTACCCAAGACATTATTATGATAGTATTAATTTGCTTGCTGAAGTCATTTAATGCAATAGAGGCAGCCAAGAAAAAGTTCATCTCTTACTGGTTAATTTCATTAACCATTTACCATGTTTCTTTTGAAGCCATGTCTTAAATTAGGCTCCGAAAAATAAGATGGGTAATAAATCATGGAATGATAGAATGGTTTAGCTGGAAGGGACCTTTAAAGATGATCTATTTCCAACACTTCCTGCAAGGGGCAAATACATTTCTCATTAGATAAGGTTGCTCAAAGACCTGTCCAACATAACTATGAACATTTTTAATGACTGGGCATCCACAGTTTATCTACACAACCTACTCCAATGTCTTACAATCCTTATAATTAAAAAATTCTTTCTTATATCCAATCTGAATCTGTCCTCTTTTAATTAAAAATCATTATCCATGTCCTGTCACTGCAAGTCCTATTAAAAATCTTCTCTGCATCATTTTATAAGTCACTCAAGTACTGAAAGGTCACAGAGCCTTCTCTTCTCCTGGCTGAACAACTCCATCTCTCTCAGCCTTTCTGCATAGGAGAGAGCTCTCTGATCCATCTCTCTGATCATTTTCATAGCCCTCCTCCAAACCTGCTCCAACAATTCCACATTTCTCCTGTGCTGAGGACTCCAGAGCTTGATGCAGTACTCCAGGTGGAGCCTTCTAAGAGCAGAGAAGAGGGGCAGAGTAACCTCCCTTGACCTATTTGCCACACTTCTTTTGATGAAGCCTGGGATACAGTTGATCTTATAGGTTTCAAGTTCACATTGCTGGCTTGTGTCCTATTTTTCATCTAACAATATGCCCAAGTTGTTCACTGAAGGGCTGCTCTCAGTCACAGAGCATCTGAAATGCCTTAATCCCCTTTGCTGCATTGGTACTGGGGATTGCCCAGACTCAGGTGCAGGACGTTGCATGTTATTGAAGTTCAGGAGATTCATATGAGCCCACTCCTCTACCCTGTCAAGGTCTTTCTGGGCGGCATCCCTTCCTGCAAGTGTGTCAGCTGCACCACACAAATTCATGTTTTCTGTGAACTTGCTGAGAGTGCAGTCAACCCCATTACCTCTGTCATTGATTACTGACCCCACTGTGGGCCCTTGGGAGACACCACTCTTAACAGGTTTCCAAGAAGCCACTGAAACATTAACTGTAACTATCTGTATGCAGCCAAACAGCCTTATTCATCCCGCAGTTCATCCAATAAACTCAGATCTTACACTTTAGTCTGAATTGAAGGTCCTTACTCAGTCGTGTTGGTCTTGTGTGTTCCTTTCCTGATTTCTTCCACATTGGAATTGAGAGCTCTTGCTCGCTTAGAAAACTGTCCTAAAAAGCTCTGTTCAGCTCCATCCCTGAGGGCAGTTTAACAGTGGGGACCCCATCCACTAATTCTGTAAGTGTGCTCTCCTGAAATTCAGAGGTTTGACTCTACTCTTCACTTAGCCCATATGCCTCAAGACTATGAATTACACCAGGGCTCTGAGGCTGTTCATGCTTCTTTTTCAAAGACATCTCTGTGCGGTCTATCACCTTTTTCAGAATTGTTGTGAAAAAACCCTCCTTCCATTGTCACCCCATCCCACTCTTCCTTCCATACCTGTCCCTTCTGAACACTTAATAACCATCAAATGTAGCATTCCAGTTGTGTTATTCAGTCACAGCAATTAGATCATAGGTTTCTAGATGCACAGTGGCTTAGAGATCCTACTGCTGTTACCCATGTACCCACACTTCATGTGTTGGTACAGAAGCACTTCAGCTGGGCTGCCTGCTGTGTGTCACCTTTCTAGAGGAAAACACCCTAATTCATTTGAAGGATTTCATAGATTATTTTCCCTGCTCATTCTTTCTCATCAACAATCTCTTGTTTGACCACTTTGATAAGCTTTAGTTTTGGTTGTGTTACTAGTGCAAGGATCTAGATGATGCCCAGTGGCACAAAACAGCTTCTGAGAACCTTGATCTAAAAGTTTTTTGTAGCTGCTACATATGTAGAGTCTGGATGTCATGCAGGCTCCTACATTCTGTACCTAAACATACTGGGCAACAGACCATTTCTTCAGATCTGCCAAGTTATATTCTAAGTATTCCCTTTCTCCAGCTATTCTCGCACAGTCACATTTTTCTAATGACCAGTCACAAATCTGCAAAAAGGCAGCACACAGAGTAATCCTGTCCTTTTTTGAGGCACTGACATCAGTGAGTGCAGGTATGAGCAGAGTGCAGAATATCTTTGATTGCCACAAAGTTAGGAATTGATATACCTACAGTGATCAAGGGGGTTTATGCTCTATAATTTAAGAAGATGCACTTGCCAATGTCAAATGGCAGTAGATTTTGAACAAAATACTTTACACATCTAAATAAGGCCAATGAAGCTGGCGAAGCATCAGGAGAACCATTCTAATGAGGAGTGGCTAAGGGAATTAGGGTCTTTTATTCTGGAGAAAAGGAGACTGAGGGCAGACATTTTCAGTGTCCATGACCACCTCAAATGAAGCTGTAGTGAGGTGGTGGTTGGCCTCACCTCCCAGGTAACAAGTAACAGGACAGGAGGGAGAAGCCTCAAGTGGTGCATGGGAAGGTTGGTTGTTAGAAAAAATTTCTTCACTGAAAGGGTTATTGGGCACTGAAATGGGCTGCCAAAGGAAGTGGCTGCATCACCATATCTGAAGGTATGTAAACGATGTGTAGAGGTAGGTATAGTTTAGTGGTGGGCTTAGCAGTGCTAGGTTAATGGTTGGATTTGATAATCCTAAGCATTTTTTTCCAGCCTAAATGATTGTATGGTTCTATGCTATACACACTGTAATCAGTCTAGGGAGATGGCTGGCTTAAAACACTGGGGTTTTTTTATTGTGTGTATTTTTTTTTATTTGTTCAGTCGATTGGTTGGTTGTTTTTTGTGTTGTTGTTGTTGGTTTTTGTTTTATCTGTGCTTGTTTTTCCCAAAGGCTGGATAACATTAACACTCAGGCTATTAATTACATTTGTAGCCATAGTTAACTTAGCTGTATAGGGTTAATCAAGGTTTTCACTTCAGGGTGTAAACTAATTACTGCTCGGGACATCTGCAACTCATGGGTGGTACTACAAATTTGCAAAATGCACATAAGGCTCTTCATATTCAATTTCAGACAATGTTGAACACTAATTGGATCAGAAACTGACTTCTCTTGTTTAAAAATACTTTATTGCATGTAAGTTACATGAGAGCATTGTCTATTGTATTGCTGAAAATGTGAAGCAGCACCATTATCTGTAGAGGCTGGGTTTTTATTCTAAATAAGGAAAGAAAGAAAGCGGATTAACTGAACAAGTCTAATGGTCTAGTGCTATATAAACCTGCAATAGGAATTTAATCGCTCTCATCTACTTTAAATCTCTTATGAATCTGCAAATTAATGATTTTATATACTGAACTGGAAGGTACTTTTTGAATGTGCGGCAACTAATTTCTGCAGAATGGACTCAATGTTTGTGCCCTTTACAGTCTAGTAGAACTAAGTTATGCACTTTTACAGAGTTCAAATAATGTATTTACAGTCTTTCCTGTTGTAAAAACCCTGAACTCTTGGATCATGTTTTGGCTGGGGAAAAGACCTTTTCAGACTGACCGTGAGAGCTGTGAGAACCAGCATATTCTGCAAAGAGGTTATTTCTTGCAGAAGAGTACAAGGAAAACAAAGAGTATCCTATCTTTCCAAAACTATGATGATGATGACCTTTCAGTTGCCTTAAGAGACTTTCTAATATCTCATTCTTTCCCTATGTTATTCTTTGTTCTCTGACAAATCAATTTTTAAGAGGCTGACTTCCTAGGAATATTACTTCCTGAGCAATACTAAACAAGATACCAAAGCGTCAGATGTTTTCTGCTAGTAATACAGTTTTTCGTAGGAGTTAAAATTAAAATATCAACAAAGAAGGGAATAGTTTGTGAAATGGCAAAGTAATGGCAACTGGGAGGAATTGTTAAAGGGTAAAAACTGTGGCTGAGAAATGAAGTTTAGTATTTTTACTAAACCTTATAGAAATCATTAAATTTCTCTTTATGTCACTGTCCTCTTCTGCAAAACAAAAATTTCATAGTTATTAGGTTTTTTTGAGTTTCATTTCATTAGTGCTTACCAGTGTTTTGAGGAAAACCACTTGAAAACATTCTGTATGCAAAAAACATGCATATTTTTATAAAAGGCCTTCAGAAAACATTTCAAAATGCATATTAAATTTGTAATAAAATACAAAATGATGTGCCCCTCTGAGATGAGAGAAAGACTCAGCTCCAGGAGAAGTAATGGAAATTAATAAATCTGATTTCTGCAAGGCACCCAGCTGGTGATGCTTTACTTATAATTTTCAAGCAAGGAACACAGTAAGATTCATGTTCTTCCTGTTTGGAACATAATCACAAATATTCTGTCAGTTACAAGTCAGTATCTGGTATTGAAAACCTTAACACATTTGTAGTTTTTAATTGAGCTTGGCAAGCTTTACTAAGCAGTCTTAACAAACAAGCTAAAAAAATTCAATAAAGAGTGGTGAATCCTTTGCTCCAGTTACAGAAGACTCTGGGACAGACAGGACCTAAAGCAGCCACAGAGCTTCTCACCCAGAGTCCATCTTGAATGGGAACCCAGAATAAGTTTGTCAGCAAAACTGGTCCTTCATTAGATCTTAGAAACACAACATATTAGAACTCATTTAAAATTACAAAGAAAAATATCACAGGCTACACACAGAGAATTTGTATGCCTCTCCTAAGAGTGTTACAATAAGACACTTGAAGATAATCACCTGGCTGGTGTTTGAATTGTATGTTCTTGCAAGCAATTTACAAGACTCAAGTCTAGACAGTGATTGGAAGCAATGAGACCCCTATGTCTAAAACAGACATTTTAGGTTCATAGGAACACCCACTTCCTGCAATATATTAGCTGATTCACAAAATGGTACTTATGGAAAGGGCAGAAAAAAACACCTTTAAACTTCAGAAAAGCAGACTGTTCTTCTGTACAGGTGCTCCTGTTCCTACAGTACTTTAGTTTCTTTCCAGTGGAAACACTGAGACAATTTTAGGTTGTAGAATATAACTCACGGCCAGAGATTTTGAAAACATTTCACAACACCCTTGTTTTGTTTTCTATTTTTTACACGGTACCTTTTAAATGATGAAACAATAATATGGCTATAATTCCAAGTTCAAGTGATTTAGGTAAGTTCACACAAAGTGCTGGGGTATCATCAAACCACGGAACAATCTCTAGTGGTCATCATCATTTGTGACTAGTGTTTTGGGGCCTCAGCTTTTAAGTTTAGACCACACTAACTGTGTGAGAAATATTTTGTCAAGCAGTGTGAATTGAATTTTGAAGCAGGTATGTAGAAAGACTCATAAAATCCACATCTGGTGTTACTGGTCTACAAAGCAGAGGTTACTATCATTCAGTGTGTTGTGGAAGCACATTCAGCATTCTAAGGAGGTGAGCTTCATATGGAGACTCCAGTATTGCAATTATTCAGCCTGCCTCTTTATTGACTTAGACTGTATGGTTAAAAAAGAAATATGAAATCCATCCCATCTTATTTTTGGAGGAAAAACTTTGCAAAACCTTCTTAGACTTTCAGGTTTCTTTTTAAGATGCACTGCACACAGACAGTAACAGGATTTCTCCCTACTCATAATTCTTTCTTCATCAAGGGATGATCAGTTATTTAACATCAGCAATTTCAGAGGGCCAAGATTTTGGGTCTGGAAATGTGCCTACAAAGAAAAGTAGTGCTAGTCCATTGTCATTGTTAATGAAAGAAAAATAATCCATGTTCTCTCTAGGGATAAACAAGTGTACGTGTATGTGACACAGGGATCCAGGAAGGACTGTAGTAGAGAGAAGCAAGCTGAAAGGACATGAATGTCTCAATTCAAGAGAATGGTATAGGGCAGCATGTAAAAGGGAAGAGAGAAATAAAGGAGCAGCCTGCATAAAGGAAGTATGTAGTGTCAGTAAGTAGACATTAAATAAATGCAGTTTTGGGACAGTGCCACCTCAGGTGATGAGGATAAAGGAAAGTTTGCAGATGATGTCTGGAACCTACCAATATTTGAAAAGGGAAACTGGAATGCAGGGGAAAAAAGGAACTGTGAGCTTTCAGAGCTTCAAGAACCAAAATGAAAGGAAAATTGGAGCAAGTAGTGCAAGACTGAAAAGCATTGGTGAACTATGGAGAGTATTTAAGTATCCCTCTGAGCAGTATTTAAAACATGTATGTTTCAACATCTGTGGATATTTAACACTCTTTTCCTATCCTCATCCAGGAAGATTATGCCCTCTTCTATGCTTCTGAAGTCACCTTTCTTCTTCCAGTGCGAGAACAGGCACCATGCAACTGTTTTTTCATCTAATTCAGGTTTAGCTTGGAGTGCAACGACTAATGGCATGTATTTATGCAATGCAAAATTTCCTCTTTGCCTGGATTCTAAGGATTAAAAAAAAAATCCATAACACACCCTAAGCAAGACAAAACTTGTTTCTCAATTTCTGCTCAATTATTATTTCCAGAATCTTTCACTTAAGCTTTTGTACTCTATTTTTGATAGTGACTTAAGAAGTCTAATGTGTATTCTTGGGGATGTACAGAATGATCATTGTTGCAGCAGAGAATCTGACACTAACTTTCACATTTACCCAGAAAATTCTGTTTAAATTTTTTGTACAATTATTTTTTTCTAGAACCCAGTATAAGCATAAGCCTCCAAGCTTTATGTTCAAGGAGTGGGCTTTAAGTTGGGAGTTTTGGTTTTCTTTCTTCTGAGGACATGTTTTGTTCTTTTCTTTCTTTTTTTTTTTTTTTTTTTTTTTTTTTTTTTTTTATCCCCCTTTAGTGGTACTTAGGTTTCAGAGCATTCATGAGCATATGAGAAAATGACGTTGCCTCTTCTGTACACCACATTCAGACTGAAGTACTGACATCATGCTGTAAATTGATAAGTAAAAATAAAAATAAAATACGAAGATACAGAAACTACGCATACATAATCTTATGCATGCATACATACAAGTATACCTATTTTCCCTTGCACTCCATTTTTGCAATTATATCCTGTTTACTGCTAGCCATGAATCGTTGCAATCAACTATTAAGTTAAGCAGGATAAGAACACCAGCTTTGAAAGCATTGCCAGAATGACATTTGTATAAAAGTCAGTTTTTATATCTTCTAATGTAGATGCTATAAAGTGGTGGATGCTTTTTGGGTGTGCTTATAAAGGACTTTTGCACAGAACACAGGGTTCCATCTGCCAGCTCAATGCATGATGGACTGAAGAACACAGCACAGTATTCACAAGCTTTGGCACAATATTGATTGAAAGGGACTGCACAAGTTCTTTCTGAACCTAGCTTATGCCACATTTGTGGAAGAATTTCTGCAATATGCTGCTTTCCATTACAGAGACATACCCCTAGGTCTATACAGACAAAATGTTTTTCTTCCATTTTTCATTTCTAAATATATCTGGGACTGCAAAAAATGTGGCACAAAACCTTCTCCATGATGGTGAATTGGCTGTGATTTATTTGTTTTTGCACCATCGGAACAATCTGAGATTCTTAATATCAAAGCTCTTCTTTCTTCAGTGAACTTTGTAATTTGGCCTCTGATAGCAGTGAATCTTGCCACCAGCAATTCAGTTTTTTAAAACATTCACATTTATAAGAGGCCAGTAACCATCTAGCAATCATAACAGCAGAGCCTGTAAAAGACAGGGTCTTGAAATCCAGATGCTCAAAGTGTACTTCCTCTCCATCCTTTATAGGAAGTCACAGTGACTTTTTGTAAGTTTAATTTCACACACATTTTGGCTTCAGATTCTTTTCAATTAATGCTTAAGCTCTCCAAAGTCTCTTATGTAATTTCTGTCACGTCATACGCTAGTATTTAAATGTTTTTACAAAAAGAACTGCAATTCTTGATAATGACTGAGAAAAAGGGGGCCTTTTAAATGTACTTTACAGGCTTTCAATACCAGTTCTGAATGTCTCAAAACCACGTATTGAACAACACAAAATCTTTAACTATTCATATAGGAAACGTGTTATTAAAAATGCTAATGAATAGTCCCAGGGTGAACACTGTGTTATTTTTTCATGTTGTAAATCTCATTTTTCATATTGAATGAACTGTAAAACATGGCTCAAATAGTACACAGTAGCAAGTCGAGAAATCCTTATTTTTATATTATAAGGAGTCTGACACAATGTTCACTAAGCAGAATGAATCTTCCTACTGTTTTCAATGTTCAGATGAAGCTTTATGACAACATTTTGTTTTGGTGATATGATTATTTTTGCTCTAGGATGAATCAGAGATACAGACTAATGAATCACCCTCTAGAGTGCTATATCTGTGTTTAAGTAGAAGGTGATTATTACCACCTTAAACAACTGTTTCTGTCTTTCTCAAGAGAATTCAAATTATTTTATTGCACTAGCCATAGGAAACACAGAATAAAACCATGGTAGTCATGGTATTATTCTGGTTTCAGTATTTTGGCTTTCTTCATGTGCCCATCAACATTTCTACTCAGCCTGTGATAAGCTCTTGTGCCTCCGGTTATGTTTTCTCCACAGAAGATAAAGAAACCTGTGGATTCTGTCTAACACAGAAATACTTCCTTATGATCAAAACAAGTAAAGGTGCCTCCCCACCAAGAAAACACTTCAATCTCAAAGGCATCATCTAGTAACCTCTGTATTCTGCTTCTGAAATCTGTTGTGATGCCACTGACAGCACTGAATAGTGTCCACCCCTCACTGCTACAAAGGAGCTGCAGAAGAACACTTGAGTGCTTCAGGAGCGGGGGGATGACACATGCTGTGTGCTCTCTCAGCCTGCAGCCTGTTTCCCAGGTCCACAAATATCGAGGTTATTCTGCTGACTGCTTCACAATGCAGGCACATCGGAGTGATGTGGTGAATCAGGCCTGTAACCCTGGGTGAGTGCAAGGGCAGCCAAATTGTGAAGAAGCATCCTGCTGCCCTGATAGCTCTTCATTTCCTTTGGTATTGGTTCTCTTCATCGGAAAGCAGGAAGAGTGTGTTCAGCAGTGTATGCAATTAGGAACTCCTTTTTAGGGAAGGGAAGAAGCAATGTGAATATTTCTTATTTAGCAATGTGATGTGACTGTGCCTGTAGAGAAGGGAAGTGCAGGGGCTGCAGACCCTGGGAGGGCTGGGCTGGGGGCTGCATATGGAGCTCGGGCACATTTAGGTTTGAGGTCTGCAGTCAAGTCGTGGTCAGGGAGAAGTTTGCTCTGTGGGTTGGAAAGGGGTTTGTGTGTGAGTGTGGAGGGACTGAAGTACTGACAATTGAATATAGATTACCAGGTACGTCAGCACACCTGGGCATGTCCTCTCTGTGTCCCTGCTGTCTTGTCAGATGCAAGAAAGGCCATCCAGAGAACTGATTTATACTGTGGTTCATGAACATTAACACAGAAACAAGTGGCTGACTGAGCTCTGGATATCACTTTGATGAAGACATCCAGTGGTCTTCCCTCAGGCAAATGTTGTACTACACATATCCTTAAGAAAGCTGCAGTAAGAGTTACATTGCCATCAGTTAAATTTCTTCCATCTTTCGACACTGAATTCGTGTAAATTCCCTTTTTAAGCCACTGGATCTTTGAGAGACATGTACCTGCCCACCGAAGTGAGGGAGCATCATCAGGGTCCAAACTGTGCCCTGTACTAACAAATGACTCTGATCAGTATCTGGACAATTTTAGAAGGTTTAAAAGCCACACTTTCTAGACATCTCTCTTCAGGGAAACACCATACAGCAGAATTCATTGAAAAGGCAAACAACTTCTATAAGCTTCTTGCAGGAATGATTTAGCTACACCCAGGGAAAGTGTAAAAGCTATTGGAAGCAGACATAGTATCTCAGCCTGTTTTTGTGCAACAAATTTAAGAATGCCTCATGAGATCCTTTCCACATTTTCTCTAAATGAAACTAGCAGCCCAGTTTTGTTCTTGTTGATGTCAGGGAGAAAAGGAGCACTCTCTGAATTTGTTAGTGTGCAAAGGGATTAGTTTAAGGATAGTTCAGATAGCTTGTCCTTTCAGCTTCTCTTCTGACATCTTCCCTCAGAGTATCCTGGCAACAGTAGCACTTCTGACAAACAAAAGCCATAAGGGCATTGCTGCATCCCCTCAGAATGACAAAAACTTTCCATTTCAGAATTTGTTCAAAGAGTTGTTTAAATATGAGAAGCACTACAGCTGGAACAAAGAAAGGCATCACTGAGCAATATTATTTTAGAATATTTTTGGAACATGCAGCAGAGCAACACTTACACATATGAGATGGACTAAACTATTATAATTTTCAAATGACTTTCTGGTGACCTTAATTCAGGGTTTTCTCAAGTAGATAGATTCAGATGTGATATAAAAACTGAACAAAAGGGTCTGCCACAAAGCACAAAGACAAGTTTGCAGGATGAAATTCTTATGAGGTCGAGAAATTCCTAGTCTTTAAAAATTACATTTAAAGAAAAACACTGTTCTCACTTAATGCATTAGCACCTACTGTTACAAAGGAATCTATCTGAATTTTCTTCACAAACCTATCATCCATTTTTTTAAGTATAGTTACTTGTAGTCCAACATTACGGAATGGACAAACACTGAACTGCCCTCTACCATTCAGCAATCTGTGTATCTACAAAAGGTACAAAGGAATGATCTAGGACTTATGTAATTGATTTTGAATCTTATTTTAAATCTTAACCACTGGCAGAAATAAAAAGAGGAAAGATAAATTGCATACAGATAAATTGCATACATCTCTGGCACTGGTCAGACTGACATTTGAGGAGTATGTTTACCGCAGTGCTTGGTAACACAGTCTTGATTGATCCTATCATTACAGAGAATCTTGTGGAACATGAATATAGCAAAATAGTCCCCACCACAAAGGCCAAATCAAAAATGCATAATGCCAGCACTGGCCTGTGAATAGCAGCATAATTTTGCTACCTATTTCCAACTGTATTTTTTCAATCTTACTTCATATGCCAATAAAAAATAGGAAAACTCTAGTCTTGAAGACACTCTAGCTACTAGGTGTTGACATATGAGTTTGTTGCAGAGACTTTTCTTGTAATCCTGGCTGAGCTGCACCAAACTCGGGTTATCCACAAGTCTCAGCTGTAATGCACTGTGCTAGACAGGTGCCATCCGGGAGACTCCCAATAAAGGGCTCATTTCCCACTCTAATTTCCATGTTAGAACAGAGCAGAAAAGCAAGAAGCAAAATATCCTTTTACCTATGGCTGAACTGCAGGCCCTCTTCAAGGGTCCCAGCTTATGGGGTGCTGTTTGATGCCAGCTCTTTATACCCCTGCCCAAGGAACTGCAATGACTTCTTTCAGTTCATAGGTGAGAGAGAGAATTAGATGGCAACACTGAAAGGAATTTTTTTAACTGCATATTGTGCAGCTCATTCAGTAACACAGCAAGTCCTTTGTGAATTCTGTGGAAGTTTCTACTGTTTAAGTCTACTGTACATTCACTCCATATAAAAATACTGGTTGTGAACTTTCTTTAAAGTTGTGGAACTTATGCATGACTTGCATGTGAATAAAGTGAATTAATTCATTACTGAGAAGCTAGATGAATTTTTGCAGCTGTTCAGCCTGGGGACCTGGTTCAAAGCATGGCCAGAGTGACTGAAAATCCTTATTGATCAAGGCAGTTTTAGGCTGCAGTCTAGCATAGCAAGGAACATTAGAAATGTTAGATTGGAAAAGAAATTAAAATTACTTCCTTGCTCATGTTATCTCCAGAACAAAGATTTTAAAGAGTGCTACTGTGCAGGTAAGTAATGACAGTATATGTGTTGTCCCCACTGCTGCCTGACCTTCAGGGTGTTAATTTGTGTCTTAAATGCAGCTGTGACACTCACAGCGAGTATTCACAACCAAGATGTCAAAGGAGCTTTACAAATTGCAGATCAAGTACAGGATGTTTGTTGTGGCACAGAACAAAGTGAGAAAGATGAGAAGAATACCTCCTTTCTTCATGTTTGACTTTCTTTCCAATATTCTTTCATAGATGATCTTTGAGGTATGCTCAGAAATTCTGGGAAACATTTTTTTTTTAATGTAGATTATGAAATACTGTGAATAGAAATTAAGTAGCTTTCAGAGTTCATTGTACTGTTATACATTCAAAAATAATGGCAAAAATAATGTTATTTTATTGTTAGAACACAATTTATGTAATTTATTTTTCTCAGTAGTTTGGCAGCAGTCTTTATGGTTTTGTGTTTCAAATACAGCTATAATACTAAATAGTATAGTTATGTTTGTTGTTAAAAGGGCTTATCAAAGGAGAAAATTGATAGTATGACAAAACAAGAATTACTGTTGTGTGAACAGAGGCTCAGAGGACTAAAACACTTTGTCATGAATCTGAAAGAAGTTGTCTATACAACACAAATTCTTCTCTAAGGGTTAGAAGGAAGTTGAAAAAAACAATTAAAGACTATCTGAGAGTACAAGGCGTGGGGAGCAGAAGTGATAAGGGAAAAAAAATAAAAGAAATCCAAAACCGGGAAAAAAGTAGGGAGATGACAGGGACCACAGAAAATAGAGACCAAGTAAAAAAGCAACAAGTTTAGAAGAAAGTTTTCCATACCAAAGTTGGAACCATTCCAGTATTTGATTTTCTGCTAAAAAGCAATGTTGTCTTTTTTGAAAAATCATCTCCTGGATAATGATCAAGTATTAAAAAAATCACAACAGAAGCTGATAATATCTGTATTTAAGACTGGGCTTATATATTTCATATTAGTAATGAAGGATACTTTGGATTTGCTGATTGTTTTTCAAAAATAAGATGGAATCCAAGAGTGGTTTCTTTCTCTCTAGACTGTCTATTTTACTTACAAAGGCTTCTCACCTGTTTACCAGAATGTATTCTGGAAACATGGCCCTGCTTGAAACTGTAAAACTCTTTGAAAAGTTTATCTTATATATTAAGTACCTAATCTGAGGAAGGAAAAGGATATATAGCAGAGAGGACTGAATGGACATGCATTCTTTCATCCTGGCTGGACCTAAGTGCTGCCAGGTATTGTTACAATAGTTCACTGTGGCTGACGCTTCTTTCTTGAGAATTAGTTTCTAGAACTATTGGGAATTTAAGGAATCTGGACATTGTGTTAAAATAAGCATCAGCACAAGTGACTAGAAATATTCTGTCAGCTGTGGTTTTAGGTAAACAAAACTACTATTACACCAGGCTCTGAGCAGCTTGACAGGGAAAGACACACACACTGTTCAGCAGTTTTGCTGCGAATCAGTGCTGCACATTTTTCCAGACAGGCTGGGAGATTAGTCACCAGTTCCTAGCTGAGGAATCCTAAATCCTACTCTGCAGTATTTATTCCCACCCTGAGAAACAGCCTAGATCAAGATCACACACTACGACCACTTCTGGCTAGTGCTATCTCTTTAATGTTACTTCTGTGATCCCTAACACTTGCAACTTCCTTACAGTTGCTAGAATGGTGAAAACAATTTTTTTTACTGTGTGTTGTATGAAGCAGAGTGTTGAAAAGCAGTGACTGTAGTAATTGTGTGGTCAGATGGTTTACAGTTCTTACTATAAAAGATGCTATTTCCTGGTTTATAAAAGCTTGCTAGAATCACCAACGTTTCATTATCTAAATAAAAGGATTTACTGAGTAGGATTCTGCTGAGGACTTTTCTGAGTGATATACCAGTCGATATTTTAATTACTATCTAATTACTATTATGGAAACAAAATAATAGGTATTACATTTGTGAGCAGCTCCAAAACAAGAGGGACCACAAGAATATTAAAGTATTGAAAATAATAGAATCACAGTGAAGACACAGGATCATCCCCCCTTCAACTTCAGAAGCCACAGTATGTATGAACATTACATGAGTGCCCAGCCTAGTTTTAAATTACAATTACTGCCTTGGTCATAGGTATTAAATGAGAACTTCCCACGTGTAATGCTCAAGTCATGGAGCCTTTAAACAGGGTATGAATCTTTCTCAGTCTGCCAGAGCACTCAGATGTGTCAGGCTTGCCTGGAAATGGGCATGCCTTTTACCATTTTGCTATACTTTGAAAGCTGCTTCATTGATGACTTTATTCCTTTGAGGTTATTAAAGCATCCATTTCCGTGCTTGTAGCAGCAAAACAACTTTACTTAAGGTTTCAGCTCTGGTTTCTGCTTTATCATAGCCACAAGCAGCCTATCTTAGAGCTATCTTTCTCATACTAGAGACCAGATATGCAGATCTTGTGCCAGAAGAAAGAGAATTTTCAGTAGCTTGAGGTAGTTTGCTTTCTGCTCCTTGCAGGCAAACCCTGTAGAACTGCTTCACTCAGATTCTTCACAGCCATCTGCAAGTCATCAGGGAGGATCCCCTGCACAGACACTTGGACCAGAAGGAAAAGGTAACCAGAAGGCAGGAATAAGGCCATGGGATGAACAAGGAGGAATGTGGAATGGCAGCATGAGGTTTGCTTTGTTCAATACCTGTGGAGCTGAGGTATTGGTTTGTCTGCTAAATAGAGTTAACCAGGCTCTCACTGTTAAAGGGTCTCATGAAAATAAATAAATAAATGCTTTCACACAGAAATTTAAACATTTAGTGGTGATTGCCCTAAAGTAGTCTAAAGGGAAATTAGAAATTATGTCTTCTGAGAAGGGCTTCAGTAGTTTTTTAGCTACATGAGGACAATAAGCAGAAAAACGAAACACTGAGTAGATGCTTTTGAAGTAAATACCTTCCATCCTATGCAATGAATAAATAAGAGGTCTCTGAAAAAAATGGTATATGATCATATTCTGTGTCATACTTTATGTTCATTGGAGTATTGTATTAGTTATATGTAGAAACTTCACTTGTAATCTCATGCATTTTATGTACTTGGTTGTGTGACTTACCATAGGTATCTGTGTGAATTCTGATTGCCTGTTTGCACACACATTCTTTTCTTTAATAATTGCCCACCCTTCTCCTCCTCCCTCCCCGCCCTCTTTTGAGTTGCTGATTTCCCTGAAGAATGGGGTAAAATCCTCTCTCAGGGGGCATGGGCACTTTGGAAAACAGCCCAGGAGGTGCTGTGCCACCCACCCACAGGGAGACAGTCACATGGGGGAAGCCTCTTTTCCTTCTCCACACAAAGCAGTATCCCTGGTTCATTCAAACCATGGTGTGAATAGTGTGTCAAATGCACCCATGAAGGATAAATTTCAAGAGCAAATGCCATTGCTTATGAATGCAGTTACTGAAACAAATACACCTGGAAATGAGCTGAATTAATCAGCATGTCACCCCTACTTCTGCCTTTTAGAGAAAGTCAGATCTGCTGCCTACACGCACCCAACTGCAGTAAGGCAGTACTGAGCAGGGAGCTTAGGATGCAAACATCTGCTGCTCTGTCCCTGCCTGAGAGAAAAAAGGATGGTTTCAGCAAGCTATTACTAACTGTGCATGTGCTGTGTAATGTAACATGCAAATCTACTTGTTTAAACATTAATTTGAGGTCAGTCCAGTAAAATGCTGATATTCTTATAGTTAGTTGAGAAACTGCTCTTTGGTTGGTAATTTTCTTAATTTATTATTATTTGTTATTATATTTGTTATTATTTATTAAGCCATTTGATCTTGTTGATCTTGCTATTGGCAACAATTCTTTCCCATAATGGCTTGTGCAGATCATTTAAGATATGGATCCAGTGCCAATCTAACCTCTAAAGTTTAAGGCTAAACTTTCTGGTTTGAGGGGAGGTAGACTAGAGGACCCTGTGAGAACACTGACTTTAGGAAACAGGCTGAATGTGAAATCATTTTGCCAGTTTGAGGAGAAAATGTCAAGAATGGAGCAAATGCAAGTAATCTTTGTCAATATTTGTCTTGCTGTGCTTACAGGTAAAAAGGATCAAAGCTTTGAGGGCTCAGGTAGAGCTGGTGATTTAACAGGTGCAGAGAAAGGAAAGAGATATCATATAATCTCATCTCATACAAATATTTTGTCAACTTCTGCATTTCACATGGCCAGTCATATATACTAGTTATTTACTATTGTAAAAGAAAAAAAAGCAAAACCCCCTTCATGCAGAATCTGCTGTTTCATGGAATAATAAAACTATTAAAGCACAGAATTCTGCCAGCTAAAGGATACATAGATATCCTGGATAAATTGGGCAGTCAGAATAGTCAATTTTAAATGAAGATCCTCCACAAAGGTCCTGACTCCAGTCTTGTATGCACTTATTTCTGGCAGAACAAATTTTAAAAACCTCCAGTTTTGAATACAACCAGGAATTGTGCCTGATTTTTAAAATAAAGGCTAGATCTGCAAATAGTTAAGCCCTTCAACTGCATGCAATTGTAACACAACTATGCACACATAGTGTGTGTTCGTGGAGCACGTGTGTGTGTAGAGGATCAGCTGTGTGTTACCCTTGCACTTTAACCAAGAGCACACCCTGCTGCAAAACAATAAACAGTTACTGTTCTAAGTCTTTAAGTAGGCAAGAAAAATTCAAACATTTGGCGTTCTTTTTATTTTGAAATTTTTAAGTAAGCATCCATATGGTATGAAATTGACAAGATTAGAAGGGGGGAACTGACTTGATGTCATTAATTTTTGTCTGGGGAAGGAGGAGTTTATTTATGCTACTTTTATGTGCTGGTGATGAAAGCACTTGTGCAGTAGGAAAGTGAGTACACATTTTCTGTGTGTACCACTGCCAATTGTCAAGCAAGTCACTGATGCAAATGGTAGTAGTTCCATGGGTGAGCTGGCACTGAAGAGTGGTGAAATTTGTTTCTAGAAGTTGCCACAGATAAATGCTGACAGCTACACAGTGATGAGCAGCTAGCATCTCCAGCCCTGATAAAGGAGGAGAGGGTTCCCTGGTGCTCATAGACCCCACTTCTGCTTCAGTCTCTCTCTTTCTGTCTCTTCAGGACAGCTATGAGTCCTGTTATTGCAGTTAGTTCTTTTCTGTGAGCTAGACCCTATATCCTACTTTATGTTTTCTCCATATGACAGAACTTAACTAATAACTCCTCCAGTCTCAATGTTACCCAAGCTTTTACATTTTTTTTCCCTATCTTTTTGCCTCCACTCCCAACCCCCTGCATGCTAGTCCTTAGCTGACCCTACATCTACCATTGGTTTGCTTCTTCTTAGTTTCAGCATCATATTCTTCTGGTATGTCTTTCCCCCCTCTGTCCTCTCTCCCCTGGTTACTACCTCATTATGACCAGGAGCAGAACCTGAAATTCTTCAGCCTGTTGCACTGCAGATGGACAAACAGCTTAGAAACTTTTAATTTCAATGGTGAAACTTTCTAAAAGTAAAGTAATTATAAAAGGGTTTTGTTGGCTATATCCCTAGAGTCTGGTAATATTTGTATGAAAATATTAAACTAGGATGTTCTTGGGTACATAAGATTCTTGATTTAGCATGAAAAAATAAAATTACTGAAATTCAGTAACAGTAACAATTAATTATTTATTAGTGGGTACTCAGAGATTCTGAATTATGAATGGAAACACACTTATAAATTATCCAAAAGTACCCAGAAACCTAACAAGATTATTTTGAGTTATTTATGAAGGAAATTTTATGGAGCACTGATGCTTCTGTGTTTGCATGGACATAAAAAATACAAATGTGAAAAAATGGCCAACAAAATAGACATTTGGACTGATTACGACTTTAAACTGATTTCTCTTGAATAGTTGCATAGGAAGAAGAGGGTTTTGTTTTATAAAACCTGGTACATTTTAACTTTATTCTTCATTCTGCATCAGAACAAAGCAGTTAATCTTGAAACTTTTTTTGTAAAAGACACTATAATGATCCAATTAACTTTTATGTGATAAATCACTATGTAAACTAAAAACATAATAAATATGAAATTTCAAAGAGAAGTATGACACTCTTTCACTAGGTTGATACTGGAATATTATGACCTTTTCAAATTATTTCAGTTGGCTGAAAAAACTTATAATTTCAACTTTAACTATGTACATATTATGAATGATACAATTATAAATAAAAATATATAATTTAAATGGACCTTCTGGAAAATATAGAGATAAAAACCCCAAGTGTTATAAAACTGTTACCAATACTCTTATGGCAATCTTACTGTGTGAGATTTCTTCTGTGGTATTGTACAATTTCCTTATATATGTATTCCTAACCTCAAATATATGCTTTTAAGACTCAGAAAATTAATTTCTGCTGATCTGCTCATTTTGAAGTAAACCTCATAAAGCAAAAGGGCTTCTCAGGGCTGAGTGCAGTATTTGTTACTTAGTAATTTAGTCTGTAGAGCATAGTGACCATTTTAGAATTAGAATCAGATTAGACACATGAAAAATCCAGTGCTTTTGCTGTCTTCTCTTTAATGGAAAGTATAATAGCTACCTAAAAAACTTACATGTCAGGATTTCTCCCAGCAAGTTATACCAGGTCAGTTCTGAATATAAGTGCTTTAGTAAATGCTAGCAGTTGTAAGATATCAGGATTTTAATTTACAAGGGGAAATTACTACTCAACCAGGCAGTGTATCTGACATTGACTTGATCTGGGCATGATTTATGAGGTGATAACTTTGATTCAATAGCTGGTACACTCATTGTGATTCACTGAAAGGTGACTGATTTGACATATAGTGGTTGCATTTGAAAAGTTAATTCTCTTTTGGTTGTTTCTCTAGGTTTAAGAGAGAATACTCATAGTTAAAAGGTGTATACCACTGGAACTGGTGACTACTCTATAGGTGGAAAGAACTGAAGAACTGTGACATCTGAATAAAAAATAAAGAAAAAAAAGGTGTAACCTCTGTACAAACTATTTTCTTTGATAAATGCATCCAATTCCTGCTCTTATAGGAGATGTACCTTAGAATATTTTTTGTGGAGTTGCTTGCTGTTTGATATTGGCTTAACCCAGAGGATAATTCAAACTTGAAATGTGTCATAGAATTTTACCATTTCAGCTTCAGCAGTAATACAGAACTGTAAACTGTGCCATCCAAGCCTTGTGAAATTGGCAGTCTGGGATTATATTTTATCTGTTGCTTCTGAGGCAAGAATGCTTACATTATGTACTAACTGATGTTGATTTCCAGAACGCCAACACTGCCAGTTCAGTCACCTTTGTGAATGCTGTATCACTTTGGCTATTTTCTGCCTTGAAGATCTTTGCTACTAAGAGAAATAATAAACCTCCACTTGAAACTGTGCTGCCCCACAGGCTCCTTAATTACAGTCATAACAGAGCCACAGAATTCATCAAACTGTGGATTGCTTGGTCCTTTTTTTGAAATGGAACAGAGTCCCTCTGGAGACCTGTGTGTAGTGGAGTACCCCAAGGATCAGTGCCGGGTCCAGTCCCATTCAACATCTTTATCAGTGGCCTTGATGATGGGACAGAGTGTCTACTCAGCAAGTTTGCTGATGACACAAAACTGGGAGGAGTGGCTGACACCCCAGAAGGCTGAGCTGCCATTCAGAGGGACCTGGACAGGCTGAGAGTTGGGCAGGGAGAAATTTAATGTATTGTAACAAGAGCAAGTACAAAGTCTTACATCAGGGAAAGAACAACCCCAGGTACCAGTATAGGTTGGGGACTGAGCTGTTGGAGAGCAGCACAGGGGAAAGGGACCTGGGGGTACTGGTGGATGGAAGGATGACCATGAGCCAGCAATGTGCCCTTGTGGCCAAGAAGGCCAATGGCATCCTGGGGTGCATTAGAAGGGGGGTGGTTAGTAGGTCAAGAGAGGTTCTCTCCCTCTACTCTGCCCTGGTGAGGCCACATCTGGAATATTGTGTCCAGTTCTGGGCCCCTCAGTTCCAGAAGGAACAGGAGCTGCTTGAATGAGTCCAGCACAGAGAGACCAAGATGATTAAGGGAGTGGGAAATTAAAGTGAGCTTACTCTGCATTTGTATTTCTTTAACTGAGAAGACCATTTATATCTAATTTTAAATGAAATTTATTGTTCTGTAATTTTGTATTTTTTACTCCTGCAAAAAACCCCAATCCTTCAGTTATTAGTATTAATAAAAAAAATTAATTTCTTGCCTTCCTCACCTTTTCTCTAACAGATTTTTTCCCATTGTAGAATCTATTTTCTTCTTGCTGAATAAATGGGGCTATTTGTGTTGGTTGCTCACCATGCATACATCGAGAGAGACTTTAGTCTTCAAATTTAATTTGCTTTGATATTTGGAGCTTTGCATAGATATGCAGTGTGGAAAAACTCTCTTACACTATCTTTTAAAAAATTAATTCAGTGCTTGTGAATAGATCAATATCCCCAGAGGCTGGAATGTTCTCTTTGTTGCCTGAAAATACACAACAAAATGCTGGAAAGGTTTAATCTTCTGGCTGGTTTCCTTGTGAAACTGAGGGCTAAAATGAAAAGCTCTCAGTAAGAATTTTTTATGCTCATTGAGATTTAAGAGTGAGTGTTGAATATACCAAGGAAATCATATTTATGTTACATGGGTGTGTTGCAGTTGCGTGGTTTATTCATTTCTACTCAGGCTGCTAAGCAGCCTTTTCATGGAAAGAATCTATGAATTACCACTGAGATGAGCTGAATTTGAATAATTAAATAATGATGTCGAGCATGCAGTCTCATGGCTCATCAGTTTTCTGTTGCTTAGGTAGATAGCTTGTGGACATGTTGATAATCAAAAAATGGAATTACAAGGAAATTATTTTCATTAATTTAGTAATGTTTTTCTAACTAAATCTGGCTTCCTTAGCCAGATTCCTTTCTGTGGTCCAGATTGACCAGAGGTACTACTCATATAAGGTCAAAGCTACAAAAATTTGAATGACTTGGATCTTACTCTATACCTCAGTACTTGATTTTACCTAATTTGCTTTTTATTCATTCATTTAGTTAGTTAGTTAGATTGTTTATTTGTTTTTGTTGATGTTGTTGCTGTACTATAGACAAATGGCTTTGTGGATTTAGCCTGAAAATTGCAGGCTTACTTTCTGGTTTGGATAATTTTTAGAGTTACTATCTAGCAGCACCATAAATGTGTATGAGGTGAAGTGAAATAGCTGAAATATTTGCACAGTTAGAGAATCTGTATGTGCATCAAAGGGAGTAGTATTGATCTGTTTAAAACAATTTTCTATTGTTCCCTGATGTAGATGTAATTTTAAATTCTTCTATTGTCTATTTTTTTTAACATGTAATTTTAAAAATGAAAGCAGGCAAAAAATCAATGTTCACATTTTAAATGAAATCCTGCTTGCACATGTTGTGCAGAAAAACCCAGGCAGATCTGTCATTCTAAAGATATTGCTAATCCTGCCAGTATTTGTAGAGAGATGCTATCCATAAATGTGTGGGAATAGTTAAACTAATTGCTTCATTCACAGTTGTAGGATATGCATTCTCTTCCTTGGTTACAGCAAAATTCATGTTGTTTCCTTTTCACTGTATTTCTTCACGAAGATCAGGGCTGAATATCAATCACAGAAGCATCTGCTTGTATTAAGCATTTCTTGCTCTTTTCCTGGTGATTTATTGTCATGTTTGACAGTGGTTGTGTTTATGCCATGTAGATGCTGTCCAGAATCATCTTCTTATTGTTCAGTAGTGTTTGAGCACTCATCAATTAAATGCACTGCTTAGCCCTCACATTACTGGAATTGTCCAAAGTGGCATCCAAACAACCTCTTAGAAGAATCTGAAATCTTTAAAACTTTAATTAAACAAAATGTCAGATCATCTGTGTGTCTGCATGTCACTTGTGACCACCCATGTATTTTTGCTCATTAGGAAATATTAGATGACATTCCTGCTGCAGGAGGAGAAAGTAAAGAAAGTAAAACATAAAACACCTACTCAGAGTGCAGGGATACTTAAAATAAATATGCATGTACAATAGTAGCAGAGGAAAGCCTGGCTGGTATATGTTTTTATGCTTAGTTTATATTTTTATAACAGAAAAGTCCAATCTTAAGCCAGTTAAAACTGCTTAGTTTTGTAGAATCTGAGCATGACTTTCTCATGTATTCATATATTTTAACTAGTGCTTTTTCTTACGAAGATGCATATTTTCTTTCCAAACAGGTGCAAATACACTCATGACACAAATCTAGGTAACAGAATTGTCCACAGATATGAAAGGCAGAACATTTGAGTGATAAAAATATAGAACTCCATTTTCTAAGCTAATGGAGACACCTATTTTTGCTTATTGCAGCACTTAAGACACAGTACTTCTATTCAAAATTATCTTTGTTGTCCTTGCCCTTTTCATTTATTCTCTTTTAGCTTACTTCTTTTCCTCCACTCATTTTTTTTGTTGTTTCAGTCCTATAGTCCTATCAAACTCTTCTTTCTTGTAATTTTCTTAGTACTTTTTGGACTAGGACATGTTTCTAGTTTTTCCCCTCTCCTCTCCTCTCCTCTCCTCTCCTCTCCTCTCCTCTCCTCTCCTCTCCTCTCCTCTCCTCTCCTCTCCTCTCCTCTCCTCTCCTCTCCTCTCCTCTCCTCTCCTCTCCTCTCCTCTCCTCTCCTCTCCTCTCCTCTCCTCTCCTCTCCTCTCCTCTCCTCTCCTCTCCTCTCCTCTCCTCTCCTCTCCTCTCCTCTCCTCTCCTCTCCTCTCCTCTCCTCTCCTCTCCTCTCCTCTCCTCTCCTCTCCTCTCCTCTCCTCTCCTCTCCTCTCCTCTCCTCTCCTCTCCTCTCCTCTCCTCTCCTCTCCTCTCCTCAAGGGACAGCACAAATACTTATTCTACTGCCTTCTCTTATTTTCACAAACCACCAGGAAAAAAGCAGAGAGGAAAGCTAATTTCCACTCTCATGTGTTTTGATGCCCAGTCTTCTACACAAAACATCTTTGGCTTCCACTCATTTTTTCACTCTCTAAAAAGAGGAAAGTTGTATTTCTCCTGAGTATCTCAGGAGACACCAGACAGTGCCCTAATTGAGATGCATGTTATAGCTTTTTTGTATTCTTAAAGTTACACCATGTCAATTACCCACCTGCTGCTTTCATGCTAATAAAGATGTCTGGAGTGGAAAATCCTTGCTAGGCATAGATATTTGACAGCAGTATCATGTGGATATTGTAAGGCTTAAACTGCATCTCTTAAACTGAATTCCATTTCATATTGTCACATGTACCCTTAAGAGTGCACCAAGTAGGGGGACGGTTTTATTTTTAGGGGGTTTTATTCTTTTTACAAAATATTCGTTGTGAATGACACTGTTTCTGTAAATACATAGAACAGTGATTGTTTGCTACTTTTAAGCATATATCCTAGTTGAAATGAATCATCTTTTTTAAGAGTATTGCAACATTCCTTTACTAGTATAGAACATTTTCTTTCCTAACTTCAGTTCTCTGAAGTAGACAGGAATATGCAGTGTGTTAAATCCCTACATTGTCATTCAACACAACAGTAAATATAGGTGATCTCCAAACTCCAAGCATATTTTTCAAACAATATATACATATTTTAGAATCATTTAAATATCACCATATAATAGACACCTGTGGGAAAAATCATGGAAAAACAATTTACCTAGAGAATTCAGCAGGTGACAACTTTACAGTAGTTACAACACATTAAAAAAGAAAAAAACAAACTCTCAAAAGTAAAAAACTAGGCCACGTTCACTGCATCAGTCTAAAAGGTTTATGATCTCTATTCATTCACTCCATGTCACAATTTTCTATGCAGATGATGACCATGATTTTGCTCCTCTGTTTCCCTCACCCTCAGTATACGAAGTTCTTTAGCTAGTAACCTGATTTCCCTCCTTTCCCTCAAACAAATCCTCAATGTGGTTGTTCAGGAATTGTTAATTTATCCACAAATTTTCAAGCACACATGCCTTCTTCATAGAACTGTTGTGCTTTGTTCCTACAAACACATGGTGCTGAAAGCCTCAAATCCATCATATATATATTTGCACCTAAGTATCTTTAATTAATTTTAAAAAAGCAAAAATCCAAGAAAATTATTACTTTCCTGTCATAAGCATTTACAGCATTATGAAAAAAATAGTCAGAATTCCACTGTTTCCGGATTTCTAAATTATCCACATGATAGGTTTACCTACAGTTTGGGATTTAAAAGCATGTGAAATATGCATTGTGGAATATAAAGCTGGAAAAACATGCTAAAGAGGTTTACTAGAGTAATCTGTGAATTGAAGAACAATTGCAGTTGAGAAAACTGCTGAGATAAAAAGCTAAGCACATGAAATGTGAAAAACAGAACAGAAGATTTTTTTCTCAAAGCTTTATTTATGTCTTGGTTGTCAGTGTTTGCAAGAATTTTCAGATAAAAAAAAAAAGCTGTTCTTTTTCTTATATTTAATTACCTTATTCCTGAGATTACATTAATCCCTGTATGGAGGGGAGAAAAACCCAGGTAACAAAATAAATATGGTTGGTAATATGTTAGACAGTATGATATTGTGCCAAGACCAGCTGAAATAAAGTAGAAATAATGGTAAAATGAAGATGACTCACAAGAATCAGGAATACGTCTTTTAGCTTTTCTTTAGAAGAACGGCTTAAGGATATCGTTTGTTTCAAGCTTTTTTATTTCCTGCTGAAGCAATGCTGAAAGTCCTGCAATTTCACTGCATTAATCTAAAAGCTCTAATTCTCTTTCCTGCATGGTCCATGTGATACTTTTCATTCTTGCCTAAAGGTCAGATCCTATACGTGCAGTTCATTCAACCTGAACTGCTCTTGAAAATAAGGAACTAGAAGAGGCAAGGGGCACATGCCCAAGGGGAAAAGCATCTTTGGACGTGGTCCTTTATTAAATGCAGCAAAAAAAGTGTGTGTGCATGCCAGGAATGGGCTTGCTTTTTTCCTCTTTACCCATCTGCAAATGATTAATCACTTACCTGCAAAAGGTAGTCTTTAGTCTAGGAAGCCACAGTGCTTTCTAAGGCTTTATCCATGGCAGCTCCTAAGTGTCTACCTTTTACATTGCATTGCTGTCTACCATTTACTTTGCACATGTATTATCTGTGTGCTTGTATAGAGCACACAAGCAGTGCACTTTGTTGTTTTGTGCTGGGGAGGTTGTTGTACTTTATTGTTTAGGAATTTTTTACTTATGCTTTTTGCACTGAAGCTTTGTCTTAAGCTGCAGACTTTAAGAAACAGCTCTAAAATGACTGTTCTTGAGAGCATGCAATGAAAAGACTGCAGAAGTAATGCAACAGTTCTTGAAGGTATGTATCTCAAAGTTTAGAGTCAGAAGATTTTTAGTTCTGGCAGTATGAAGTATGGCATTTTGAGTAGATACGCTTCTTAGTGTATCTGAAAGGTCTAGAGTTCAAATTTGGGACCTTAAAAATTATAACCCTTACTTAGACATAGCTGCTAATTTTTTTCATTTTGAAGGTCTGGTCTCAGCAAAATCTGCAGATTTTGCCCCATGGTGTTATTTCAGAGACTGTAAGCAAGAAAACTTAAAAATCCTCTGCCACACACTCAGGTCATTTTCTGTGTCGTCTCAATTAGAGCAGGCAGGCAGAAATCTGCAGGTACATCCTACCAACTTAAACAGCCCATGAGGCTTTGCAGCCATAGTGAAGATGGGAGATGAGAAACCTGATTCTGCAGTATTCTCCAAGTAGACAGATGATCAGGAGACCACTTTCTCATATGGCTGGCATACCTACTGTACCATTTGAAACTACACAGTTAATTAAATATTGCAACAGTTTTGCAACTTAAGGTTATTAAGACATAGCTTATTGCATGTATTTCTTTCTCTAACAGTTTAAGTTTGGGATTTTTTCAATCTCTGTATTAAAATGCTGGTTGTCAGGACAAACAGGTGACATGTTTCTTGTACAGTACATGGGTTTTTCTTAATTTTCATATGAGATATTAAAATAGAAAAATGTGCTATTTTAAAATAGGAAGTGACTTGACATCTCTAGTTCATCTGCACCTAGACATCTCCCACTGTGTAGATTTTGAGTACTAGAATTGGCATTGCACCCTTTGCAGGCATATCTTTGGAATTCAAATTTATGTTTTCACTGAAACTCTTTGCTTTAGTAATAGAGCCAGTACTTACATCTCTAGAAAGGATTGGGGATTTTTAAATATCCTTCACTGAACAGTCTGTTCCCTGGGGCGTGTCTTTACTACCGTGGGACTATGCATGCTATGCAACATGCCAAGGACTATGGAATAAAGATATATGTAAGGAACTACACAATGACTTGTGCTTTCTAGAGGATGGTCTCCAGCCAAGTGCATTTGCAGCCTGTCAATGCTTGTTGGCAGATAGAGATACCCAGGCACACTGAGGCTTCAGAAATACAGATTTTTGAGTGATTACACACTGCTGCTACCTTTGTAAGTATTCAGAAGATAATTTCGCAGCTGCCTTTTCAAATGCAGGTCTTTCTTCCATTTCTGAACAAAAGCAAACAAATTAACTCTCTGGGACTTCAGAACAAGGCAAAACAGATGTTATTTCTTATAACAAGATTATGTGTTTAATTCCCAAATGAGTGTATTTTATGACATCATGACTGTAACAATCTAAAAGGGTAAGAGTGGCAGTAAGGCTCATTAATTTCCTTGCTTTTTGTGCTGCCTTCAACTTATATTGAACAACCTCAGTATGCCTGTGCTTGGTGGTTGCCTAATATAAAATTTAATAATTGTTTACCATTGAAAGACTTATTCTTCTCAGAGTTTACTTTCTGCTGTTGAACAGCATTTACTATGAGAATAGTAATTATGAATACCAAGAAAATGGAGGTCCTTATTTTATGAAGACTTCCATGTTGCTTGCTCTGCTGCATGATGTCGTTTTACAGATAAATGAGGCAGAAAAATGAGATCACATGGGAAGTGGATTGTTCACTGTTTAAGTGTTAGGAAAAAAAAAAAAGAAGGGAAATGCAGTATGTACCAATGTTCTTTGCCAGGCTCTGTCACTGAAGGCACATTTTTGGGATGTTCATGCTGTTGCTAGGGAAAAATGGTCATGTGAATCTCTTATATAACATCAGTAATATTTTTTTGTGAAATACAGCTTTCTTCTAATCTCACAATTTATGCCTCTAACAGCAAGAGCCCATACATAAGGCACCTGGTGTGAAGCAAAGGAAATAAAGTCACTTTACAAGGAATAATGAAAAAAACAACAGCAGAAGAAAGCAGATTGCAGTTCGAATGAGATTAGCTGGTACTGCCCTGGCTTGTATTCCAAAAAGATGAAAAGAGACTGAATTATTAATTTGAGGCAGGTTTTTCGATAAACCAGACTCTATATCCATTTGGCAAAGGACATGGAAGAGGAGTGAATCTGTAAAAGGAAGTGGAGGGGAAGTTTCTATGGTACCCAGATGACAGATGAAACTAATTTTATCGTGTGCTTTTCCAAACGCAAAATGTTTTAGGCATTTTAGATGTGTTCAAAGTTATGCATGGTAGAAATGTGTAGCCAAACACATGCATATATTCTTCTGAAATTCTCCTTTCCCAGAAATTACACATGTAAGGGAATCCTTTATTATTCTAAACTCTCATGTGACACCTGAATTCCTCACTTATACTATGTTTACTGTATGTCAGCATCGGGAGTCTTGGGGTGATAGTTATGAACAAATAGACTTAATTTTAGCAGCTGAGGTTAAGATAACTTTTGGAAGATATCTAAATTAACTGAGAAAACAACCAGTGGGTTGTCAGCTCCAATGAAGGCATAGTTTTCTCCTAAATCTTGCCAAGATGTAAGAAAGGTTTAAGGTATGATAGTTTATTCTAAAAATTTGTCAGTATGTATTTATACAAGACCAGACACATTTCACACAAACATCACTTTACAATCAAAGTATAGTTAAGACTGTCAAGCCATAAAAAGCAGTAGTACATGTGTACAAACAAAAAATGAAAAAATAACAAAAAATCCCCAACAAAACACCCCAGACTTCAGAATAAGATTAGAGATGTAACTAATGATGTTTGAACACAGAAATTGCATCCAATTCAGGACTAGTGAAAAGCTTTTGTTATTCTAGTCATGAAAAGAACTGCAGCTCTGCCTCCTTTAACTCACTTGCATAGATGACAACCCTCAAATTCTGCTCTGTGTGCTGCATTGTCTGTGCATAGGTACTTGCCATAATTTGATTGATTGTTCTTAAAACTGGGTACAGGACAATCCTTACATATCCCTATGCTCCTTGTCCAGAGTTACTATTGGCCTTCTAAGACAAAATTGAAGACTATGAAGAACAGATCCAGTGTCAGTCATTGCTGCAATAATACAATTTGATATTTCAACTAATATGTTCAAGTATATGTATTAAAAATAGGATAATTTCCATTGATAAAGCACCAATTATTTGTTTACCCTGTAAGGATGGCACTCAACCTTATTTGTAGACAAAGTGACAGTAACGAAACTCACTTGAAAGAGAACAGTCACTTCAGAATCCATTTTAAAGAAAAAAATAGATAGTTTTAATACTTGTCTTCATGTAAAGCTATGAAGGATCTCACTCACCTGCAGACTAAGAAAATACAGCTGACTAAAAAGAATGTAATTGAATATTATTGATATCCATGTAAGAATTGAGTTAAAACAATGAATTTTTAATTGCTATCTGTATCAGAAATCATAGCAAGTAGCATACATGTTCACAGGACACAAGTAAATTTTAATGGCTAAACAATTCATTACATACTTAACATATTTAAATGCAAACAGGTTTTTTCCAAAAATTACATAAGAGGTGTCACGGTTTTAAACAGTAAATAGACAGTGACAGATGCTGTTATCCCCACTACCCTCCCAGGGGAAGATGAAAAAGGGAGTAAGGGAGACTTTAAGGTTGGAAGAAAAAACTTGGGTAGGTTTAATGAGGTAGCAATAGCAAATTACAAATGTATATACAAATATGTAAATACGGAGCTTGCCCTCCTTGGTAATTACTTCCCAACTGGAGAAGTCCCACACTGGACTGGGCAGTAGATAGGGGTGCCCAAGTCCAGGGTCTCAGTGACAATTTCCAACAGTCTCACAGAAACAAAGCTATCTCTGCTTGGGAAGGCAGGAGGTGACCTGCCTTGGTGAATGATGTCCTTCTCCAGTGAGAAAACAGGGAGCAGCAGGGGGGAAAACAGCAGTTGAGGTGGAAGCAGTGGTGGGGATGGATGGGGGGAAAGGAGTGATGCTGGTGGGGAAGTAGTGGTCGGGGGAGGTGGGGGGGGGAAGCAGTGGGGGAGGGAGGAAGCAGTGGGGAAGGGGGGAAACATTAGTTTGGGGAAGCAGCAAAGGGAGGTAGCACACCAGCCAGAGAAGCCCCTAAAGGTTTCTTCTGGTAGCCAGTTTGGAGTCTGAGCACCATGGGAAGGAATACTGTGACTGCTCTAGTGTGACCTGACCCAGAGTCTCTTACCATAAGCTCAGATGCTCCCTGTTGTAACCACCACATCAGCAACCTGCCAGTTCCTGCTGGCGTCCTAGGCAGGTTTGTTTTTACCTGATCTTCTCAAACCTGGGCAAAGGCAAACTCTTG
Organism: Heliangelus exortis; assembly: GCF_036169615.1. Classification (NCBI taxonomy): domain Eukaryota; kingdom Metazoa; phylum Chordata; class Aves; order Apodiformes; family Trochilidae; genus Heliangelus; species Heliangelus exortis. The sequence continues at coordinate 26,839,511 of NC_092454.1, read as the reverse complement.
TACAGTCTGAATGTATTCCTGTGTCTGCCCCTAAAATGCCATGTAAGGCTAGATATTTCAGTTAACTTTTCTGTGTCTGCATACAAAATGAACAATATCAATTGTTTAGAAAATGTTTTAGACCTTAACTTGTATTCATATTTGAACAGGGTAGAAGCTACTGCTCGATTAATGGAGCTGTAAAATTGAATTAGTTTGCATAAAGGCATCCTGGCCACTTTTCTTTGAGAAGCCAAGGTTGATCCCTATAATATTCTCACCCCATCTGAAGCTCAACAAATTGATGTTTTACCTATCTTATAAAATTCTGCAGAGGAAGTAAATCCAAAAGAAAGTCAGATGGAAATTCCACTTTATTTACTGTTCAGATAGAGCAGTGGCAATGGGCTTACATATCCATTTCATGTTTTGAAGTTTACAGCATTATGAAAGACAGCTGATCCTTCCTCAAGTCCAGTCCCTATCCTCTATCCTATATTGCAGAGCTACAGGACCTTGAGAAAAGAGCTCGGTGTTTTTTCAAATTATACTGAAAGGTAGGTAGATTGTTAGGTGTTATGCTATTGAACAATCTGATGCCCAAAATTCTGTAACTTTTGTCTGCTTATACTGATGTAGTGGGGCCATTTAAACCACATTTTTCTCCAGACAGCATAAGTGGATCCATTTAGTATTTCTCTCTTTCAAACCTCACTATCTTTTGTGAAGAGCTGGAGAAAAGACCATTTCACCTGTTAAACACTTCACTTTCAACAGGGCAGTGTGAAATCTACCAAAGATGGGGCTGTATTTCTAGCAAATAAAAAAATATACTGTGAAGCGATGCAACATCAGGGTTTTTTGTTTATTTCTGCTTATGTTTAATAGAGCCTTCTGCAACTGTACCCTATCCATATATTCCTTGCCTTGCTTATCACATGCATCATTCTATAAGCTAACTAAAAGGCTTCTCAGACATTAAACTATCATTATGTAATGTACACTTAAATGTCATACTCACTGAAATCTATCTATGCTTTTCTGTGAAGCAAAAATGCCACTAGTTTTCTCATAGACTTTTCCTTGGAATCAAGCACAGTAATATTTGTGGAGACTGGTTTATTTTCATTATATTTAGATGGAGAGAAAATTATCTAATTGCATCAACACGTAAGGAGCAAAGGCATGAAAGTTAAGACACATTTCTTTGGAATTCCCAGAGGCTGATATGCAGGTAGTGATTTGCACTATGCTGGTAATTTCCCTGCATTTTTACCACTGACTTTGGTTGTACTGGTATCAGTATGCAAGACTATAGGATGCACATCCAAGCAATGTAGTAAACTGTCAGCAACTTTTAATAGACATTTTGATGTCATGTAATGTGGCAGAAGGTTTGCAATCCAATTTTGGTGGCAAGATTTTACAGCCTTACCTTTAACTAACAGATTTTAATGCCTGAAGAGACCATTAGATCACCTAGTCAAATATGTCTGCCAGGGACTCCACATTAAGTACATCTTCTGGAATGCTGCCTAGATTTTGCTTAGAAGTACCAAAATAATGGACAACCTTCCATTCCTTTTGGGAGTTTTTTGCAGCTGCTAATCACCTACACTGTTAAATTTTTAATCTAATTCCTATTCCTATTTTGAATTTTCCTGCCTTTCTTTTTTTTATCCTCAGGCTTCTGTCTTTCCCTGCTAGATTAGAACATTTTTTATTTCCTTGAGCATGTGGTTATATAGTGCAATCAAGCTACCTGCCAGTATTTTGTTTGATAAGATAAACAGAGTGATATTTTTAAGTCATCTCTCACCTGAATTTTCTGCAACCTGGAATAATTTTGCAGCTTTTTATCTGGATCATCTTCAGATTTTTTTCAGTGACATTTTAAAAATAAACTGTGTGCAGTGTGTAGAACTGGAGGCAGGTTGCCAGTATCAATCTCACCAGTACTATTTAGAGGCATAAAAACACCACTGCTTTTAACTACTGTGCCTCCTTATTTTCATCTTGTGTAGATATGTACTGCATTTTTCAAGTGGGTAGTGGTGAAGGAAGGGAATTTTTGTTCTCCATAAAAAAATGCTGTGTTTCAATTTCAGAGGTCTCCTTGGCCTTGTCCTTGACTACTAGTTTTGTGTAACCTTCATCAGCTTCCTCTGGGCTTTATGCATGCTCCTGAATCATACTTAGAGATATGGGGGCTTATGTTACTCACTTCTAGAAGAAGCTTCTGTTTAGTATTCATTGTTTATTGGCAGTTGTTACTGCAACTAATCAAATATCTAATAATTACTCTTTCTATATATGCTTTGTATGGTATTTATCATAAATTACTTAATTAAAACATAATAGATGCTGAATCAAAAGCCTTTTTATTTGTGATGTAAATTAACCAAACAAAATTATAATCTTTCTTTTGAAAGTGTTGTTTTTTTTCTCTTAGATGACCTATGTTAATCTAATTTTCATTTGGTATGGCATGTTAGCTTTTATATGTTTTTTCCCAATACAACATAATTACCCATGATTTCATGGTGAAGCATTCTTAATATTTTATGAATCCTCTAGGGTGCCTTCAATATGCTAGCTAAGAGAACTCCAGAAAATTCTTCATCCAACTTACTGATAATGTGTGACTGGAAGTTACACAAGCCTTTTGATGTGAAACTACACAATACTAATTGATACTTTTTAGCATTTCCCAAAGATATTAATAGATTTAATTGGATGTCTATAAAGTGATGTTAGTAAAGCATTGTGCTTCTTTTCAAATCCTAATCAGAAGTATTTTCACCAGTTTGAATGCTGTCTTTAATGTGAATCTGTTTGAAATTCTGATTTGGAAGAGTACTTTGATGAAGACAATCTATAAATTCAGTGTCAAGATCTTCACTGCTTATAAAATGCATCCCTTCATTATCTCCAAAGCTTAAATGAGTTAGAAAGAAATGGTAAATACAGAAGACAATATAACCTGATGGCAATTTAACAATATCTTGTTATATCATTTCTTATGGTACATATTGCAGGGTTTTTCTAAGAAAAATTCCTACCTTCTTCAATGAGATGTTACTGAAATTTGCTGTCCTTTTGTTGTTGTTTCTAATGCACCAGTAATATGTTCCAGACATATTTAAACATACACTTAACTTAAAAAACGTTCAGTGAAAATGGAAGCATTTGTATTTCTTAATTTTCTTTAAAAAAAAAAAAAAACAAAACCAAAAAAACAAAAAAAGAGAAGATGTTTGATTGCACTGTTTTTTGGGGTTGCATTTGTTTGGGATTTTCGTTTGTCCAAAAAGAGATAAAACATTGCCTCATGGCCCAGCTTTTTCATGGAAGAGAGGCTATCTGTCAGAAACAGACAGGAATGATAATACAATCAAAGACTCCATCTAGACACAAAAACAGGCTGGACCGCAGATTACACAGATCACTCCCTAGATCTATGTGTCTTTCTCAAGATAATGTGCAACTACATGTGGAAGATAAGTACAACTACTTGTGGAAGAGTTACTCTTTTGTCACAAAAGAAAATATTTAGCAAACTATGTACTCCACAGCTGTCAGATGATGATTTTCCCATTTAAGAGCATACCAAAATGTAGCAATTTCTGTATAGAAGACAGAAAAGTTTGTTTCTCTCCAAATGAGCTGACAGAACAAATACCAGCAAGGTGACACTGTTAGAGGGCAATGGGGAATTGTAGAGGGCAGGGGAATAAAGATAACCTTTTCAGATTCCAGTGCTGTAAGAATGCAGGATCACTTAGATGTGGAGTTCACAAAAGATTACTGAGAAACCAAACAAAAGTGACCAGTTTAGAAACGGGAGTGAATACTGATGAGACTGGAGAAAAAAAAAAGCAAAAAGTCATGGAAATTAATTCAGAACATGAATTCAAAAATATCATGTGGAAACAGGGAACCATTTTGTGTAGTGGATCCAGTATGTGAGCACCTCAATGACTGGGAAAAATAACTTGAGGAACTGCAAGAGCCCAACAAAGTCTGGAGCAGAAACATTCAGAGGTCAAAAAGTGACAATTAGTGCAATAAATAGTCACATGTGTAAATAAGAAAAAATTTAAAAATTAATGCCAAGTGAAGTCTTCTCTCATGAGATCCCACCTGGAGTACTGTGTCCAATTCTGGAGCCCCTATTACAAGAAAGACATGGACATGCTGGAGTGTGTCCAGAGAAGGGCCATGAGGTCAAGAGCACCTCTCCAATGAAGACAGACTGAGAGAGTTGGGGTTATTCAGTCTGGAGAGAGGAAGGCTCCAAGGAGACCTTATTGTAGCCTTCTAATATCTGAAGGGGGCCTACAAGAAAGTTGGTGAGGGACTTTTTAGGTTGTCAGGTAGTGAGGTAGTGACAGGACTAGGGGGGATGGATTCAAACTAGAGCAGGGTAGATTTAGATTGGAAGTTAGGAAGAAGTTCTTCACCATGAGGATGGTGAGACACTGGCACAGGTTGCCCAGACAGGTGGTGGAAGCCCCATTCCTAGAAGTTTTTAAGGCCAGGCTGGACAGGGCTCTGAGCAACCTGATCTGCTGGGAGGTGTCCCTGCCCATAGCAGGGGAGTTGGAACTTTATGATCTTAAAGGTCCCTTCCAACCCTGAAAATTCTAAAATTCTATGAAGTCTAGGTTCCAGCTTGAGGTGCTTTAACTGAATGCCTCCTAGGTGATACTGTTGGTGGTTTGTGATAGGAATAATAGGAAACTGTGGGCATTTTTTAGCTATTTACTTGCTGTTTAAATGGAAACTATTGGGTTCAATATGACTCAGTGTGCAAAGTACTGAATTAACTTTCAATATCTCGGCACTCAGTCATCTGTTTATTATCCTCCTTTAAATTTGTGGCCTGATTCATAGCCTATCACTGTGTGATTTCAAAGCCAGGTAGAAGCCTACAAATACTGTACTCTGATGTATAATACCTTGCTTAAATATATATATATATAAATTTTGTGTCAGTTTTGTGAATTTTATTGGACTTTGTCAATAACTGCTTTACAGCAGGATAATACATGCCTATACTTAAATACCTGACTGAGAGGAATCAGCTTCACTCAAGGCAGAAGGAGCTGACCTGGATAAGCAGATGTTTTTATAGTCTCTGCCCTGACATAGTGCATCAGTGGGGCAGGGTGACCTAACAGCTGCTCCACTCCTGACAGGCTATCTACAGGCTTAACATCTCTGGCTGGCAAACAGCTACCTGTGTGTCCTTCACAGCTGTCAGTCTGGTCAGGGAGCAAGGAGACTCCTGATGCATTTAGTCTGACTGTGTTTTGCCTGTGACCACAACACACCTGAGTTTCCAGCACTTCGAAGTATGGGAGCAGCTATGACTCTCCTTATCCCAGTAGCAAACCAGTTGGCTACTACATTCTTTAAAAACTGTGCTCAACCTCATGATGGCTGCTCGTGCACTTAAAACTTGATCATCTGAGTCCATGATTTTTAAGAACTACAGTATTTTAGTTGCAGCTGTCAGAACTGGGGTTCTCTACTAATTGCACTGTCTGTAAATGGCTGCTGAAAGCCCTCTGCTCTCACAAAGGTGACACCCAGTTCCTCCTTAATTGAATTTGCCCATGCATTACAGTCTGGAAGGTGAACACGAATTGACACTCATGTGAAAAGTCACATGTGTTGTGACCTGAAATGACAATAAAAGCTGAGCCAAAAAAACAAAAACAAAGAAAAAGAAAAAAAGTGCTTGTATTAGATATACTATTATATACACCTAATTTAAATAAGCTAACAAACAAATATTATTAGGTACACCTAATAATAGAAAAGCTTTATGAATTTTCATTAGGCAGTTGTTCCTTAACTAAGACATATTTCTTGTTAACCATGAACGGCCAGCCTGTCCTACCCATTGTGTGTCTTTAGGTATGAAACCGTGGGCAAAAACAATAGCAGCATTACCACAGACAGTGTATTGCCTCAGAAATATTTCGCTATCTTCACAAGAAAAAAGATACAAGCTATTTGGTATCTTCGGTAATCTTAGATCAGTCCATGGGACTTTATTCAAAGCCAGATTTTTTTGTGCCTTTCTGCCCAAGCACAGATATTAAGAAGAGGACATGCAGATGCACTGAAAACCAAGCAAGCACATGCTCCAAGATGAAGCTCCATTTATTTGTCAGTGTGGCTTTAATTGCAGCTCCTTCTAGCTGTGTAAAGCAGCAGAGCAAGCAGAACCAGAACAAGTTATAAACAGTTCGAAGACATTTTAGCCTATTGCAGTAGAGGTCCCACTGGTATTAAAATGTGGAGTAAATGAATGCAAGGTATTATCACTTTGTGACCAGAAATGCACAAAATAATTTTAAAGGTGAATCTGACACACAGGTAAGTACATACTAAACAGCATAAGAAAAACAGGAATTACATCTACTGCATATTAATGCAAAACTCGTAGAGATTTCATGATTTGAAATGACCCAAAAAAACCCAAAACAAAATGCAGCCGATGTTGGCTGCCTTCATTTGATTTGGGGTAACTAGTCAATTGACTTTTTTAGTGGTCTTAGAAATCCATTGTACCTCAATTCTCTGTCATTATCAATTTGCTAGGAGAAGGGTGAGGAATGGAAAGAAGACTGAAAATGAAGTTTACATAAATTATCTCATTTGTGCACCAGGACATTTATTTGAAATAGCCATCATGCCCAGCAGGTTACATTGATTTTTGTCAACCCTTTCTTTGGTGGAAGTTTTTTGACACTTTGAAGATTGATCATCAGCAGAGGCAGAAGTTTTCTGTATTCTGACTTCCATTCAAGCAGTATTTTAAAGTTTTAATGTTTAGATTCATTATATATTTGTTATAATTTGAATTAATTTCTGTTGGTACTGATGAACATAGAAAAATGCCATATAGCAATAGCAAAAAGGGTAATGGTTTTAAACTGAAAGAGGATAGTTTTAGACTACAGATTATGAAAAAAGTCTTTAATGTGAGTGTGGTGAGACATTGGAAGAGGTCGGCAATGAAAGTTGTGGCTGCCCCCTCCCTGGAAGTGTTCAAGGCCAGATTGGATGAGGCTTGGAGAAACCTGGTCTAATAGAAGGTGTCCCTGCCCATGCAGGGGGCTTGGAATTAGATGACCTTTAAGGTCCCTTCCAACCAAAACCAGAATATGATTCTAAGATTTAAGTAGACAGTATTTTCTAAGATATTTTCTTTAACTGTTGTAAAAACTGCCAAAGAAGAGAAACTATTTCTAAGTCAGAAAATAGCTTTTCTCCTGCTCTCCTACTGAACAACAGCATAGAGTCCGGAAATATGTGCTTGCTGAATTACTAGTAGGATGTTTTTTAGGCATTGGACTAGAACTTGAAACTTGATCTGGGTAAATAACTAAAAAAAAAAATCTTTGCCTCCTGGGAATAAAGTAAACCATTGGGGAATTAAATATTCAGTATTAGTTTGGGCCAGATAACTGTGAAAATGTAGGAGAAAATTAACAGATATACAGATGTTCCCTTAAAAAAAATTAAGTAGTGATGTTTATAGTATAAACAGCAGATAAAAATTGGAAGAGATTCCTTGGCTAGTTGAAGTATCATTGGTGCCATCAGAAGTTTAAACACAGAATGTGAAGCTGTAAATACCCATGAGGCATCTTACAGGTTAATCAAACATTTGCAGAAAGTCTAGTCAATATTTCAGTATGCTGAACTCCATTATAATGTTGATACTGGTTATTGGCTGGGACATGGCAACATGGACTGCATAGATAAATGGCTTACATGACACTGGCAATTGAGCAGAATGCTGCAGAATCATGGTTCTGTTTTTCTTAGAGAGCTGTAGCTCATCTCTGAAGGAAGGCATTCTGCTAAAGAGACCAAAGAGCAGAGGCCATTGATCATAAAATTAGGACTTTTTAACGAAAACTGGTACAAAAGCAGAATTGCTATGTGGAATTCTGCTTAGAAGAGAAGTAATTTCTCTGAGTGTCTAATGGCAATGCTAGCTAAAATGTCGTCTAACAACTCACCTCTCCTCTCCTCTCCTCTCCTCTCCTCTCCTCTCCTCTCCTCTCCTCTCCTCTCCTCTCCTCTCCTCTCCTCTCCTCTCCTCTCCTCTCCTCTCCTCTCCTCTCCTCTCCTCTCCTCTCCTCTCCTCTCCTCTCCTCTCCTCTCCTCTCCTCTCCTCTCCTCTCCTCTCCTCTCCTCTCCTCTCCTCTCCTCTCCTCTCTTCTGAAAGAAAAAAAAAAAGCCAAACCAAAATTAAAAAAGTATTGACATTTTTGTTTATTTTAAAATAAACATGAAAAATATAAGCATAAAAACATTTTAAACATAAAAATTTTACTGGATCTAACTCTAGATATATTATTGTATCTGAGCTACAAACTAGAGCCAAAATATGAGACCAAGTTAACAGGAAAGTGCAGAGAAGTGCAAAAGTCTTAAATAGGAGATATTTAAGCAATCCAAGGCCATCTGATCAAAACAAAAAGAAGGTAAATTCTCTCCTAAGTGCTTTTAACTTGGCTATTTGGCTTGCTAAGTGGCTACAAATTATCTTTCCCTGTGTTTGTTCACATGGTGATGTATAATACATAATGCATAGGTTTTCAAACTGTTGCCTGAATTTATGATCTACAATATATGTATGATAGCTAATTTTGAAGCTTAATGAACTGATTTTATTGAGAAAAATAAATATGAAAAAACTCTCTAGCACATGGACATATTTTTCTTCTGATTACAATTTTCTGCTCAAAGGATGTTCCCTGATTTACCATAAGAAAACTCACTCCTGCAAACCTGCATTATTTAGTACTCTTCATCTTTAAATGTATTATTTAACTTTCAGCAAATTACCTGGGGACACAACCCGGCAGAAAACCTGAAATTAATATTTTCCATATTACACTCAAATTGATAATTTCAGATAAATATGATACACTTTTCTTCTTTTATAAAATTTATTCTTAGAGTAGACTGAGGAGAGACTCTGGAGAATTTTGGAACTTAATTTCCTGCTCCTGGGCACATTTAGATGATTTTCTCTGTCTTATCTATTATCATACACTTTATTCAGGGAATGAATCCCTAAATTCTCACTCAGTATAAGTTAACACTAAGTACTATTCCACCTGAGAATACCTCAGACTTTAAAGCCAGATTATTTTTGTTTCTGCTGATGTTGAAACAAATGGTTCAATGAAAAGCTCTAAAATTCTTACCAATGAAAGAAAAATTGTTACTTTTTCTAAATATAAGCCAAAGGATTAAACAATGGAAGACAAGGGTTTTTCTTTTAATGTCAGCTTTACCCTCTGCAGATCAGAAAATAGAATTCCTTCCATATGGACATCATTACATCGTGCACTAAAGGCTGGTAGTCTGTAATAACAGAAATGCACCAGTGATCAGCTGTAGAAAGGCTCAGCAGTAAAATCTCTCATGCTTTGCTTGATTTAACAATAATAAAAAAAAGCACATATATATTACCTTTTAGAATCCAGATAAAATATAGACCCTTGATACTTTTCTTTGCCTTCGTTTTATTTACTGTGTGGTGACAGAGACATGACAGTTTGCACTAGAAAAGTAGTCTAAAATCCACTAGAAGGGTGTTATATTTTGTGACTATTAAAAAGGCCTGTGAGGCAGGCAAGGTTTATAGGGAAAAAAACTTATGAGAAAAAACAATATATCCAGAAAAATGAGTACAGGCTTTGAGGTGCACATGCCCTTTTCAAGTCTGAAACAGAAAAATTCAAATCTTCACTGGCACAGAAGTTACTATGCAAAACATAACTGCACCTTCTTGGAAGATGATGAGCTGCACCATGTATAACTTCTGCATAACCATGGTTGTTTAACATGGCAGAGCTTGTATTTTCTTTGAATTTTTTTAATAGGTGAAGTCCATTTTCATTGAATAGTCAGCACTGTTTCATTCAGCAGGGCCTTTATTATTGATATGCATTTGCAAATTTTTTACTAGCAAGATGAAGAGAGAACAGCGGTCATTTTCACAGAACCATAGAATGTCAGGTTGGAAGGGACCTCAAGGATCTGGTTCAACCCTTCTGATATTATTATGTGATATGTCTCAGCACCCTGTCAAGCTGAGACTTAAACTTTCCAAAGTGGAGAAATCCCCCTGGTGTTCCCCTGGGAGACCATTCCAATGTCTGACTGTCTGCCTCATAGTGAAAAATTTTCCTCTTGGATTCAATAGGAATCTCACCAGGAGCAACTTGAGTCCATTGCCCCTTGTCTTGTCTGTGTGACTCCTTGTAAATAGGGAGTCTCCATCTTCTTTATAGATGCTCTTTAAGTACTGGAACAACAGCATGGAGACCCAGAGACAAATTAAGTCACAATATTGGTTAGCTGATTACTCGGTTTCATTCTGTTCTACTTAATGAACTGTATAGGTTGTAAATGTGCTGGATATATAGTGCTGGATGTAGTCTTCCTGTAAGATTTGAGTATGTCTCTGCCACGTGAGTGAAACAGCTGTTAGGACTAGAAGAACTGGTCATTAAAGCGATGTATGGGATTTGCCATGGAAACTAACAGATAATTATGGGTCTCTGAAACATCAAGAACAGTGTCACTTCTCATTTGTTTTATTTATGCCATTCACTAGTCTGATACTAATTTTAGAATTTTCATTCCACTATTTCAAAAGAGTTAACAATAATAAGCCAATTATCATGTAAAAGGTTCATGCACTGCTGTTGCTTTGTTTGCCATATGTAACTGCCTGGGAAATGCTTAATAAAAGTAACAAATTATCCTCTTGTTTGAAACAAAAATTCTCTGCAGTCATGGGATACTCCTTTCAGAGTATCAAAATGTAGATATTAAATAGTCAGAAACTATGACAGAAGCATGCTGATAAGCTCAACAAGGATTAGCAAATATGAAGCATCTGTTTCCTGCTAGCACAAGCACTGCCATTCATTTCTCTGCTTACTGAGAGATCCTGCTCTTGCCACATTGCCAAATAGTTGCAAAGACCTCACCAATATATTGTGTATATACTGCAAATTGAAGCCTGGCCTGTAAGAAATATCTATTCATTATGCTAGTTTCATCAAAGCCCACGCTTTCAGTCCACTGAGAGCCACTCTTTTGGCTAACAGCTCAGTCAGTATCTTCCCTGCTATGCACCTTCAGATTTTCAAGATAATACTTTGCTGTAGGCAATGTGGATTTGAAAAATAAATAATATGAAAAAGCTAATTGCAAAAACATTTACCGTTTACTTTTGTAAAGATAAAAATTAGAAGAAAACAATATTTTAATTGCAAAAAAATCTCAACAAACAAGCAAAGAGAAAAACCCAACACAGCAGATTAGGGTTTTTCGAACCGCAGCACCATTTTCTTTCTTGGATGTATTATATACAGTGAGCAAGTATGAAATCTAAGAGGAGATAAGATATTCCAAAGACAGCCCTAACAGCCTGCCCAGTTTCTCAGGAGGGAAACTGTCTGTGTTTCTTGGAGTTTTATTTGCAATTTCAAGAAGATGCAGAAGAGAAAAATCAGACATCCATCTAACTGAACACCAGAAGGCATTGTATAGTTGTGCTTTTTGTGTGTACTATAATAACATTTAGATGAGGAAAACAGATTGAGGTCCCTTGTAGCTGCTGGGCATATATATTACTGAAGCAAACCTTAAAATTGTGAAGAATTTAATGTCTTAGCAAAAGTCATGACAGTATTATGAATAAACTCCTAGCCAGGGAGTTCAGTGGTTTCTTATGGGCAGTTTGCAGCTAAAGTTTTCATTCAGAGCAACAGCTGATCTGAGGGTCCATTTAGTATAGTAGCCTTTTTCAGAAAGTAGCTGATCACTTCCGTGTGTGGAAGAGTATAAATAATGGACAGATGTAGAAATACTTTTCCAGAATGCTCACCTAGTCAGTTAAGTCAGAGCCTTTTGGAAGTGGTGTCACAGTGTCACAGTCCACTGTGGTGGACTTCCGTTCCATAAAGTTGTTGGGTTGCTTTCTGGATGGGTCTACTTGTGGTACCCAAGCCATTCTGAACCAAGGACTTCCACTCACATGCTCTCTATTCTGCATAATGAAAGGAACTGTTGTTACAAAGAGGATGGAAAGAAGGCAAGGTGGTGTTTTGGAGAGAGGTGTGAAGCTTGAAAATGAGAGCTGAAGGCAATCTTTAATGGCAGTAGCAGTTTCCAGGATCAGTTAGACTGAAGAGGTGGTAAGAGCACAAGTGCTCTCCTTGACTTCAAAGCTTTGTAGATCACTGTATTCTGCCAGTGGGGTTAAACTCAATGTTTTTGTACTGCTTCTGTATGCATAACAATGACATCCTTATGCTGAAAGAATCTGTTGAAGAAGCTTTCAGAGGGCCATTTCTTGTTGATAAATTCAACCTTCTTCTTCCTTCACCCATACTGGTTTTGTTGTTCCTCAAAAAATTTCTTCTAGACATCAAAGGCAAAAGGCAAATGGAAGGAACTTCTAGGGTCAGATCTCTTCTGTTTATACTTTTCATCAAGCTGGAGTGAACACTTTCCTTTTTTTTTTTTTTATTTTTTTTTTTTTTTTTTTTTTTTTTTATTTTTTTTTTTCTCTTTAAAAGCATGCAGAACACTTAAAATGGCTGAAAAATGATTTAATGCCACCTGGTTAAACCAGGTAAAAATACAGTAAGGTAGGGATCATTCCTGACAGCTTTAAGAACAACGCTTTACAGCATGCCTTATTATTGTCCACATCACTATCACAAGTGGGATGTGACAACCATTTTATTCCTAAAGGACTTATTTTGTGATATAAAACATTCCTAATAAAATCAGTGCACATTCTGAGGGGATGGGTGACAGCAGGCTTAATACTGTAAGGTGCTTTCCACACACTGCAGGAATGGAAAGCTCTCAGCACAGTTTATGATCAAGGTCAGGGAATGCAATGCAAGCAAACTCATTAAAGCACTGATAGGGGGCCTGGATAGATTAGATGCCCTTATTGACCTTTGCACCATGTTTTCATTCTACTGCAGATAAATAAATAAAAAGGCTTGTGTTGGAACCATATGTTTTCAATGTGTTATTATTAGTACAATTACAGCACATCATCTTATATTTTGTTTTCCATGTGTCTTGTTTGGAAAAACACATATTTATTTTGCTTTTCAAAATGTATCTGCAGAATCCATACGCAATCTTGTACTTACAGAATCCAGTGACACCTTTGCTTGTGATATCTCACCATTCATTTCAAATATATACAGTAGGCATTACTTTCATCCATTTTTCTTCAATAAACCCATGTGTTGGCAGGGGGAAAGTTGTTTGAGGATTGAAATGTTTGGGGTTTTTAAAAATTTTTTCTTCTTACAGTTAATTTTAACTTCATTATTAAGATGAATTGTAATGATGTTTAAAACGCTAGAGGCAAACTAGTTTAGTTTGATTTCTTCTGGTAGATGAGGGGAAAAAAGTGTTAGTAGTTGCAGTCTTCTGTAAAATATACTGTATACTCTTGAGCTCACATTTTTAATGTGACTTTCAAAGCAAAATTTATTTCCCCTTTTCTTTTAAAATGGCAAACAATACATATTTTATGAAAAAATTAGATTTTTTTTTTTTTTATATTGCTAAACATTCACAGATGATGAGAAAAGTTTCTTTATAGAATCATAAAGTGACTTGGGTTGTAAGGGACCTTAAAAATCATCAATCTCCAACTCCCCTGCCATGGTCACGGACACTTGCCACTAGATCAGGTTGCTCCAAGCCCAATCCAGCCTGGCCTTGAACACCTCCAGAGAGGGGGCATCCACAGCTTCCCTGGATAACCTGTGCCAGTGTCTTACCATGCTCATACTAAAGAATTTCCTCCTCATATCTAATCTAAATCTCTCCTCTCCAAGTTTTAAACCACTGCCCCTTATTTTCTTGCTACAGAGCATTTCATGCTCTTCATGTAAAAAGCCCCACTCCAGATTTCTTGTAGGACCTTTCAGGTATTGGGAAGCATTTGTAAGGTCTCCTTTGAGCCTTCTCCATTCTGGAGAACTCCAGCTTCCTCAGCCTGTCTTCACAGGGGAAGTGCTCTAGCTCCCTAATAATTTTTCTTAACTTGTCTTAACCCTCTTAACTATTCATTAAAATCTAAGTTTCTTCACACTGATTTTTTTCTTTTTAAAAGTTTTATCAAGCACTTGTGGAAAAGCTTTCTGAGATAATTGTTATCTGAAATAATGTATTTGTGAGTTACTGTTTGCTTCATGTAATGCAAAGCCCCAATTCCAGGCTAATCTAGCAACATGAATTTGTAGCATGCACATATGATAATGCAAAAAACACATTTGCAGGAGATGGGGAGAATGAGAGGCCTTCTACCTTATATTAGTATATGTTAAACATATTTTATTTTTATCTCAAATAGTATTGCTATCAATTTAATCTCTGTATGAATCTATAAACCCTTTTACTTGTGGCTTTGTATGATAATTTGTTATAGTGACTAGCATAATAGCATGTATTTTGCTGTAAGGAAGGGTATGAGCTGTTCTTTCTTTCAGCTGTATTAAACTGGAATATGAGAAACTGGAGCACCTCCTCTTTCCCCTCTCCTGGTTAAAATCCAAGGTTCTTCCCTTGCTAGTCTAATTATTAGCAAATTGCTCTTGTTAGATCAATGGACATGCTTTCAAATTTAATAAGAATGGGGGGAAATGTTCAAAGCCAAGGTATTTTTAGTCTGATAGATATTTGTATGTGTCTGCGTGGTACAAAGCAGTGTTATGAAGCTTCCCTTACATTTCAATTTCATTTAAGTTTTAAACCCAGCTTTTTTTAAAACCTAGCCCTATTTTCTGCAAATCCAAAGGAATGGAATATCTCTTGAGAACAATATTTTGACTTCCTTATTTCTATCCCTGTGCTAATCATGGAAACCTTTCTCAGTTTTTGGTGTTAGTCATGATTTCCAGAATCTTTTTCCTCTGTGACTAATTACTTAAACTGGTAGTGAAATATAGTTACCCTACTGCAGATCACAGAAAAGCCTTTTTTTCCAGCTTTCCATGAAATGCTTTTCATATTAAAGGGTAATTAAGAGTAACAGGAAAATGTTCCCTACAAAAACATATCCTGATTAGTGATGGGCTAAATAGGAGTAATTTTTGCAGGTATAACCAAGCACTGAATATTTTCTCATGTGGAGGAGGAAGAAAAAAAAAATGTCTAAGGCAGTTGCAGCCTGAAAGCTTCCTGGTCAAAACTAGATTCTAACCACTTTGGAATGCTAGAAAAGCCAAACCAAATGTCTGTTTAGCACAATGAGTTCACTGAGAAGAGCACTTGGTCAGTAAGGAAGAGGCATTCTGACAATTCTCACAACCCACAGCTCCTCCATCAGCAGCTAAAGTTACTGGAACTAATGCCAGAGTACTGGGGGACAGAGAAACTGAGAATTCTTCCCCAGTAGAGACAAAAACTTAATTACCCCTGCTCTAAGAATGTTATTGCTTTTAACATGCCCTGAGATCACCCAAGATGGTAGAATTCTGAATTTTTTCTAGAGGTTTCAAGATACCATCTACAGATATGCTTTTCTCTTGGCATTGTTTCATTGATATGTTTAGTGTGATAAAATGTTGCTATGACCATTCATCAATGACATTTTTAGTCTACTTCAGCTGTAATGTGTGCTGTTAAATGCACCTAGTTGCTTTAATTCATAGTGACAAAAAAAAAAAAAAAAAAAAAGCATATACACAATGATGGTGTGCACCAAAAGTAGCAGACATATTCATAGACATCACATTGCATCAGGGGTCCTGTGCCTATGAAAACACAGAACATGAACTGGAAGTGTTACCCCATTTGAACAGCTATTTTGTGCAACTCCATGTACTTTTAGTACAGTACATCAGTGCCTCAAACTTTCTGGGTCTACTAAAGACTGACATTATAGCAGCTTTTCAAAAGGCTTTGCAAAGAAAACCTGAATAAACAAACACTTTTAAGTATGTGCCTGCACAAAAGCCTTTTTACCATGTCATTCTTACTGATACCACCTGCTAACTTGGCTTGACTTCTCCTCCTCTGTACACTGTTTCGAGTATGCTTTCCAAGTAGACAGTCAGAGAAAAGAGTTAGGTACTACCTTTTTGGCATTTACTCAAGGCTGTGTATGAATACAGAAAAACATCTGACAAAGAAAATCCAGATTCGTGCCTTGACCCTCTTATGCTGAGATACACTTTGGATAACAAAGACATGTATTTTGCACCCTACCAGAGGAACAAGGTCTTAATCAAAATATCAAAAGTTCCTGTTTGTGATATGAGTTTCTGACTTGGAAAAAACTGTAATCAAAACAATGTCATTATAATGGGACCATTCTCATGAACCGGTATCTTGTTGGCTGAGTAGGAAAAAGAAAACTGTTGAAATTTTAATTTAGAATAATACCAATTTACTGTTACCCAATTCTTAGAAATATTTTCCCCATATTAGTCTCAACTACTGTGAACTTAACATGTATTGGTTATTAAAAACATCAGTTAAGTTTTCAGATCTAGACTCTGAATTTTTTAGTTTGTACAGAAATAAGTATTCACTGTTCACCCTACTTTAAGAGTAACCTAAATGACTGGTTTTCTTTGGTAGACTGAAAATTTTACAAACAAGACCACAACAGACAAGTGACTTCCATGTTTATCTACACTTTCACTAATAAAGGGTAACATGACCCAACAAATCAAATCATTTTACTTTAAGATCTGCTACTGTCCAGGGAAATCTTGAAAGATTTGATTTTAATCTATGTGGCTGAAGGTATAGAAAGTAGAGAGATACCCATTAGTTCATTTCAGAACAGATAAAAGGATGTCCATTTATGCTACTTTTTCAAATGTGGAGACTAAGTCACCACAGCTCCTAAACACGCATGTGCATGTAGGTGATTCTTTGACCATGTGTTGAAGTTCTTTTTTCTGTGCCCAATTCTATGCCAAGAAAATTAATATGTGAATTCTAAAAAGGAGATGCAGTGGGCCTTGGTGAACTCACCACCCTGGGATGCATGCTCAGTATTATGCCCTGCAATTTGGACTGAGAAAGTTTATGTGCACACATATAGCAAATGAAGTATGGAAAGCACATTTACCTTATCTATGATTTTTTTTTTTTGGTCACCAGCACGGCTAGCAAGGGGAATTGAATTTGCTTTTTCTTCTCCAGCATAATTTTTCAAGTTGCCACAACTGGATACAAAATCCTAGATGTCTTGGAGAGGTAAAAAGGACTGTTAGACTTCAACCAAGAACATAGCCCTCACAGTAAGGATTCATTTCTAGGGTCTTTCCTGTGACTGCTTTACCTCTGTCAAACAACTTTGTGACAGAGAATTCTTTAACAGGAGATGATTCATGGCACATGCTGTACTCAAGCTGTAAAGAGCAGTTACAAACCTAAATAAACAGCTAGCTGCTGTAAATAGATGGGGACACAGGAAGCAGCATCCTGGGCTGTAGCTGTACTGAAGTTTGGAGGTAGGGCTGTGGGTTGCACTAGCATTGCTGGGCAGCTCTAATCTTGCCTAGGTAGCAAGAGAAGATGCTGTAGCACTGGCAGACAGTATCAGTCTTCCCTGGGTCCAGGATTACTAATTCATTTCTCAGTCCATGCCAATATGTCTTCACCATGTCTATTGAGAACTTCTGAAGCACTGGTGGGTCTTTTAGCCCCCATCATCTGTCCACATGTCATGGCTTAGGCCCAGCCAGTATCAACCAGACCTCTGCTAGTTCAATCCCCACACCCACTGCAGGGCAGGGAGGAGAAAATCCACCTTAAGGTTCACTAATTGAGACAAGGACAGGGAGGTTTGCCTTCCCCAGTTATGGTAATAGGCGAAAACCAGTCAGTAGATTTATACTTGGGAAAGAAAAAAACCTAACTTAAGGTACAAGGAGGAAAGAGGAAACATGGCCAGATCTTGACATCTCCCCCCACCTGTCCCTTCTTCCCAGGCCCAGATTACTTATCTAGTTCCTCCTCAGGGGGAGGACTCTTCACTTTCTTCCCCGGTCCCAAAGTGGGGTCCCTCCCACGGGGGAGTCCCTCAGGAACCCCTGGGACATGAGTCCCTCCCACAGGTGCAGTCCCTCAGGAACTGCTCCAGCCCGGGCTGCGCACAGAGTCACGGCTGCTGCGGGAGCAGTCACCTTCTCTGGCACCGGGTCCTCCAGGGCTGCAGATCCACATCTGCCCCTCTGCAATCCTGCACAGGCTGCTGGTTCCCATCTGCTCCCCTCTGACACTGCAGAGGCTACAAATCCACATTTACCCCACCATGGTCCTTCAAGGACTGCTCCACCATGCTGCTTCAGGGACTGATTAACCTGTGCTGCTCCGTGGGCTGCAGGGGCACAGCTGCCATCTCACCATGGGCTATGGGGAAATCCCTGATCAGGCACCTTTCTCCCTCCTTCACTGACCATGGTGCCTTTGCTCTGGCATTTCTCTCTCACTTTATCCTCTACTCCACTCTGAGAGTCTTCTTCTCATATTTTTGCAGTTTTATTTTCCCTTTCTTGAATGTGTTGCTCACAGAGGCATATCCAGCTTCCCACATTTGCTCAGCCTTGGACAGAGGTAGAACAGAGATAGGAAGCTGGGGATGCTTCCAGCAGCTTCTCACAGGAACTACACCCCCTGTTTCCAAAACATCGCCGCAGTGACCCAAGGCACCATGTCCATGCTATAAAATTTCAAAGCAGGATTCCTGCCTGTTGAGAATGGGCAAGGTCTCCACCAGCTCCCAAGCCATGCTGAAGGACTGTCTGGATGGCAGGTATCCGTAGTCAAAAGCATGGCAAATTCATCAGATAACTATAAAGAAATGAGCTACAGTGCCTGTGTAGCTGTGTGCCTTGGTTCATCTTATTACTATAGATGTGGATATTATGCAAAGGCTTTATGGCTATGCTTGGAAAAAATCTGTTTTGTGGGATAGGTCTCTGGCAATGAAAATAGCTTTCCCGATGGAAGTGTCAAATATAACAGTAGTTGCCAAAAAGACGAGGTATGATTGTATGTAGAAGATGTGACCCCATAAGGTATAGAAAGATCTGGGGAACCACAGAAAGACTATTTTCTTGTCCTTCGTGCTACTGCCCTTGTATATCCTCAAGGTGGACCCTATCTTTCATATATGCTACTGTTCAATTTTTGAGGGGGAAACCAAGCTGAATTAATGATCTGCCTGGATACACTGTTTATTTTGATAAAGATGTTACATTTTATAATTTCAAAAACAGATTTCTGTTAAAATATTCCCAAGGAACAACTTTAAACATCTCATAAAAATCAAACCGTTTCATTACTGATTTTATTTCTGTCTATGTATTCTCTATGGCACATTTAGGACAAATTAAAATTTGCTGTCTTTTGAAAAGCAACTTGGGTGAAACATGTCATCTTCTCTTTGATACACATTAGCTGAAACGGGCATAAAATCAGCAACTAGAGAGCTTGTTTAGCCTCCTGCTTTTCTGGATTTTTCTTATTCTTACTGGTGAGCTTAAAGCCACAGTGGGCTATTAAGACTTAAAGTTCAACAGATTGAAGTGTCAGGTTTCCAGCAAAAGCAAATGAGTTTGGCTTCTCTCAGAGGCAGTAGCTTTTCAAATCTAGCCTTATCATCCATTCTGCTGGTATTTTTATCTGACCGGGGATGACATACCTCTACAGGTTTTTCTTTTCATCCCTTCTTATATTTCAAAGCTTTTTTCTGTTTTGGACCTGACACTGACAATCTTTTTTGTGTTTTCCATGGTGCCTCAGAGGCTTAATGGTCCAGCACATTCATCTAAAGATGAACCTTTAGAAATTTCTTCTGTACCTCTGCAGAGACTGCTTGAATTATGGTCACAGAGCTGTCACCATGAAAACTGAGAGGTCCCTGAAGTTAAACATTCCTTAGTGTTTTTGTTTCTGAAAGTGACAGCAGAATGCTTGAATGGATTTCTTTCAACCACAGAGTCACATTACAGTTTTACATGGTCATCCTGGGGTTCAGTAATGGGGTGAAACTGTACTAGGAATTTGTTTAATTCCCCTTATTTTGCTACAGATTCTTTATTTGATTAAGGGCTTGATTTGAATACTTACTTGTGTGAGAATGTAATTAAATGTAACTACACTGTTATTAAATATCAAATATCAGTTAATGAGTAATAGAGCATTCACTAACAATAAAAATCTTGTGGTTTCTGTGATGACCACAGTGAACTGGAAATTCTGTACAAATTTTGAGGCTATTTGAGGGGTATTCTGAAGCATTTTAAAAGTGATTTTTTCTTACAGTTTGCTCTGAGGTAAATGGTTTTGTTTTTTAATTAATTTAGGGCCTGCTTATCTAAATAATCAGCCTGTTGACTGTAACAGGATTATTCAAAAAGACATGTTACTGCCAGGAATAAAAGCTTTGCAAGTAATGGACACTCAACTTGCAAAGCATTGATGCTTTTTATTTATGTCACTGCCTCTTACTTTCAGACTGTGTCCTGTGGCCAGAGCAAATTTCTCATTTCTGAAAAAGAGTTTTTGCATTTTTTCCTTCCCTACAAGACATTAAATTCAGATGTGTTTTGGAAAAGACTATTTTGTCTAATCCTAGTGGTTCCTTATTTCCCCTCACTGTTTACATGAAAATATTTTCACAAATATTTATGAGAGGGACTGCAGCACCACTTTACAACCTTGAAACACAACCTCCTTATGAATTTATGTTGTATGTAAGAGATTCCACAGGGCTTTCTGGTGACAGTTTTTAAACAAACCCTCCTTTTTTTATACTGGTTTTTTTGTTTCTTTCCACCCTACTGAGGAGAAACTAACACAAAAGACAGTTTTCTGAGGTATGTGATAGATGAGGACAATCCACAGTCTAGAAAGAAATTGTATTTTAATGGTTGTACAGGTATGCATCCAGTGAATCCTAAATTATCTAGGCTTATCTCTAATTTTCACCAGCTATTTCAAAATTGAAAATGCTGCAAGGAGGTCAGGGGCACAGAGGTGAAAAAAATTTTTTTTTTTTTTTCTGTAGTTCTGAGATGGTACATGGATTTTTCCATTTTTCCATTAACAGGAGATTTCTACGAGGTAGCCACCATACTAGGACTGTGAGATTAAGCTGTATGATTGCACTGATGCTGTTTACCGATGAATTCTGCAAACTGCTCGCAAGAATTTTGCACTACCTGTGGCAGCTTCTGTGCATGGAAGATTTGCAATTGAAGGACCTCAGTAATAATAAGGATTTCTTTGTCATCTTTGTCTTTGGCACACATTTTTAAATGAGAGGAACAGCTGCTTCATTTACCTGTTTTGTATTGTGCTTAGTAGCACTTGTGTTGTTTTAAACAGTGAGCAGAAAATTAATCAGTGAATGGCACAATAATGAGCAATTAAAACTCTTACAGCATTATCAAAAAAAAGCTGATTTACTCTTATATCTTCTGGTGGGAAGATCAAATAGAAATCTTAGCTCCTGTACAGAATCTAATGTAATGGATCTCTGCTTAGAAATTATTTCCTGTCCATTCTTCCTGTCTCACTTGGCAAATTAACGAAAAGTTTCTTTAATCTTTGTCTCCGCCTTTATTCTCTACATTGACCAATTGAAGCTGAAAGGACTTGAAGAGTAAGGCTGTGTATGGTAAGAAAGAGAAAATCTGATTTCTTCTCTCAGTGGCAGCAGTGTGTCTACAGAAGTACACATGGAAAACAGATAGAAATTAATGAATTATTTTTCCATCACACCTGCAACTTGGGAGTGTAACTGATAAGAGTGGAGTATTTTTATTTTTAGCAGGATCACAGGCTATGACTGAATCCTGTAGATTATCATTGAAAGCATGCACAGTAATGGAAGGCAGAAGACACAAACCATCAGCATTCTACGTATAGGGGCTAAAAAATAACTGTCATTTTCAAAGAAGCCAGTGAATACTGCAGGACTTGATAGACAGGTAGTTGCATGAAATCACAAGTACACAGGGCTTCCTGAAGGGGAAACAAAAGATTTTGATAGACTAGATGAGTCTCCTGATTGAAGCTGTTGTATTTGGGCCCAAAGATACCTTTCATGGGTTTTTTTGAGCAGCTTGACAAGCCTATGACATTTGAGGGGTTTTCTTGTTCTTTTATTGTAATTTCAAAATTGCTGTCCTACCTCTGGGATCCAACCCATGTGTTGTAAAGTAGCATGAAGCATGAAAGCGTACAAGGTAAGTTGGTGAAGCAGACCATTCATGCTCTGCCCACTACAAAAGACTTTCAAGCTTTGAGAGGTGTATGCAGCTGACAATAGAGTTGTCTAAAGGCTGAACAGCAATATAGCTGAGTAAAGTGGCTTATGTAGTTTCTGCCTGGTTGCAATCATATTAGCTGTAGACAACTGACTACACAGACACACCTACTACAGTTACACCCTTCTTCATGTTGATTAATTAAAATGTCACCATGGAAGAAGCCATATAACAAGTGAGTGGGCAAGATGTCATTGAAACCATTGTTTATGACATTATAGACTGTGAAAAAAGGAAATTCCTAACCTCTGTTTACACCATGGAGCTGACAAATAACAGTAAAAGACATTTTTGAGAAGGAGCACCTTGGTTTTTGGAAAATTGCTTGCATTCCATTTTTTGAGCACTCTTATTGCCAGGCCAATATGGTTTGACTTTACCTGAAGAAAACCTATCACATGCAAACGATACTACTGGGAAATTGCGTGTGCAGTCTTATGTGATGACAAAAAAGGACTGGTTTGACAACATCTCAAACTGTGACCAAGAATGACCCTTTGATCAAGATAAGTTAATGTGATTTGGTTTTGCTGTTTTATGTATTTCCAATGGCAAAAGCCTTTGTTAGCAAAGTTTTGAAAATACTTGGACTGAAGGGAATTTTATCAGGAAGCTGTACTCAGGCAGTGAATCAGACACAATAATGTCTGCCTCCACCATGGAAAAAAAAAGTTTTAGGGGACAAATGAGAAAAAAAAGCACAAGAACTCGTAATACTCTTTTTAAAAAACACATTTGGCACAGTAAACAAGCCAAGGGCAGATAAAATGTAAGAGAAAAATACAAAGCCAGAGAAAAAAAAGTGATGTGAATGTTTAACACCCCTTCTTTCTTCTTGAAAGGGCTTGATTCCTGCACCAGAACAATTTCTTTATATGTACTGGAGGGATCAACTGGTTTCAAAATCAATTAATATAAAAGACAGCATAGAATAAATCATCCAAATCATGAGTAACAAAAAATAATGAAATTTTGTTAAGAGTTTAAGAGAGCTCAAAACCCAAATAGTTGAGCTAGTAAGCCGTAATATGTAGTTCCATGGTTAAAGCTGCTTTAGTGTCTATTAATCAAAAGATGGCTAATGCCCTGCCAGTTTTTGAAGGAGGCTCCAGGAGACATCATTGATAGTAACAGACTATTTATACAATAAATATTGCTGGCCAGTCTTCTGAAAAAGAAATGACTGTTCATACAAATAAATAGTAGAAACTTAGGAAAAGTTGAGCAGATTTTGCCTTGAAAAACTATTGTAGTTCTTTGAATAATACTGCAAGCCCATACACAGGGGACATGAAGTTGATACAGTCCACTTGGATTTCTAAAATGTATTTGACAGAGTCCCTTCTTGAAGCTTTCGTAGAGCAATTCAGTTGTCATGGCATAAAGGGGAAAGCCATCACATTTTTAAATAACCAACTTGTGAGACCCCACCTGGAGTACTGTGTCCAGCCCATGCCACGGGAAAGACATGGACATGCTAGAGCAAGAAGAGAAGAGCCACGAGGATGATCAGAGGGCTGGAGCACCTTTCCAGTGAGGACAGACTGAGAGAGCTGGGATTACTCAATCTGGAGATGAGAAGGCTCTGAAGAGACCTTGTTGTAGCCTTCCAGTTTCTGAAGGGAGCCTAGAAGAGTGCTGGTGAGGGACTTATTAGGATATCAGGTAGTGATAGGACTAGGGGGGATGGATTAAACTAGAGGAGGATAGATTAGATTAGATGTTAGGAAGAAGTTCTTCACCATGAGGGTGGTGAGACACTGGAATAGGTTGTCCAGACAGAAGGTGGCAGCCCCATCCCTGGAAGTTTTTAAGGCCAGTCTGGACAGGGCTCTGAGCAACCTGATCTAGTGGGAGGTGTCCCTGCCCTTGGCAGGGGGACTGGAACTGGATGATCTTAAAGGTCCCTTCCAACCCTGAAAATTCTAAAATTCTAAACTTAGAACGTAGAACACAGAGAGTTAGAATAAATGGTATTTCCAAAGGGAGAAGTTTGACAGTAAAGTTCCACAGTACATGTGCTTAAGATACTTTAGCAGTAAATGATCAAGGAAAAGGGATGAACAAGAAGAGGAAAAAGTTTACTGATGATAGTTTATGATTCAGTGGAACAAATACAAAAGCTGACTGAAGATCTTTGAAGGGAGTGGGTAATAAAATGGCAGATTACATTTTAAATAACAAACAGAGGAGGGCAAACAGTATGTAGGGAATTACTAGGAAAAATAATAGGCAGATCGTTCCCACACCATAGTACCTCCACGTTTTGAAACATTTCCTCAGTCCCTCTTCTAAGAACTACTAACACAAATTAAAAGAGATTTGAATTATAGATTCATAGAATCATAGAATAATTTGGGTTGGAAGGGACCTCTAAAGGACTTCTAGTCCAATCCCCATGCAATAATCAGGGACATCCTCAATTAGATCACATTGCTTATAGTATCGTCAAGCCTCATCTTGAATAGCTCCAGAGATGAGCTACAGAACTACCTCCCTGGGCAGCCAGTTCCATTTGTCCACTACCCTCATGATAAAGAACTTTTTTTCTAACATCCGATCTAAATCTACTCTTCTCTAATTTAAAACCATTGTGCTTCGTCCTATCACTCCAGTCCCTTGCAAACAGTCCATCTCCAGCCCACCTCTAGGCCCTCTTCAAGTACTGGAAGGTTGCTGTTACTGGAAGGTCACTAATTACCCTCTTTTGGAAATATTTTGTGGCAGGACATTGAACATAATCAAGAAATTCGTACTGTATGAATATTGCCATTTTCACTTGTCCTACCACTTAAAAATAGAGGAGCCAGTGGATAAAGTTGTACTGTGATAAGCCAGTCAGTGTTTTTTTGAGATAATATCTCAGTAAAACGTTAGACCTTAAGACAAAATTCCCTTTGAAGCCTGGGAAGAGACGTAGCACAAGATGAAACCCTTAAAAGGCCTTAATAGAATGTGTCATGTCAAGAGAAAAAAACAATATTCCTAAGAGCTCCAGAAGCTTTCCAGCTGCCAGAAAGCTGGGGAAGAGCAGCATTTGTGATGCTGCTTGCTTCCATGATGTCCCTTCAATTTTCTAAAGGCGTGGTGGTATGTGCTCTGCAGTTTATATACCTGAAAAAAACACATGGAGAACATTAAACCTCCACTGGGACTGCTGAGTAGAGTCTGGCCTAGTCATTGTAGTTATCCCTGCAAACAATAGTTGTCATATATGATCAGATTACCTGCCAGAAGGATCTGATGAATTACTATCTGACTGATTCCATAATCCGTATCTTCCACAGAGCTCTGCTTTCCTCTGCATAAGTCCTGGAAGCATATTATGCCTTGTATATGAAATAAGTATGAATGGAATCTTTATCATATAATAACACCTAAAAATATTTGAAATATAGTTTTATATTTTAAATCACTTACTGTTTGGTCACATGTGAAAAACAGCTCTTAGTGGGCATTGAAATTTGAATTACCACACGTGAATTTTTACTTAGAGTTGACTGGAAAATAACATATAATTCCTATCCACTTTTCTGAAAGAAAAACTTTCTGATATATTCTATTTATTGGTACTAGTATTTGGAGATTTTTGCCAAAACATGATAAAATAATCTTTAATTAAAGTGCTAGATATCTTAAAATGAAACTGGGATGAGTGTAATTTTTTAGCTGTAAAAAATTTCAATGCTGTGTTTTTGAATGTAAGTTCTTATTTCTTGTTTCCTCTGAAGAAGCATTTATTCAGTAAGTGCCATCTTTTCTGTAACAGTGAAATAAGAATTCATAGTGCAGGGAAATGTGAACCAGATGGGGAAACATGTCCCAGTTTTCCTAAAATTAACATACTTATAAAATATATATATATGTGTGCACGTATGCGTGGGATTTCAAGAAAACAAAAGGAAACATGTTTCCCAAATTCTGAACAACATTAAGAAAATGATTGATACCCCTAAGAGCTTATGGGTACCACAGGACCATTTTACTACGTTATAGCGGACCTTGCAGTGTGATTAAGTTTCCCATGTTTGTTTCATGGAAATAGCATTTTTATGAACAAATGGAAGAATTATGTGTTATCTGACCTCTTTTTACTTCCAGGTTCCCAATCTGAATGTACAGACATTTGGTCGCAGATAAAGATACCTCCTCTACCAGACTCATGGATTTAACACATTTGTACGCAGTTTTTCTGCACAGGAGAAAGACATTTGTTGTATGATTACATCTATTCCAATATGCCTGTTGAATGATTAAGGGTGTCACACTATTATCTCTACTGTGTGTCTGCCTGGCGACAGTATTAGCAAAGAACACTTTTTTGGGAGATAGGTTCACCCCTTTTTAAAGTTATGGGAACTGTTGTGACTTAGTGTATAGAATTATTGCAACTCAGATAAGAAAGTCTGCCCACCATGGTGTAAGGGCTTACTCCCTGAATGCCAGATTTCTGGAAGAGCTCTTCCTGATATCTGTGGAGGATGGCATTTCAAACTTTTGGATTTGCCTCTCTAGTGAAATGCTAGTGCCATAAGAAAGCTTTAATATTGACTCAGAAACAAAATAGCCCATTTTAAATTTTCCACAAAAAACCAAACATTCTGCTTTGACTTTTCAGAAAGCACCTAAAATATTGTCCAGGGAAACACCTTCACTGAAAGATAATCACAGGGGCTGTCAGACCCTTGTTTGAACATGGCTCCCAGTGACTCAACAACTATAAAATTGCCCTGAGAATATGTGGTAAAGTGGTGGAAAGTGGTGGACATTGCAAATGGGACTGCAGACCCATTTGTCTCTCTTGCATGTATTTACAGAATACAATAGGCACTTAATGTTTAAAAAAAGTTCATTAAGAAAAATCTTATTTCCAAAATAATATCAAATTGCAATGTGGTGTTTAAATATAAATATAGAAGCACGAGTATAAAAAACATTGTGAAAAACAGTTTTAGGAGGCTATTTAGAGAACTCGCCACATGATTCCAGTGGGGGTTTGTGTCAGAATTTCCTTCTTGCATGCTTTCTGTAACTCTGTGGTAGAAGTCACATATTCTAAGAAAGCCAGAGTAAACTGGATGCCTGGGTAGATACCTCTGTTTGAAAATTAGCTACCTTATGTAGTTAAGTTGCTTCTAAAAGGCTCAAGCTTCAAATGCTTCCACCCTAATTACAGTAATTTCAAGGGAGAAATAGCCTTAAGCTGTCTTGCTTGGAAAAAAATTGTGGGAGCTGATCATTACCTTTGAACAGTTCATCATTGCAGGTGTGCATATCCTTAAGCATATTTAGATTACACCACAGAGTTCTTCCAGCTTTCAAATATTATTGGCTCCCAGCTTGCAGTCTCTAACTCCAACATGGGTTAACAGCGTGAGTTTTACTATGAGCTTCCTTGGCAGCAAACAGGTAAAAGCAAGACTTCAAAATAATTTTCCTTTGTTGGGAGAACCCCCTAAAGGAATTCAGAGGAAATGGTACTGTCTGTCTGACACAGTTATACACAGTCAGCCAGCAGTCTAGTGTCTAGTCTCAGTAGCAGTGCAGTCACTCAACAATTTGCATGCTTCATGCCTCAAAGGCTATAAAATAGTCTGTATGAAATACAGCAATAGCTGAGTTGTTAAACAAAAGGACTCAATGCATGTTAACGCATACAGGGGTTCTTTGGGATTGTGTAATTTATGTAACATACATTTGTCACCTATGCAACGAGAATACATATCATCTGCTGCTGTGAGGAGAGGTTTGAATTTATCTTTTTTCTCCTGGAATCTTCCATAATATCTGCATTTATATAATATACTGCAATACAGAGTGTTTGAATACTGTTTTAAAAAACATAAATATATATATGAAAAGTATCACCTCAGTATTAAAAAAGGACTGCATGACTATATCACTAGTTGTCATTTGACCTACAGGTTTTAGTAGATTTCAGGGCTGAAAGGAGATAAGGTGACTGTTGAAGGCATTATGGATTGCAGTACAACAAGCCTGAGTTCTACTGCTGGACCATGGAATTGTGGCACGGCTACAATGACACAAACTCCCTGCAATGCTGAATCTGCTGTAGCACCGGGCACATCTGGATGTCAGCAGAGCACCCAGAGGACGAGAGGTAAGTTATCTGCTCTCTTGTTAACAATATAGAGCTCTGACCACTGTCACAATCTTTGTGTGCTGGCAAGGGCCAGCTTACCACAGCCTCCAGATAACTTTGCAGGGGGTGAACAAAAGCAGATGTAGGTGAGTTTGAGAAAGCGAAAACCCAGTTGGCCAGCATGCACACTGGAGCTCAGCTCTTAAGCACAACATAATTGGTACGTATAATATGCACTGTATGCAAGCTACATCCTGAAAAGTGAATGGAAATAACTTGGTTGCAAAGTCCCGTGTGCTAAAACTGGCATTTACCTGATTGGTGAAATATAATCCAGGCTGACCAGTGCTGCCCTCAGCAGCCTCTCAGGTCTTCTGAGAGAGTTCAATTTACTTCATAGATACCCTTTCCCCAACAGACTCTTCAAAAAAAGAGCAGTGCCTTTTCTTCAGTAGACAAGTCTTTGGGGAGAGAAAACCTTAAACAACAAAAAAACCTCAAAGAAACAGAACACATTGATTTTTATGTGTCAGGATTTTCCTCAGATGCAGTAAATGTCTACTGTACTGCATTGCATATGTCATTCTGCACCATTATGAAGGGCTTATTTGCAGTTGGAAATGCCTTTTGTGAGGTGTTGGTTTTCTCTGAACATTTGAAGCTATATAACTGTTTCTGTGAGCTGCTTTTACAACATGTAGTATTAAAACATGTAGGTTCAAATGTATACCAAAGAAAAAACATGATAGTATTATTAGATGCCTAATAATGCCACGAAAATACCACATATCAGATACTGTCATTCTTAATGCCACTATATTTTAGCAAAAATTGTAGCAATGAATAATGAAAATAATTAAGCCTGTGCTTCTCTTTCCTTGCAGAGTAATGTATGGTCTGCATGCGTATAAGCATTAGTGGAGAACATGATTGCAATAATTTTGTCAGCAGCTAATGTATGTTAGACATCTTCATGAAAGCACTCTATCTGGATATATTTAAATACAATGACACTCTCTTTTTATCTTTTTAGACTAAGCCCTACTTCAGACATATTTGTTTAATCTTAACTTGCAGCCACTAGCTCAACCCATACCTTTGAGAATAACAGTGTCTGCTTCTAGAGATGTCCTGAATTCTGAGTCACATCAAGGAGAAGCAGTGTTATGTAATTGACACTACCAGTCTGTGTGCAGTCCAGGTACTCAGGTACTCTATTCTGCAGAGCTGCCACTCTGATGTCTATCAAAGAAATTGGAATTTGAATTCTGAATTTTTATTCAGAAAGAAATTATGGTCCTGGGGCTGCACAAATGAAAATGCATTGGAAACATCACCTGTCCTACATAGTAGTGACAGGGGAAAGTGTGCTGCCTTCTACCAAATTTAAAACTTTTGAGAATATTACTATTAAAAGCAAAATGTGACATAAGCGCACCTGGTACTGCAGCTCATATACCATCTCCTGTGTTCCAAATGCATGCTAACACTGTTAATTAGAAACACAGAACTGATTAACTTAATTGCTTTGTAGAGTGTGTGCGCATATATGTGTTTCCTATTTCTCCTTAATTTTTTTCTCTTGATAAGCTGTTTGGTTTACTCTCTTATTTTCTACTGATTTTCTGAAAAACTATTTCAGTTATGCACTGTTTTATCTTGTTCAGGCAAAACTGGTCCAGAGACACAAGAGTTCATGTCTAATTGACAGGTCACTGCTTCACACCATACCTCAGGTTCTGTGTAGGAGGTCTTCATAGCTGTAGAAGTTAACACGTAAGTACACTCATACAGCTTTATTTTGTTTCTTGTAGAGACACTCAGCTTTGCTTCAAACAAAGCAATATCATTAGCTGAATAGTCCCATTACTGTAATGTTCCTCTGCATCTAGTTACTTTTACTGAAGCCACAGTGAAATTATGAACTAGTGTGACCTTAACACCGCTGACATGCAGAGCAGCTTGGCTAGAGATAACCTGGTTATCTCCACACTGTGCCATGTACTCAGTCAGATTAATGATAGGCTAGCTGTGACTGATGTACAGATTCCCATTTTTTTTTAATCTGATGACCTGTTTGTAAAATGAGAGACACATTTTGATTACCCTAGATCTGCCTTCCTGTAAATGAACAGGTTCCTTGCTTAGTCTTGTCATGGTCATACTTAGCTGAAATTTTTAGAAGTGAACTTTGCAATTTTAAAAATCAAAAATACAAAAATACAAGAAGAGGGATATAAAATGTTCTTTTTCTTACTATCTTCTTTCTTGTGAAAGCAGGATATTTAGGAATTCTTAAAAGCCTTTTAGTTACCTAAATACAAACAGCCAAAGTTCTTCACTCTTACAAAAATGAGGCTGGTCCACCTATATTTGTTAGCTTATGTGACAGATAAACCTGTCCTGAAAGGTTTCTCATACTTATTTAAAGGGGAAAGGCTTGAATTTTAACTGAGAAGTTGCCTTGATAATTTAACTTGCTGTCAGTAGGATTGCAGAATGGAAATATGTGTTATAGAGGCATTGCAACAATAACTAGTGGAAACTAACTAAGACTTTGAGATTCCTACGACTAAACAAGATACTGTTCTTTCAAAAATTATCTAAGTTTGCTGGAATGAAAAATATGGAAAGGAAAAGAAAAAATAAGAACAGGAAAAGGAAAATGAAAAATAGGAAAAGTCAGATATGTTAATAGAAAATAAGTAACATCTGTGTCCAGTTCAGCAATTATAAGAAAAGTTCTTTGAGTTTGAAAATACTGAGTCAAACCTTTTAGATGTTTCTACAAGGAAATTATTTATTTATTTATTTATTTATTTCCACAGAACTGTTCTTCAAATACAGTGTATGTCCACTTTTTGGGTTATTTCCCATGACAACCTGAACTTCCCAAAATACCAGTTACGGAACAGTTTCATAAGCGTTATCTTTCAAATGCTTTTCTGGGCTCAGAAAGCACCAAATTTTAACATAAAGTATATAAAAGTGTCACTGGAGATCATGTGTTCACAAGGGAAGTAAATTTGCGAGGAGCATGGGTTGAGTGATAGCAAAGGGAAGTGATAAAGAGAGACCTCAGCAGTCGTGACTTAGAAGAGAGGGAGCAGAAAGAAAATGTCAGATGCAGGAGCTGTGAATTGAAACACAGATCAAGAAAAGGGGTGAATTCTGTCAGAGCTTGTTTGTATTTAGAAACCTGCCTAGCCAGTCTGGCAGGTTAAAACAATTTGGCAGAGCTCAAAGATTTTCATTGACCACTTGAGTTCTTTTTTAATAGCCACTTTTGAAGGAGCATATCTCAATAAAAAAAATCTGTACATTAAGTTAAGAATATAAAGCCTTTTATGTTACTCAGTTGAATTTTTTTTCTGTTTTGATTTGAAACTGATCTCACATTTGATTCCCTCAAAGAGGAAACAATTATTTGACTATATGTCAAAAAATAGCAACCTAAAAACAAGTAACCCTCATTCTTACCTCATCTAGTCATGAAGACAGCCCCTTTTGCAGCCTAGAAGTTTTGAAAATCTAATATTTTTTACCAGCTGATTGATTTCAGGTGCTTTAAATATATGGGGGAACATCTTTTCCAGCAACTCTTAGATTACTTCTCCCAGTACTGAAGAGCATGTCTTTCTCCCACTGCAGTCAGAAAGGTATTATTTCCATTACATAGCTGATCACATTACAGTGATTTTTGACAGGTAGCAGTATTTTTTCTTTTTTTAAACCACAGGTGTAGATGCCCAATCTGAATGAATACAGCATTTTGAGGACTCATATTGTCAGTTAGCACATAATGTCATAACAGAACATCATTGCTGTCTCCTCCTAAACGTCTTGGGTGAGACCCTCAGGCATGAGATCAATGGAATCAGAAACCAGATTTTTGCTTGCCAAGGATTATGCAAGCTGCTGAACCATCTTTCTGCACTGACATGAAATGTAAACAGATGGATTAGAGAAACTGCTCCGTAGTGTGGTAATTGCCAGCCTGCAGTAAGCAAACACAGAAATAGAAGTAGAGCGTGTAAGAGGGTACGGGTAGGAGTTGCAGGAATTTTGGCTGAACACACTGGAAGAACCCGTGATTAGAGTTAAATTCTGAGAATGTAAGCCAAAATTTTTCAGCACATTGTTTCTTCTTCCAGATGTAAACCAAGAGTAGTGGATCTTGCTTCCTTTGAAAAATATTTCGACAATTGTACTACACAGGTGCCTATGTATAATCAAGCACACAAATTATACTTCTTCATGAAAAATCTTTTATATAAAAGCAAGTGCTCCTTATTTTAATTTATTATGAAATAGATTCTACTATAACGAAAAGTGCTAGTTTAGAACTAATTGCTTTGTTGGGGAAAAGTGGTTTCCTAAGTACTTTCTAATTTCTCTCTTTGTGTCTGTAACTGGTATTGTGTCATTCTCTCTTCTGCACATGCTTCAGCAATCATAGAATCATAGAATCATAGAGTCATAGAGGTTGGAAGGGACCTCAAAAGATCATCTAGTCCAACCCCCCCTGCCAGAGCAGGGCCCCCTAGAGTACATCACATAGGAACGTGTCCAGGCGGGTTTTGAATGTCTCCAGTGAAGGAGACTCCACAACCCCCCTGGGCAGCCTGTTCCAGGGCTCTGTCACCCTTACAGTAAAAAAATTCTTTCAGATATTCAACTTGAACCTCCTATGCTCCAATTTACACCCATTACCCCTTGTCCTATCACTGGTCACCACTGAGAAAAGCCTAACTCCATCTCCCTGACACTCACCCCTTACATATTTGAAAACAATGACGAGGTCACCCCTCAGTCTCCTTTTCTCCAAACTAAAGAGACCCAGCTCCCTCAGCCTTTCCTCGTAAGGGAGATGTTCCACTCCCTTAATCATCTTAGTAGCTCTGCGCTGGACTCTTTCAAGCACTTCCCTGTCCTTCTTGAACTGAGGGGCCCAGAACTGGACACAATACTCCAGGTGCGGCCTCACCAATGCAGAATAGAGGGGGAGGAGAACCTCTCTTGACCTACTAACCACACCCTTTCTAATGCACCCCAGGATGCCATTGGCCTTCTTGGCCACAAGGGCACATTGCTGGCTCATGGTCATCTTCTTGTCTACCAGGACCCCCAGGTCTCTTTCACCTACACTGCTCTCCAGCAGGTCAGCCCCCAACCTATACTGGGACATCGTGTTGTTCTTCCCCAAATGCAAAACTCTACACTTCCCCTTGTTGAATTTCATCATGTTTCTCCCTGCCCAACTCTCCAGCCTGTCTAAGTCTCTCTGAATGGCAGCACAGCCTTCTGGTGTGTCAGCCACTCCTCCCAGCTTAGTGTCATCAGCAAACTTGCTGAGGGTACATTCTATACCCTCATCCAAGTCGTTGATGAAGATATTGAACAACACCGGTCCCAGTACCGACCCCTGAGGGACTCCACTAGTCACACACCTCCAACCAGATTCTGCCCCATTGACTACAACTCTCTGACTCCTTCCTTTCAACCAGTTCCTGATCCACCTCACTACCTGATCACCAAACCCATACTTGATCAACTTATCTACAAGGATGCTGTGAGAGACGGTGTAAAATGCTTTACTGAAATCAAGATAAACCATCATCTATCCACCTAGTAATTTCCTCATAGAAGGCTATGAGGTTAGTCAAACATGATTTACCCTTGATAAAACCATGCTGACTGCTCTTGATGACCCCCATGTCCTTGATATGCCTGGAGATAGTGACAAGAACAAGTTGTTCCATCACCTTTCCAGGGATGGAGGTGAGGCTGACTGGTCTATAGTTACCCAGGTCCTCCTTCTTGCCCTTCTTGTAGACTGGAGTGACATTTGCTATCCTCCAGTCCTCAGGCACCTCAGGCACCTCTCCTGTTACCCATGACTTACTGAAGATGATGGAGAGTGGCCTAGCAATGACCTCCGCCAGCTCCCCCAGCACCCCCGGATGCATTCCATCTGGACCCATTGACTTATGGATGTCCAGATTACTCAGCTGATCCCTAACCCAATCCTCATCTACTATGTCAAACTCCTCATCTATCTTGACTACTTCTGGGGCTAAATGAATCTGGGGCTCATGCGGAAACCCTGCAGGAGTAAAGACAGAGGCAAAGAAGGCGTTCAGCACCTCTGCCTTCTTTATATCCTCTGTCACCAGGGCTCCCAGCTCATTCCTTAGTGGGCCAATATTGCCTCTAGTGTTAGTTTTGCTAGCTATGTATTTGAAAAAGCCCTTTCTATTATCCTTAACCTGACTTGCAAGGTTAAGTTCCAAGGAGGCCTTAGCTTTCCTAATTGCCTCCCTACATCCTCTGACAACAGTCCTATATTCCTCCCAAGTGACCAGCCCCCCCTTCCATGATCTGTAGATTTTCCTTTTCCACTTAAGTTTTCCCAGCAGTTCCTTTTTTAACCATGCTGGTCTCCTAGCTCCCTTACTAGATTTCCTAACCGTAGGGACGCTCTGATCCTGTGCTTGCAAATAGTGGTCCTTGAATATTGACCAGCTATTTTGAGCCCCTTTATCTTCTAACACCCTGTCCCATGGGATTTCTCTTAACAGTTGATTAAGGAGGCCAAAGTTTGCCCTGTGGAAGTCCAGGGTTCTGGTCCTACTGGGTATTCTGTTCCTTCCACACAGGATCCTGAACTCTACCATCTCATGATCACTGCAGCCACCACTGCTTCAACAAGGCCCTCCTTGTTGGTTAGTACAAGATCCAGCAGCGCTCCTCTTCTAGTCGGCTTGTCCACCATTTGCATTAAGAAGTTATCATCAATGCACTGGAGGAACCTCCTAGACTGTGAAAGGCTGGCTGTGTGAGTCAACCAGCAGATATTGGGGTAGTTAAAATCTCCCATGAGGACTAGGGACTGAAGTTGTGAGGCTGCTTTCAGCTGCCTGTAGAAGGCCTCATCAACCTCCTTGCCTTGATCAGGAGGTCTGTAGTAGACCCCCACAACTGTATCACCCACACCAGACTGCTCCTTAATTCTTACCCACAGACTTTCAACTTGCCCCTCATCAGCCCCTGCACAAAACTCAACACATTCTAGTTGCTCTCTCACATAAAGAGCAACTCCACCACCTCTCTTCCCCGCCCTATCTTTCCGAAAAAGCACATAACCATCCATGGCCACATTCCAGTCATGTGACCTATCCCACCATGTCTCTGTTATCGCTACCAGATCATAACCCTTAGCCCGTACACTGACCTCTAACTCTTCTTGCTTATTCCCCATGCTGCGTGCATTAGTATACAGACATTTCAGGAAACAAACAGAGCACACTGGTGGGACTAAATCCTCCCTAGACCACCTGCCTTCGGGCCCCGGTTCGTTCTTCTTGTGTTTGTCCCTAACAGACCCAGTTTTCTCCCCTTCCCCCTTCACATCTAGTTTAAAGCTCTCTCAATGAGCCCTGCTAAGTCCTGCCCCAAAAGCCTCTTCCCCCTCTGGGACAGGTGCATCCCACCTGCCACCACCAGGCCAGGTGTCTCATATAGCATCCCATGATCAAAAAAACCAAAACCCTGTCTTTGGCACCAGTCTCCTAGCCACTCGTTGACCTGTAAACTCTTCCTATATACCTCCCCACCCATTCTTACAGGAGGGATGGAGGCAAACACTACTTGCGCTCCAGACCCCCTAACTAGCCGTCCCAGGGCCCTGAAGTCACTCTTCATTG
Source organism: Heliangelus exortis (assembly GCF_036169615.1). Lineage (NCBI taxonomy): Eukaryota > Metazoa > Chordata > Aves > Apodiformes > Trochilidae > Heliangelus > Heliangelus exortis. The sequence goes on along the minus strand of NC_092454.1, from coordinate 26,803,335 downwards.
CCCTTACATTTCTTGTGATAATTTCATCACTGCCAGCCTGAAAAATCAGCAGTGGATAGTAATTAGAGGAACCCACAAGATTAGGGAGTTTCCTTTTAACATCTCTAATCAGAGCCCCAGGGAGGCAACAGACCTCCCTGTGGGATGGGTCCGGTCGACAGATGGGCCCTTCTGTCCCCCTCAGAAGGGAGTCACCCACCACAACTACTCTCCTTTCCTTCTTGATTGAAGAAGTCCTAAGGACACGGGGTGACTGACGAGTCCTAGGTGGTTCACTAGGTAAGTCTACCTCTGTAACTACATTTTCCTGTCCCTGAATTTCCAAGGCCTCATACCTATTCTTCAAGGGCAATTGGGAGGGTGAAGGGGGTTGGGAGGATTTTTTCGTGCCCTTCCGAGGCCGGACCTCCTTCCACTCATTCATATCTCTTAAGTCCTCTCCTTCTGTCTGTTCCTGACTTCAGCCTACGAGAAGCGTGTAAGAAATCATTTTTGACCTTGAAAATATTTTCACTTTATGCTGAATGCAAACCACTGCATTTTATCTTAGGAGCAAATTTGCTTTTATGTGTACCTTTTGTAGGTCTTGATTCTCTGGCATATAATCTAGAAAATGTTTTACAAAATGTTTTGATCTAAATGGGGAACATATACAGCTCCAAAACAAGGGATGAATGTGTAGCTTATAAAATAAAAACTTCGAAAGGCTCATAGTGAAACACTTAAATAGTTGCCTGAAACCTCTTCAAACATACTCAAATACTTTCAGTCTAGATGGGCAAGACGGTGATGTTTTTTAATGAAATATAGATAGTGTCCTCCTCCACAGGTAATCTAATTGATATAATGTATCAAGGTAATCACAGTATGACTCTGAAGTTACCCAGAGGCTCCTCAGGAGATTTTCAGAGTATGTTTTAAGAGCATACTGAATTTTTCTGGATATATATTGTTCGGTACCCCATAGCATAGCTATGGGAACCTATGAACAATACAGTTATCCTTTCATTCAGTTTTCCCTGTTATGCTGCAGACAGGAGAAGGCATTCGTAGAATATTCAAAAAATGCACAACCACTTGAGCTGCATTTTCCAGGGCCTGCCTGTTTTGAGTTCATCATTATTGAAGGTGTAAACATTTTATTTTCTTATTGTAGTTTTAGATTAAAGCTGATTGGTTTTACTCGACAAGGGAAAGAATATATCAGATGATTTGTTTCCATGTGGAAAAATTAGAGCTAATTAAAGAGCTTGTATTTTGACTCAGCAGAGGATTAAATCCATCACCATGTATGAATGACCTCCTATAACCACATGAAAGCAAGAGAGAAAAGTATCGGTCTGTTTGCTCAGCAGTAGCCATTTGAGAAAAAGAGAACTCAGCTTCAGTATGAAGATATGTCAAACAGTGATGCCAGGAGGCATTTTCAAACATCCCAGATGAAAGAAGAGGAAGATCCCAGGCTGATGTAGGCAACATTGCCATAAGCACGATTAGTACAATCGAAGCAGTACTAGAGGAATGTGCCTTCAAGGCTCAGTTACTCAGAAGGTCTAAACTCTAAGAAAGATTGTCTACAGGGAACAAAAGCATAGCTTAGCAAAATTGCAGTGTGACAATATAAGACCTGTTACACTCAGGGCTTTCCATTAGCTATATTTTCAGTTTACCAACTCTCATCTGAAGATTTCTTTCAGCGTTAACCCTATTTTAGCAATGCAGCTGCAAATAAAAATACATATATCAATATTTCTGCCTCCTGTGGTCCATTTCGTTTCTGGCTTATATATATCCATGAATGAGAAAGTCTTTATTTTGTTGTTGATGCTTGGCTTACTCACTGTGACATCACTTGCAGTTAAAAAATAATGCTTTTTCTATATTGAACACACTCACTTTTCCAGGGTTTTAGCAGAATAAACCCTTGGGGTTTAAACCGGTAAGGTGCAAAAATTCGTCACTGCTCCCATAAAAAGATAAAGATTTAGGGAAATAATGTATCTTACTTAAACATTTTTTTTTTAAAGCATAAACGGAATAGGTAATAACATGCAACACACTAATCTGTGCTCGTCCATGAACGGTTAGTGCCTTACTTTGTGATTTATGTTGCTTGAAGAAACAGTACAGAGCCATATTAATTGCTTACAGCTTGAAAGAAAATGAGAATCTCATTATGGGATCAAGGAGAAAGTTACCCTGTGGAAAGAATTTGAAAATTTGTCTCAGTTTGAAAAATTCTGAACACAAAGACCACCCAAAATTTTTTTGAATCTGGGAATAAATTAGTCTTTGATGAGGTTAATTAGAAACCCAGCAGAGGTAGAATAACCAGGAAAATTTGAAGGCTTTCAGTTGCAAATAACTTGTGGAAAATGTGGACTGTAGTCAGGGAAGCGTGTAATGTATGCCTATGCTGTAACATTACTTCTACGTGTGGAAAACAATTGCTTTCCCTAGGCAGGCAAATAGATATTCATGCAAGATAATAGAATTTGGAGGTAAAAAAGACTTCATTAGATCATTTTCTCTGTCCCTTTCCAAAGAAATCATTTGAGAAAGCTGTATATTGTTTGATCTTTCTGGATGACTGTCACCAATTTCATACCCATGTCAATAGGTTTTTTTCCTTAAAAAATCAGCATTGTTTAAGCAATAGCACTAGTTCCTTTCTGCAAAGTAGTAAGGTTTTTTAATCTTCTTAGGTGATTACAATCACTAGCTTTTCAACTTTTTGCCTTGTATCATCACACAAGCTTTGATACTAAATTTTCCCCAAAAGGCACAGCCAGAATCACATTGTTTTGTTATTTTATTATCACATATTTCTAAAGCAACCATCACTAATGTCTTCACCCAAAAACATTTCCAATAAAGGATTTATCTCAAAATGTAAATCTCTATAACCTCTTTTGTGTATCAGTCTCTTAATTACAGTGTCAGACACTAAGTGGAGTACAGAGACCGCAAGTCTTGCTAAGAAAACGTTTTACTGGGAGTTATATGTTATACTTTGCCTTGAAATTGGTGAAATATATAAATGTGAGATAGGAAAGACTAAGCTTTTAAGCTTCAGAAGGAAGACAAATCTACAGAACTTCCCGTTACATGTGTACTTGCTAATTAAGTTTTGTCCATACAGAGTGAACCTGGATGCAGTGGGAAATTGCAAGGTATTGGCAAAATGTGTAGTCTACCAACCCTTCAAGATTCAATAAACATAAATTTTAGAAATTCATATAACTATGTAGCCATATAATGGAGTTTGAGTTTCAAGTTGGGTGCAGAACTGAGCAGGCAAATCTCTACTCAAGCGCTGACCAGGTATACATTCTTCTGCTGGTAGAAGCAAGATCTGATCGAATCTAAATGGTAGTGACTGGGTTAACTTTTAAAAAAATTTCTATCATGGCACTGTACAGGAATCTACCTTTGCTATAGCAAAGATGATGTTGATTCCCTGGGATGCCCTAGGGTAGACTTGTAGTCAGCAGAAAATGGCATTACTGCCATTAGTCTTTTTGGTTTCTGTGACTGAGAGCCAAACAGACTTTACAGCTAGTACCCATCCAAAAGCTAGCAGATGAGAAGTTTTATTCCAGTCAGGAAATCAGTCAGGAACAATGTAAGCAGTTTGAAAATATTTCTGTTCATCATGTCTTTTGTATTGTGGCTTCTTGATGTATTTTTCAAGCAGCAGGAATCTGTCTTCTCTAGGACTGCAACAATAGAAAACCCAAATATTAGAAACACTGAAAATTATTGCATGTGAAAATAGGATACAGAACCAAGGAGGCTGCCAGCTCAATGTAGATTATAGTCTGAAGTTTGCTGTCTGGTGAGTCATGGGGACTTGCATGTTTCCTTTTGCTGCCACAATCAAAAAGATTTTGCTTTCCTTTTGAGGTTCTCTCAACCTGCATCACGTAATCATATCCCTGTCGTTGCACAGGCCTGGGGAATAAATGGTATCTTTGTTTCTTCTGTTTTCATCTTGGAATACACTTTAAATTTATTTTTACTGTGGAATAAAACATAGATAAGAATTCTAGGCATGCTGCAGACCTGTATATAACATCTGTGAGGCTAGTCTAGAAGTACACAACCCAGCATTCTTTCTTGTTTTGATTTCTTTCACTCTTTTGTTGTTTTGTTGTGTTTATAAATCCGCACATATATATCTATCTAGAAGCAAAACAACACTACAGTATCTGGGCAGTATTCTCAAAAAATAATGTGGTCAAAAATACCATATAATTATAAATGGTACAGCAAAACTTTGTTCCTGTTATTGTTCTCACTGTTGCCTCTGTCAGCCAGGTGTAACTCCACATAAAGTCACTGTAGTCCAGCTAGCATAAGTTAAAACAAGTGAAATATAAACTCAAAGGTGGAGACTAGTTAAGGTATGGATAATTATTTGGGTATTTTTTGTGGTTTTGTCTTCTGTCTGCTCATTCGCTATGATATTTGTGATCTTCAGCAGTCAACAGGAATCTGAGTAACTCATGCTGGTGTCTGAAAATTGTTTGGTAGCACCATCAGTATCCACATATACAACAAAGTAGCAAGGTGAATCTTGACAGAGAGTGTAGTTCTGTGTGTGCACAAACATTTTCAGGAAGTTGTATTCCCTTTGTTCTGCTTTTCTGTTCCTGTAAGGATACTTCTGTAACTGTGCTCATCATTTGCACTCATAGAGCAGGCAGCCATGCTGCGGAAGGAGCTATATCCCTGTACAATACAAAAATAATTAAAAAAACCCAATGCTGATAATCTTCATGAACTGTTAATAAAAGAAAAGGTATTGAGTGGCATTTCTTGTGTTACATAGGCATAATTAAAAAAAAAAAACCAAAAACAAGCCCCTCCCACCCCCCACAAAATACAGCTATCACAAAACAGGCCACTCTACTATTTAATTTGTGAAGCAAATTTAAAGTTGTACAATATTACCTCATCTGTGTCTGAAGAACTTTCTATTTTGACTTGTGACATTCTCAGCACAGTATGTTGCTCCTTTTTTTCTTTGGGAACTTCAGTACAATGCAGTTAAGGACATTCAGTAAAAGCAAAGTAGGTGTCATAATTTGGGTTTATTCTTTGACACAATTCCTGATCTAAGTATTTAACACAGTGCATAGATTTTCAAGATACAAAAAATGTCTCTGTCTCCATTGTAGACATCTTTTACTGTAGAGTTTAAGGATTTATTCTAAGAGGACTTATGTTCTTGCTTTTGCTGTAAACTTCTTGTCAGATTATTTTTCTTTGGGACCGTATTTTAACGTGCTATTTGTGAAGCGTGCAACTGTTCAGCCTTTACAAGAACCATCAAATCAGGTGTACATGTTGTCTGTGAACAGTAAAAACAAATATAAAAAGAAGAAAAGGACTTCTGTGCGTTGTGAAAACATCCATGCGAGCGCAACACCCTACACCCAGTTATAGTATTGATGATGAAAATTTTTGCTAGAAGAAGAAATTGAATTTTTGTAGAATTTATCTCCAACAGAGATGAATTTCAGCGTTTTCATTTCAGAGAGACACCCAGGCTGCTTGTGAATGATCAAGTTTGTCTACAAACACAATCTAGTTCAATCTTAAAATACTATCTTGAATACCAGAAGCACGATAGCCTTATTACCACTGTGCTGTGCCCAATGTACCCTGTCCTTCTGAATTATCTTATGTGTCCCTTCTATTTTAATTAGCACATCCAAAATGAGGTGAAAGATCATCAACAGCTTCAGCATATCGTTGATGCAAACTTGTAGCGTATTTCACATCTGTTTCTGTGACATATTCTTTGATAAAGCAGAGATCTAATTCTGATGTTCTCAGACCTTGTATCCAGATTCACAGCTGAGGAAAGTGCATGTTGGCTTTCAAGTGTAATGATCTACAATCAGATGTGACAGGCTATGTAAGTTATACAGTCTTGACTTGAGCAATATTATTCTGACTTAATACTACTTAAAAAACGTGAATAGTACCCCAGTCTTAATGAAAAGACAAAATTCCTTGTCTAAATGGATTCCAAGTTTAATTGGAATTTAAGTTTAAAACTTAGGCCTGAATAGTCTTATAGTGTAGTGCTTCTACTTATGCCACATGATATAGCACTGTGATATGATCCATATCAGAATTAAATACTTGGTTTGATACAGTATAATCTGGTATTGGAACTACATTGCAGCCAAATATTTTCCTTCTAGCTTTAAAAGGCAGGAGTTGGACAAAGGTTGACTGCTTTACCTCAATCTAAAATGAAACCAGTTTATCTCAAATACAGAATCTAATTTGAAACTTATTTCTTTGCTTCATGTTGGAACATAGTAGGACAGCTTCATGGTTTGAGTAATTTTATTTTGTATTACTAAAGTGATTATAGTAAGCTAGTAGTCACTCAGCAGCAAAGACATTACTCTATGTTTTTATGTTAGTATTTAGCATTTCTTGACCTTTATAGGCCATCTAACAGACAGAAAGCACGAGAAACATTTCTTACTGTGCCATGCAATATATACATTAAAGACAAGCTGCGAAGAATCATGGTTTCATAGCATAAATCATTTTTTGCTTCAGTCAGTTTGGAAATGCTCAGTAATTCACAGGAACAACCTTTAATTTGCTCTTTTCCCTGGATACCACTGAGGGTTGGTAGGAGGGAGAAAAACTCATTACAAAGAGCATTTTTTCTCTATTGGAGAACAAAGATAAGGAGCAAAGGATGCCAAGGATTGGTTATTGCTTCTCAGTTGCTTATCATGTTGAAAATAGAGCTTAAATCTCTTTGCAAATAATAGTTTAAAGGTATGCAATTTTGTAGTAGACAGAAAACAAAATCAGACACTGGTTAAATTATTTTAAACAGCTAGTGGTTGTTTTAATGTCAGTAAGCTCTGCAGATGTATTTATTCCCTGCCATGACACAGTGCTCAGGTTCTGAGGTCTGTTTATAAGCTACAAATGAAATTTTGCAAGATAAAAGACAATTTACAGGACTTTGCCACAAATCTTGAGAAACTTGTTTGTTCTGTCTGCTTGTGCACCATAGCAGTTGCTTATATTTCTGAAGAGGAGAGAAGGGAAAAAGGGAAATTAAAAAAGCAGCAAACACAGAGAATATTAAAGGAATAGAAACTGAAGAAAGACAGCATTAGTTGAAAGCATACTGTTTCAGACCATAACTTTTGATTTCACAGACTCACTCACAGCACTATGAATTTCGTCAAATACAAGGTCATTTCTCAACTCTTAAGAAGAAAGGCTCCTCCTACACAAATATAGCACTTCAGGGGCATTCCAGGAGTTCCCAGAATGTAGCAGATTAACAGACACTTGAAGAAAAGCTTCAAAAGGTATATTTGCAATCCCTAAGTCATCTGAAAATGACATTAAAATTGGTCTGCGGTGTATAGAAAAGAAGTAAAACAACAAGTAATATCTATGACAGTCTTGCAGTGGGTTTTGCTCTTTTATGTAGGAAGTGTAACCTTGAAATATTCATGTTTTCTGTTATCAAAGGTGTCTCCTTTCTTAAAAAAAAAAACCTACAGAGACAATTCACTGAAAATTTTAGAACAGAAATTCTTTAGAAAATTATTTAACTTTGAAGACCTGAAATGTAAACATCTGAAATTTCTCTCCTTTAGGTTAGTGCTGTGTTAGGATTTCAATGTACAAACTTCAAGTAACTACTTTATGAACCTTGTTTGCAGTTAACAGAGTTAACAAAGCTTTATTGTTATACAGTGTTGCTGGAATTTTTATTCCAATATTTGATATTTCCATTTCATGCTTTTAATGCATGTAATGAGTTTTATATGAACAGTGCTTAATCTTGGTGTATTTGAACATCTAATTGAATCCTAATACCCAGTCTTTCAACTGCTGTTTACGTCAGAAGAAGTTATTCAACACCAGACTGCTTCTCAGCCCATGTGAAAATTGTATTCATACAATTGCTTGCTACAACATTTAACACTGATGCACACATCAGACATTATGCCACTGGAATATTTGTCTGCATTATATCTGTAATAACAATATGCTTCAGAGTATGCTCCCTCCTTCCCCATGATATGTCTGGTAATGCCTTTTTCATTCTTCCATCAGGAGTACATATTTTATCAGCTTTCAACAGGATTAATTTCTCTCTATCCTCTTTAAGGTGATTCCCTTACTATCTATGTTGCTAGTGATTTAATGTCACCTTGTTCTGAATGTGTAACACAAAGCAGTTTTAACAGCATATGTACAGAATTCATCTGGACAGTATTAGAGTGATATCCCAATAACTATAGCCATTATAAATTACACCAGCTTCACTCACAGGGGACTGAAGTCCAGTTTCAGTGTATCTTTGTCTTTGAGGCTCTAATGACTGATACAGTAAATAAAATTGTTTAAAATTAGCTACAAATGGAAAACTCATGGTGTGAACAATAGCTTGAGGTGGTCACCCATGTTTTAACTGACAAATGAGTACTAAGGCCATGTTTGCTAAAACAAGGTGCTTATAGTTTTTCCTCTTTATATGCAGAAAGTATCAGGCTTTTAGTTACCAAACCTTAGTTTTTTGTGTTCATTATTACTATTATCATTCTTATTGCTATTACTGTACAAGAAGTGAAAATACTGGGCTGGCATGTGTTACCACTGTTTACCTAGCTTTGTGTCTTTACTCAGAGAAGAGTTCCAAAAATCTGAGTAAAGCCTTTCAGGCCTTGTATAAACTACTTGACTTTGTCAGTACTTTTTCCCAACTGATTAAAAGTTCAGTCTCAGATACTTCATCACACAAAACCACCTTACTTCCTCTTCAAAAGTCTTGGAAGTGATAACACATTATATTAAGCAATGGTGGGAAAAGCTACTGCATACAGTTATCATAGAACCATAGAATCATTTAGGTTGGAAAAGACATTGAGTCCAACTGTTAACCTAACACTGCCAAGCCCACCACTAAACCATGTCCTAAAGCACCTACATGTCTTTTAAATGCCTCACCACTTGCCTGAGAAGTATGTTCCAGTGCTGGACAACTCTTGGGTGAGGAATTTTTTCCTAATATTCAATTTAAACATCCTCTGTAATGCAGGTGGGTCAAATGCGAAACACTCCTCCTGCTGTCACTGATGTTGGGAGTCAAGGGGGTTAATCCTCTTTTGTTTCATGGGCAGAGGCACCTCCCACTAGACCAAGCTGCTCCAAGTCCCATCCAACTTTGCCTTGAATAGTTACAAGTATGAGGCATCCACAGCCTTCCTGAGCAACTTCTTCCAGTGTCTCACCACACTCATAGTAAGTAATTTTTTCCTAATGTCTAACTTAAATCTACCCTCTTCCAGTTTAAAGCCATTACCCATCTGTTCTTCACAAAGCCTGTAATTGTGCTGGGGACTGTCCCCTCCCAGGTGCAGGACCTCCCACTTGGCCTTGTTGTCCTCTGCTCAGTTTGCATGGGCACACCTCTCAAGCCTCCCTTCCCTCTGGTGTGTCTCAGTGTGTCCATGCTATTCAGGTAGGTATCTGAACAGCACATTTTTCCCTCTGTCACACAGGCTGCTAGGCATGTATCCAGTAGTGGAGACAGAACAGAAGATGGTATTGAAGCAATTTGAGAGAAGTATTGCATCTTTCTGGCTAATATCAGCCTTAGTTGGGTGTGAATCAACAAGATTATGGTCAGCTCTGTTAGCCCAATGCCACGATGCCAACCTGTCTTGTATGACATGGCATCTTGTTATGCTAATGAATTTATATAAGCGAATAAAATTAGAGTTGCCATTAGTAGCAACTTCGGATTGCCTAGATTTACATTTTAATAAGTCTTTTTTGTATGTCGTTCATTTTGCTATTCCTCCTACACATGGCAATAAAGGTAATGAATAAAATTTTTATTATCAGTAATGTGATGCTATGCTCCTTTGTTATAATTGTTGTAGTGCCAAGAAGGGTTATTTTAAAAATTAAAATTCAGCACTATATTTTAAAACCATAGTAAGTGTATCTATACAAAGAAATGGCATATCTGACTGAGAAAGCTTCATATGAGCCAATCTTAGTTTTTGTTTACTTGTACTAGAGTACTTTATTTTTTTTTATAATAGGGACCACACACTGTAGAGATTCCAGGGGTTATCACATTTCACCAAAAGCTGTAAATATTAGTAAACTGACAACTGATAGTTGCAAAGAAGCCTTATAAGAATAATTTTTTAACCTTAGAAAGCTGCCTAACTTAGCAAAGACAAAATCTCTGAATTGGTCATTATCTTACTGTTTGTCCCATGTGCTGGATTTTGTACTGAGAAAGAATTTCTTGTGAGTTTCTAGGCATGGCAGGTATGCATGAGTGAGCTGGGTCATCAAAGACGGGGCCTCATCTTCACTGCACTTATAGTGGTGGCTGCAGGTCAATCAAAGATTTTCTGACTAAAGGTACATTGAAGAATGTACACAGCTGGATGCAGCATAGTACCACAGCTTCTCTGCTGTCCTGGGCCCTGTGTACGGACTCTTTCTACTCTGTTGGATCATAATAGAGTAAGAGGCTGCCCTGCAGTGAGAAGGGGAACATCCATACTGCTTCAAGGAAATTTGAGAGGGAAATGACAGATCTCTGCATATTAAGTCTGGGTTTTAACAAATCTGACTCTATATCAAGGAAAGGAATTGAAGTAATTTCCTTGTAATACTTATCCACTTCCTCAGCCAGAAGTATTTTTATTTTTGCTACTCAGTGCTTGTGGGCTTAATATATACAGATATTTTAGAAGTGTGCAGGCATATCTGAGGTTGGTACTTGAATCTGCAACTACTGGCTGTGTACATTGTGACAGGAATTTTCCATGGAACATCTAATCAAATCAATACTATTATATTAGTTGCATGCTCGACGTGTTACATGAAAAAAAATCTACTTTTGTCTCATGATACATAGTGCCTTATGTTGGTAATGGTTTTGACAGTGTCAACACAAAATAAATGGAAAAGAAATAAATGAAGATCATAGAACCATTAATCCCTTCAGGGCTCATGGATTTATGGCCATCCAGTTTGGTTAAGCAGCCTCTAACCTGGTACTCCTCTACCAAAGGAAAGTTTTCCTCTCTCTAGACCTTATCTCTGACCTCCAAGGTCCAGGAATCAGGAGGGCTGGATTTTGCAGTGAAGGCTGAAGCAAAGATGGCATTCAATAACTCTGCCTTCCCTTTGTCTTCGGGCACTGGGGCACCTGCCTCATTCACCAGCAGGCCTACACTTCCCCTGTTCTTCCATCTTATTGAGGTACTGGAAGAAACCCTTGTTGTTGTCTTTGATATTCTCTTGCCAGCTTTAGTTCCAAACCCAGCTGCTCTGTCCATTATCTCTGTTTTCTATCTTTAAGCAATCTGGTAGACTGACCTGTTTAAGGAGAGAGAAATTCAGTGCTGATACTTTTTTTAGTATTTCCCCAAGGAGGAACTGAAATGATACTTCTTGATACTGAGACAAATTCTGCAACCTTGTATTCAAATTAATCCCATGTTGGTGTGAAAATACGTGAATTTTGATTCAGAGCCTCATATAAATCCATCTGAGGAAGGGGTTCTAGAAAAATATGTTGCTAGCCACCTTGACCTGGGCAGAACTCACCAGGGCAGTTTTTAAAATCTGTAGTTCTCTGCGAAGGATACTGAACGACTGCATCCTCTAAGAAGAGGACATTTGCCAGAATGTGTTTGCCTTTAAATTTCCACATCCTCTCTTTAGTTAGTTTGCCATTTCTGGGCTGCAAGTATGGTCAGTACTAATGGAAAATAACATACAACTGAACTGAGTCTTGCTGTTTAGCACAACTCCATTTGATGGGTTATTCAGATGCCTTATCTAGTGCAGTTATTTCTTGGTATTATGCAATACTATCTATAAATATCTATATAAAAAAAAATTACTTGTATTTGGAGAAAGAGAGAAGATCACTGTCATTAAGACACAGACACGAAGTCTGAGAGGTAACTTGTTCAGCTGTAGCAAGGACACTGCTGCTGTTTTGAGTTATTGATCTGAGTTATAAATGTTGCCCTGAGAATAATTAGTTCTTGTGTCATTGGTGAAAGGGCAAATTTTATAACATTTCTTGGGTTTGTGATATGTGAAAAAAGGCTAAAATTATTGTGAGATGGAAGGTTTTCTTCTAATTTTGCAGTTGTGTTCAGGAGTAGTCTTCCTTAAACGTATAATCACGATGAACCAGCTACCAATGTTTTGTCAGACTTCTGCCTCGTGAGAAAGCAAGCTGCAGAAAACTAAATGTTTACAGAGTATTCAGCAGAGAGAGCAAAGCAGTGCCCAGGAGGAGAGAATTCTTATGGTGTCATTTTTAAAAGACTGTGCTCACAGGACGATAAATAAACTCTGTCTTCAAGCAGTGTTACACAATCCAGGAGACCTGCATGGATGAAAAAGTAGGTCCTGGACAACCTTAGTTATCTACAGAGTGTGGGAAGAAAGAATAGGTAGCCTAGGAGGAATACAAAGAACTTGTCTGAGAGGCAGGGATGGGGTTAGAAAAGTTAAATCACAGATAGAATTAAATCTGGCCAGGGACATCAAGGGTAACAAGAAAAGCTACTATATGTACGTCAGTGATAAAAGGAAGATGAGGGACAATGTGGGCCCTCTCCAGAAGGAAACAGGAGACCTGGTCATATGGGATATGGAGAATGCTCAGGTACTCAATTATTTTTTTTGCCTCAGTCTTCAAAGCAAGGGCTTTGACCAAACCACCCAGGCTGGAGAAAGCAAAAACAGGGACTGAGAGAAGGCCTGAGAGAAGGAAGACCCACACACTGTAAGATCTTTACATCTAGAAAAGCCTTTCATTAGGTTTGGTTGCTCCAGACATTTACTTAATCCACAGTGAAGTCTTTGCACCAATAGTGCAGCAGCCTGCCCTTCTGACTCATCCTGACATGGTTTTTGCTGTATGCACATCAGTTTAACTGTCTGCAGCATTAATGACCAAAGAAAGGATGCAGTCACCTCTTACTATTTTGTAGTATCACAGAACCACTCATATGTGGTATTCAGATGAGCTTATTTTATTCTGAGTGCACAGTATGTTAATGCTTATTACATGGCTGTCATCATGGCAGGTTATATGCAGCTGAACCAGTGATCCTTCTGAAGCAGTGATTTTTTTTCTGCATGAGAAACATCCTGTTCCAACCCTAATTTTTCCTCAAGAAAAAATGAGAGTTTTGTTTTGACATTGCCAAGGCTGACTAGGGAGTATTCAAAGTCTATACCTTGGATACGTCACTTCTTCGGCTGATGGGCTCATGTTACTTACTAAACATAACCAGAAGTGGGCTCAGCTGTTGCCTTAGTCCTTTTGTGTTTCCCATCATTATCTGTGAAAGCATTTGTCATGATTCTGATCACCTTTATTCCAAATACAAATAAAATCTGACTAAATTGTACATAAATCGTTCAGTGCTGCAAGCTGATAGAATAGGACAAAAATTAATTTTATGCATGAAAAGTCTGCCATGAACTGCCTCATAAAGTTCATTGGTCATTGCCTCTATACAGCCTGGTCTGTTCTCTCTGTTAATGTGAACTATGTTCTCTTTTACAGGGTCTATGTTAGCCTACCTAGACAGCACCAGGGATCTGAGGGGAAAATGCCCAGCTTTTGTGATATGTGTTTCTCAGAAGCTTAATACAGACCATCTGAAACAGTGTGATTTTACTGAACTGCTTTTCCACTGATGTGTAGTAGTGTCCCCTAGAGGGTACAAGGACAGGAAAGGGAAGACTTCAGTTATTTAGGACTCATAAAAACTGTTAACTAAAGTGCAGGAAACATTGCTTATAACGAAATTGTATTTCACAGAATAAGCAAACACACCATCCCTTCCAGATGCAATTGCAAAGCATTGACTCCTCTTCTCAGAACACGTTCTAATTTTAACAGCAGAGAACATCTTCAGTGTACAAAGGGAAGATAAATAAATGAATTGTGTGGTTTGCAAAGGCCAGAAGCAGCACTTGCTAATTCCCCTACATTAAATGTGTAGAAACGTTTACAGCTTTGTGACTCCTCCATCTTTGTGAAAGTACAAATATGCCTATTTTTTTGTTTGTGACAGAGGTTGGTTATTTTGATTAATAACTGACTTTACTAAGGATGTTTAAACACTGCATTATCTGTGCTTGATTCTGAAAGTTTTAACATCAGTGAACCCTTCAGAGTGTTTGATACTTTTTTAAAAAATGTCTTGCAAAACAGGGTGTCATCTGCTCTTTAATCTAGATTATGAATTCCTACCAATCCTACCAATTTTTCCTACCGATTTCTATGATATGCCAGTAAAGATTAACACCTCATTTAGGTCTGCTGGGAAATAATCTTACTAGTTTTTATTAGTACATCTTATAAGGGAATCAGCTGTTTATGTGTGAGTGAAGACAGTTTTGTTGTCTAATAAATTCTAAAAATCTGCTACTACAATATGGAGGTCTGGATGGAGGAGCCATGTCCATTGGACCTCCTAGTCTGCTCCGCAGGGAGCAACCAAGTCACCTTTACAAGCCTCTGCTCTATCCAAGACTTCACTGGCATTTCCAAAGGGATTGCTGGAGAGGAAGAAGACAGATAGGATCTGTATGTGGCCTAGGGAGCTGTTCAATCTGATATGTGTCAACCATGCTTACTAAGTAAAACAGGCCTAAAATATGGCCTGCCTGCCTTCCTTTCTTCTTTTCTTCCTTCCCTCCTTCCTTCCTTCCTTCCTTCTTTCCTTGCTTCCTTCCTTCCTGCCTTCCTTCCTGCCTTCCTGCCTTCTTGCCTTCTTGCCTTCTCTCTCTCTCTTTTTGTCTCTTTGTCTCTCTCTCTCTTTCTCTCTATCTCTTTTCATTGTATCTTCTCCTTTCCCCTCTCTCCCTTTTACCTTGCAACATATTTGCTGTAGCTTCACAGGGTTATGTCACTTAGCTTGTGTTAATTATCAAATAATACTATATCAAATAAAACTTCATGCCGGCACCCGACCCTTGGTGGCTGGACTTTGTTTTGTGGATCGAAACATTATAAGCTACCTTGAACTGTAACATTTTGGTGTACTTAGCAGGATAAGAAGCTGCAGACCATAACATATGGGGTACAGTCTGTTCTTGCAAATATATTTCTGAAAATAAGGCCAAAGAAAAATATTAAAACTTTTTCATACATTTCTAGGTATTCGAATTTTATATTTCTCTTTTGGTTCCTCCCCTGTATTAAAATGACTAGACCAGATGAGGAAATTTTGTCAGTAATTTGACATCATTAAATAATAAAACACTAGACTTTGTGCTGTTTTGTTGCATGAGTTGAGCTAGAAATTAGTCTTATCAACTAGTTGAAAGTGGTCAGCTAATTTTTAGAGTGCTTTAAAATTCGCCTAGAGAAGGGTATGGGAATTCAGCTTATTCTATGTGTATGGATATTTTCTTGAAAACAACCACTATAATGTACAATGTTAATTAGGGGAAAGAGTACTAGAAATTGACTATGTGCTCTGCAAAGCGCAATATAAAAAACGTTAATGGCTGCATGCCTTTTCATACACACATTTCATAGGTTTGTTTTCAGAGAAAGCTCCAGTAGATGGACTTTATGATTCCATTAGGTCTATTATTTTTTCCCCACTTTACTTAAGTGCAGTTTTTATTTTTTGACATAAAGGGAGAAAATATTTTTTTCTGACGATTTTTTTTTCTTCTTTTAAATTTGCAATGTCAGGCCATGATAATCATTCAGCCCAAGCCAGTTCAAGATAAAAGTCTCATTAAAAGCTTCAGGTATGAAAACTCCCCTGTGTGTGACTGAGTTCATGCTGAGAAAAACCTATCATAACTCCTAGTAGTTCTTCCATGCTGTGTCTTTTATTCAATGTGACTTGTGACCTCTTGAAGCCTGCAGGGACCCCAATTTGTGTTCTTCCTCTGAAGCTATGATTGTCACACTTGCAGGAAGTTCAGGCACACAATGTGAAACTGCAGTAACTGGTTAAGTAAGCCGAGATTAGCTTTTCTCTTGCCAGCAGAAACCATTGTCAGTAAAAACTATTGGTCTGACATTTAATTAGCAGCACAAAAATACGTCTTTTATTTGGTCAGTCATGATTTCATCAATTAGTATGTGCAACAGGAGTTTACCGTCACAGTATATTCCCCCACAAGAAAAATATGGCTATAAAAGTTACTATTGTTTGGTTTCATACATCTGCAAGTACAGTTAAGTAACTGGTAGTATCTGGGTGCCAAATACCCTTATCTTCCAGGAGGGAGAAATTGTAAGAATTTCAAGATAACATCTCCCTGATAGTTATGGAAGATGAAGTTGAAATTTATATGCTTTCCCAATTTTTGCCTTTTTGCTATGATGTTTTTCCCACTTCCATGTGGGCAATGTCTTATTTAGGCGCTGATCATTCCTACTTTAGCCCTGGCAACTTATCATACTCAAAGATAAAATAGACGCATGTCAAAGTTGAGCAAAAAAACGGAGCAGGTTAATTCTGCTACCAGACTCTTCATCTGACCACAGGAGGGCAGAATTTATGAGAAAACTTTGTCTCTGCAGATCAGTGAAAGTGGAATGATGTGTAGTGATGCTACACTATGAATCAAGGAAAAGCAGGAGGCTTGAGATATCTTCTGTGAGACTGCTCACTCCCAGGTGCTTGTGGGGTTCTCAGCACCACACAGAGCACCTGCCAAATGTCAGGAACTTTAGGGACCTTACCATTCCCAGGGGAAAGTGGTGTGGTGATGCCTGGGGATGTTGAAAAAGCACAATCTGCTAATTGGCAGCCAGGTTTCCTGGCAAGGAATTGGTGGTGTTGAAGTGCCCAGTGCTCAGTTGGAATCAACCAGTTGCCTTAGAACCCCTCCCTCTTGTCTCATAGACAAAAAGCTCCAAATGGTTTAATAACAGCTTGTGTGAGCCTTTCTACCTATTTTCACATAAAAAATTGATAAAACTGATATCTCCAATGTGAAAAGCAAGATTAGCCAGCTCCCACCTTAGGCTAGTGACCTGCCTGAATGAGTGCTACTCCTTTATAGTAGTATAGGAAAAAAAGTATTTTAGTCACTGGTTATTCATGCATTCAAGCACTGGTTTTGGCTGAAGCTGGCAAGCTCAGATTCTCATCTGTCACATCCTTGAGACCAGTGCCTCCTGTGTGTCTCCTGCCAGAGGACACAGAAGCTAGCATCCCTCAGACCTGATGGTGTGTGAGTGATCCTTTTTCCCTTGGTCTCTGTGAAGAGTTGAAAAATTCAATTTAAACATACTGTTTTGTACTGAGATGGGTGGATGGAGGAACTCAAGCCTGTACTTTGCTAAGAGGTGGTGATTAACAGCAGCAAAGCTGTGCACTGCACTGTTTGTCAGCACAAAATACTGTTTTGAAGTTAACCTGTCTGAATTTGCATTGAAATGGAAAGGAGCAGAGGGAGCCATACTCACAGCTGGAATCAGCTGAGAGGCAGCTAAGAAATTATTACCTCTCAGCTGCAGCTAGCTGTTGCCTGCCTTCTGACACTGGTGCCTGGCAGCATCAGCAGTGTGAATTGATTGTAAAAGCTGCTCACACCTCAAGTCTGAGAGTGCATTTGGTGTGCTTGCAGGCATACTGTGAATAAGCTGGAGATCCTCATCTCAGCTGCCTGCCTGTGCAGACTTAGCTTCAGATTCTCCACATCACAGCCTTCTAGAGCATGTAGTGCTTCTCATGACTCAGTTCCATTGTAGCTCAAGGATGTGCTTGCTGGATATTGCTGTTTCAACTTCCAGCCTTTTTTCCTTGTAGAAAAAAAAAAAAAAAAAAAAAAAAGAAAAAGAAAAAGAAAGAAGAAAAAAAAGAGACAGAGAGAGAGAGAGAAAAGAGAGAATAGAAAATAGTAAAATAGTACGTGACAAAATTGGCAGGGTCAGGAAAGGAAATATGTCAATAAACAAACTTATCCTCTGAGACACTACCTATGCTATGCGCAACATTCCAGGGAGGAAGGGAGATAATTTTATTAATGGACTGAAGTATGTTTGTATGACAGGACCAAACATTGTAGGTTTTTAACTCAGTTTCTATGGCTGAACAAGGCAAATATACATGAGTTATCTTCTGCCAGTTTGTGAAACTTAAACAAAAAACCCACTTCAAGATGAAGTAATACACTCTAGACCATGTGCCAGATTCCTTTTTTTGGCAGATATATTTGAATTTCAGACAGAAATTAGAAATTAATTTGTAGTACTTTCATGGTAAACTAAAGAATTAGCAGAAGGGCTGGATAAAAATGACAGCTTCAAACTCAGAGTAGTCATAATAGTAGTGAGAACAAAAAACAGTTACTACAGATTCCAGCAGTATTTCATCCTGTAGATTTTTATAACCTTTGTACCACTTTGAAAGCTTCAAAACTGTAGTGTAACAAAAAGTTTGGTGAAATAATCAACTGATATACACTGCCAAGCTACAGAAGTGGTTGACAGGAAGCTGAACATGAGCCAACAGAGTGCTCAGGTAGCCAAGGAGGCCAATGGCATCCTGGCCTGTATCAGGAACAGCATGGCCAGCAGGTCCAGGGAAGGGATTCTGCCCCTGTACTCAGTGTTGGTGAGGCCACACCTCAAGTCGAGTTCTGGGCCCCTCAGTTTAGGAAGGATATCGAGGTCCTGGAGCAGGTCCAAAGGAGGGCAACCAGGCTGGTGAAGGGACTCGAGCACAGATCCTATGAGGAGAGGCTGAGGGAGCTGGGGCTGTTCAGCCTGGAGAAGAGGAGGCTCAGGGGAGACCTCATCAGTCTCTACAACTCCCTGAAAGGAGGGGGTAGCCAGGTGGGGTTGGTCTCTTTTCCCAGGCAACTCTCAGCAAGACAAGAGGGCACGGTCTCAAGTTGTGCCAGGGGAGGTTTAGGTTGGACATTAGAAAGAATTTCTTTACTGAGAGGGTGATCAGACATTGGAATGGGCTGCCCAGGGAAGTGGTGGATTCTCCATCCCTGGAGATATTTAAAAAGAGACTGGATGTGGCACTCAGTGCCATGGTCTGGTAACTGCAGCAGTAGTGGATCAAGGGTTGGACTTGATGATCTCTGAGGTCCCTTCCAACCCAGCCAATTCTATGATTCTGTGATTCTATGACCTGAATTTGATTAGCAGCAAACAAATATATTGGATGTAAATGACTAAGAAGTTGAGTGCAGAAGCTTGGCTGTGAACACCTAGCCTGCGGTACCTTTGCCAAAACTTAATGAACATTTAAAATTAGTTATTTTACTTGTGCAGAGCTTGCTCAAGTAACTCTATATAGAACAAAAACCTAAAGAAAGAAAAACAAAACAAAAAGGTGAAAGAGAAAAAACCTACAAAATCTGTGGAAAAGAAACTGTAAATGTAGAACAAAAGATACAGACAGAATTACAGAATAATTTCTTTTGAGTGCAACCATTAATGTAACACTTCCAACTGTGACTCACAGTAAGCAATCATAAGTACACATCTTTCAAATACGTCCAGGCATGATGACTCAACCACTTTCCCAGGCAGCCTGTTTCAAAGCTTGACAGCGCTTTTGGTGAAGATATTTTTCCTAATCTAACCCTCCTCAGAAATAGAAAATAGATCAATACCTATGTAAACTATGAAGAAATATATTATTGAAAAAGTCCTGCAAATGACACTGTATTCAATAATTATCCCAAGCAAAAGAGAGAGAAGATGCTAAAACAAGAAGAAAAACAAATCAGTAATTCAGAAGACAAAATTTTTATGTCTGTGGCATAAATCTAGTGCAGAGATGTGAAAGTAAACTATTTGTAAAACCTAGGGATGGGTAAGAATTTAGAAAATGGAATGGTAAATAGGTACTAGGAGTACAAAATTATTGGCTGCAGACATTATATCTGAACATTGCAACTTCAAATTCTTCAGTTCTTCAAATTTCTCCTTCCCTTCCTTTCCTTTATTTTCATTTTAATTTTTCTCTCTCTCCTCTTCATATTGTATGAATAAAGGGATACTTTTTGGATGGCAAAAGGGAGAGATGGTAGCTGTCACTCCTTGTCACAGTTGCTCATGGAGACAAAAATACACTCAAGGTAAAAAAGAAAGTTCTGCTCTAATATTCAAACCTTCATATGTTGAAGAATCCTATCATTTCCTTTAAGGCAGCTATTTCTATTCTCCAAGTAGAGAGTGACCACAAACTAACAGCAAGCAGTCTTTAAAAGTTACAGCTATTTGCCTAAGATGATATCACTGGATATTATGGTATATATTAATATAATTCTTTTTTAAGTATATGTGCCAAGATTATTTCCCCACCTCAGAACTGTGCTATATACAAAATATGGAAACTGCACAGGAAAGTGAGTTTTCAGTCAGAGAGATACACCCACAAAAAATATAGAAACAGACTAAATGTCAGCCAGTTCAGATTGTGCACCATTTTCAAATCTCCAGGGCTGAGAAGAGCCTGATTACAGTCTGTTTAGGACCTAGATTGATAGTGAAAAACAAGGTGCTAAAAAGGCTATAGACTGCTTGAACAAAGCCCCACAACTTCTAGGCACACTCATACTCTTGTGTTTGTTCTGAAAATACAAGACAATGTCCTGTGTAAAAGATGCTGAATGTTTTTTTATAGCTAAAATGAGAAAGTCTGAAAAGAGCAAGCCACATCCAGAAGATGAGAATTTACTATCCACTGATTAAATGCAAATCAGGATTTATGAGTGGGTAGACATCTGTAATACACATGGGAAAGTAATGAAAGAAGCAAACAAGAAATGTAACACAATATGTTTTGTAGTCTGTAGAAAAGGCAGAATTTTGCTGCTAGCTTATGCTTTTATTCAGATTACTTTTTGTTCACATCATGAGAGATAAACACTGACTACTCATAAAAATCAATGAAGGGTTTGAAAATGTTTGATATTGCAAAGTATGTCTGTTCAAGCAGAATAACTCAGTACATTTTCAATGAATTTATGCAATTTACTCTGTCAATTTGTGGACTGTATTTTTATTTATTTTTCTGGAAAGGTGAGTACCAAATCTGCTATGCTGGTGTTATGCTGAACAGCAAAGGTGGTAGATGATATTATACTGATGCAACGAGTAAAGAAGATATATTCTTGAATGCAATAATCTTATTTCATATGTTTGCCCCATGCCATTTCTGCTCTGCAGTTTCATTTTTGTTTGTGTAATACAATTATCAGAAGTGTGCCTACCCTTTCCACACATGCAAAAGAAAAACAGAATTCAGCTATGTCACTGCATCATGATGACAGTAAAGCTGAGCTGGATGTTAAAATCACTAATGTTCCTGAAGAAAGTTGCAGAAGGAAAACAGAAACAGATCAGTCATATCTGAATTAAGATGCAGTTCAACAGACGGTCTTACTGTGTCTGGATATAATTCTTGATGTAAAATTGTGACCTATGGTCCC
The DNA here is from genome assembly GCF_036169615.1 of Heliangelus exortis. Lineage (NCBI taxonomy): Eukaryota > Metazoa > Chordata > Aves > Apodiformes > Trochilidae > Heliangelus > Heliangelus exortis. Next base: position 26,781,831 of record NC_092454.1, on the reverse strand, counting down.
AAAATTATCCAAGTCAGCAATGATGAGAGAAATAACTGAGAAAAATTAATCAGTCAAGCATTAAAGACTGCAAAAACTAACAGACTAAGCCTCTGAGAAATGATCTTATAATCATAGAATCATCATGGTTGGAAAGGACCTTCAAGATCAAGTCCAACCATCAGTCCTGCACTGCCATAACCACTATATTGTCTTTCGATGAACCATGTCCTTCAGAGGTCTTCTGCTTCAGTCCCTTTGCAGCAAACAGTGACATCTTTCACTATATCAGGTTACTTAGAGCTTGGGCCAACCTGACATTGAATGTTTCCAAGGATGGGGCATCTATCATCTCTCTGGGCAAACTGTTTCAGTGCTTCACCACCTTCATTGTAAAAACTTTCTTCCTAACATCTAGTTTGAATCTACTCTCTTTTAGTTTTAACCATTTAAAACCACTTCTAGTATGGCTATAGGGCCTGCTGAAGAGTTTGACCCCATCTTTCTTATAAGCCACGTCTGAACTGCTGAAAGGCCCTGAACACTATAACATGCAGACCAATGCTGTGCACTGCTTCACTTTCACCTCCCAGGTAGCTTGGCTATCCCCTGCAGAGCAGAGATGGTCCCCTTTATAATACTACCCTGCTTCTGTATTTTGTCACCCAGACAGTGTCAGAGGGAGCGGTTTATGAATCTTTTTCTCCCCACTGAAACCACCAGTGATAAAATTCCCTCTCAAGATGTCTCTGTATATGCATGCGATATTGTGTTTTCATTTTTTGCAAGAGCAGCCCCTCCTTCAGTGGCCATCCCCATCAGCTGAACACTGTCCTTGCAAGGGGAGCTCTGTCTGATGCCACCCTGACAGGCAGGACACTGTCCTTATTCCATAAGGGACAGGGGCAGGCAAGCTGTGCCCTGCAGAGGCAGAGTGACATCTTGTGTGTGCCCCGGGTAGAGACACTGGAGAGGGCCCATGCACAGAAATCAGGATTATTGCTGTGTCATCCCATCTGGACGGGCCCAAATGAACACCTGGCTGTGCAAGATATGAGAAAGCCTCCTAAAAAAAGGTGGGGTCAGGTGGCATAAAGAGTCACGCTCGACATTCTGGATGTGCGCCCGCCATCCAAGGACCACAGCTTCTTACCAAGATCATTGCCGGATCCAAGGGTGGTGATAGCTTTCCTTTATCTTTTTTATTTCTCTCTGTCTCTGTGTGTGTGTGTCTGTTTTTCTAACCTCATTTTGGCACATAAAGGTAACACAGTTTCTGACTTTGTTAAGTTTTACTCACCGGTGCTTTGTTAAGTTTTGTTAGTTGTAACCTGCTGTTTTGGCAATTTTCTTAGATTTTGCTAAATTGTAATCCATTGCTTTGAAAGTACCATCGTTTATAATTCTGATAGTTGTAATCTCACATGCTTTATGATCTTAGCCATTTAAAGTAGAATTGCCTTTTTATACAAATCCCCTGGGCAATAAACTTTCTCCTAGAGTACCACACAGAGAATTTCTAAACTTAATCTCACCAAATGGGTTGTTAGAAGAGATTAATTAGAGGAGGATTGGGCCCAGCTGCACCTGGGCTCCTCTCTGAAGGAGTTTAGAAAGCAAGGGGGTCCAGTCTGATTCTCCCTGGGCTGACTTCCGTTGTGGGGAACTCATCCTGTACGCATTCTATGGGATGTGATATTTGGTTTGGTCCCCACTGCTGGGGATCCATGCTCACTGTGTGAGATGTGACAGTGCCACACCCACCTTGTGGGGTGTGACACTAATCATTATTGAAAGCCTTTTAAATCTCAGTAACAAAAATATTCAGACCTATATATTCTTTTAATAAGCAAGATTTGAGCAATAAATAAAAAAATATAATTTTTAAAGGTCCTGTAGAAAGCCTACAGAAAGAATTTTGTATCAGCAGCCAGACTGTATCCTTAGGAGAAAAAGCTCACAAAAGCAAAATATCCTTAACATCCAATTTAATCAATTTAATGAAAGGAAACTGGAAACTTCCCTTAGGGAAAGTTAGGGGTTTACTTTATGTGTAAATCACTAATTTATCTTGAATTTATGAAGTAAAAATGAACTGCAGCACTCAAAATCTATAGGATACAGAGAGTGCTTGATTTTGTCTGAGTGATGATAGTGACTGATATAAGTATCAACAATAGGAACTGCAGTTTAAAGTTATTATGACAGACTTTCTTGGGTTTATATTTTCCTAGGGCACAACCTCCTGAATGGGGTAGCATTGGTTGAAAACTACATTGTCTGAGGTTTGAATCCAGTGCTTTTCTGTGGTGAGGTTCTGGAATCTGTCTCAAAACAAGTACTGCTCTTACTGGATGAATGTCAAGAAAGTAAATGAAACCTATAAATATTACCATAGTAGAGCTCCAGGCTCCTATACATCAAAGATGACATACAAGTCACATATGATCTGTCTACTATAATGTCTTTTAATTTGGTACTATGTCTTGTTTTTTCATTGTTGGTTTCATGAATTTCTGTATGGTATCAAGGCTGGAAAAATTTATATATCACCTGCCAAATATCTAATAACAGCATTAAATTAGCAAAATTCCATAAGAACAGACTAAAATCATTTTTTTGCTAATGCATTTAAAAGTCTTCCTGCATCAGAAGTTTTCATACCTAATGCTAATAAGAGATTATAAATAATTGCTAATCCAATCGAAGTTAGCTTGGGAATCTGATTGGCAAAATTAACATTAACACAGTGTGATGAAATATTGTTAGTATGATGTGAAGTATTTCCTACCCGGAATGTATGTTACAATTAGTGTTTTCCACCTTTACACCTAAAAGATAGTTGGAGTAAGGTTTCCATACTACTTTGTCCCCACTTCTGCAAAACAGAATTCTGACAAGATTCACACAATGGGCAGTATTACCCAATTTTATTTGTGGAGAGAGTGGTGAGAAGGGGGAGATTTGGAACTGGGGTAGAACTTTTCTGTTTATTTAAAGAAAATAACATTCTACATTCTACATTTCCTGACTGTAAATCAGATTTCTTATATGGTATTTTACCTGGATATCTGAATGAATGTGCACCTGTGGCACCAAAAGTATTGTTCTTCTGCCTATAGAAGAGGTTAAATAGAATTTATACTCTCGTACCCCAAAAACTTCTGGACTTCAGGAAGGATTGACATTCAACTTTACCCTGACCAGTAGTTCAGTCTTCAAACTCTTTATACATTCCAGAGCAATATATGTACAACCATGTCAAAGTTCTGTATTGATTTTTCAGATACATTAAATTGATAGTCTATAGAATGGGAAGTATTTAAAGTATTTGATTCTGATTGTCTCACATAAAGCTAAAGCCCATACGTATTCTCAATCCTTTATCCTTGGAGATTTTAAAAACACAATAATGTCATTGTGGTGTTTATTAAAATAAAAAGCCGACGATTCACTGTTTGTGATGAGGCTTTGTATAGCAAACACAAGTACAAGCCATTATTTTATGTTATTAGGTATTTGCTACAAGGCATTTTGTTTCTCTGTCTTCAGTGACAATCAAAAGCAAGATTTTCACAGCGTGACAGCTGCCTACTCACTTACTGATGGGAAAAAGTTCTTAGTATCCTTCTGTCTTTTCTTCTGTAAACAATTCTTTTCTTTAGCTCACAGAACTAAAGAATGTGATTCAGTAAGTGATTCAATATCAAGCACAAGTATATTCCTCCAGCTTTTCTTCTTATGAAATATTAGCAGGAGAAATATTCCCATTCTTCCTATGTATTCAGATTTAGGTCTCTAGAACTATTTGAATTTTATATTTCTTTTTGTGGTGTTTTTACTTTCATAACTTGCTAAGGAGAAAGCAGTCCATTACACAGCAGTTATAGCACTAACACAAACAGTGTGAACTCTGCATCTTGTTCTACAAAGGCAACTATGAGTACTCACTAATCAGTGGGAGACAATGTGTTTATCTCGATGCCTTTATCTGTAGGACAAATTCTGAAACCAGTAGCTAGATAGTCTTAAATGATATTTTAGTATAAAATTATGAGTTGTGTATATGGGTAGTGCAGTTGACTTCAGTTTTACTTTTTTTATTACAGAATGACAATCTACTGCATTAAATAAAACTATTTGATTTAAAACATATAAAAATCAGATATTTTCAGAAATAATTCCCATTTTATGACAGTGGTACTTGCACTTGGATCTTCTCTCATGATATTTTGTATGTCTGCTGAGTTCCTCTAGTGAGTCTTTTGTCAGCACCATTACCACTGTTGCATATTTTCATTTAATTTTCATTACCTCTGGGACTGGGTGTTACTCAGTAAGCACTAAATGCTAATTATTACGACAGATAACTCTCTTTTCCAGGGTGTGTTAACCACTTGGAATTAAGTGACACAGGCTCCAGGGATGTAGCAACCAAGTTCTAGCTGAATTCTTGAGCAGGTTTCCAGAAAGCCTGATGGCATACTGAACAGATTCAACTGTGTTCTGCTGTGGAAGTCCTTCTGCTCTTGCACTGAAGATTTTAAATCAAATATTACAATCCTTGTTTTGGCATTGCTGATGCTTTTCATACAAACGTGTCAGTCTAAGTAGAAATAGTCTTTATGTGATCTATTGAACTGCTTTTCCCTCCTGTGAGAATTCACACTTACAGGAGTGAGAGTTCAAGGTGGTTTGGGGAGTGATAGATTTTTGGTTAAAAAGTGACAGACATACTAAGTAACTGCATGCTCGTTCAGGCTGTGATCTTTAATTAGTACATCAAGACTGGAAAAACACCCTGCTCATTCTGGAAATGAGCACCCATGATGAGAGAAGAGCTACCTTATTTAAATAATTTAAATTGAGATGATTTTAATCAAATTTGATACTGAGTATTGCATAAAAAAATTACTACTCTTTTCTTTAAATTCTGATGCCACCATGTAAATGAGCAGCTCCCTTGCTCACAGATACGTGGCATCTGGATGACAATATTCCTTTAGGGTTGAAAATTTAAATTAATATCTACTTAAAGCTGGACTCATGAATAACAACTCTCACACAGCTAAGAAAGCAGGAATCTGTCATTCTGTTTTCCAGGCATGTATTTTATTGAGTTTTGAATAACAATTTATTTTTTTTTAATATTATCTAACTTACTGAGTCTAGCAACTTACTAGCTCATGGATGTATGTCCATGAATTCTTCCAGAAACATGTATTCCTATGCAAATATTTACATCTGCAGAAGCACACCAGAGAGCAGACAAGCAGCATGAACCTTTATCAGGTAACATAAATCCAGGAACAATGGAGACACAGGAACACACACACACTCTTTTTACTGGAGCCGCTTACAATACTTGCCAAAGCCCGGGAGAATCTAATATAATAACTCACACCAGGGCATACATGTATAATTAAAGCTGTAAACTTCTGTGGACCAGGGTGTCTTTTTGTTCTCTTCATGCATCTGTGGATCAATCAGCCTTTATTTGGGGTTATTTCGCCTGGAGGGATGAAGGCTCTGGGAAGACCTTAGAGTGGCCTTTCAGTAGCTGAAGCAAGTAGTAATAGAACAAGGGCTAATGGCTTTAAACTGAAAGAGGGTGGATTTTGGTTAGACATTAGGAAGAAATCCGTTGCCATAAGGGTGATGAGACACTGGAGGATGATGCCCAGGGAGGTTGTGGGTTCCTTACCTCTGGAAGTGTTCAAGACTGATCGGATGGGTCTTTGAGCAACCTGGTCTAGTGGAAAGTGTACCTGCCAATAGAGGGTGGTTGGGACTAAATGATCTTTCTTTCAACAGAAATCTTTCTATGATTCTGTGGTAAGGAAACAACTAAACATTAAAAATAGGAACTTTGTATGAATTTTGGCAGTCAGCCCAAGGAACTATGCAGAACTGTTCAGGTCAGCCAAAATAGTGTCCCTTGAGTGAATTTTGCTAATTATAATATGAAAACTACATCTCCAAAAGTTAAGATATCCATCTCTGCTTGTATATTCCTACTGACTGGACATCCCTACTGAGTCTGAGCAGCAGAATTCAAATGTACTGTATCTTTAAATTTAGACAGAGAAAATCTTACCCAATAGAATACAAGTATTGGAGAGTGATTAGCAATACGAGATTGTAAGTATTGTATAAGTTAATAGATTGATTATGGTTATAGATATTGTAAATATTCAGAGACAGGGGTCACTGTTTTGTAGGAATATCTCCATGCCTTTCTCTGCAGAACTGCTAGTAAATTGCTAATACCTCAACTATCTGTGCTATTGGCTTGCACATGGGTAAATGAACCCTATTTTGGGTCAACAGTAACAACCCAAAATTAGTCCTAAAAAGAACAACTGAAAGTAAGGAATATCCTCCTTCATATGTGAACACAGGAAAGCAAGGTATTTCCAAAACCCTACATTTCTCAAGATGCAATAAAAAATGCCTCTATAAAATGAAGACAGAAGGAAAACAATAAATTTAAAAAAAGAAATAGGCACAAAGTTAAAGATAAACTAAGCTCTCTTTTTTTGGTACAGACAGCTTGGTCTTTCACAGGGCAGAGCAGAAGTCCCCCATCTAATTTTCACATGGGGACTAAAGAGAAAAAAAGGAGTCAGCCATTTTCTTTCTGGTACAGATTTTGGGAGTGACTGAGACATAATAATAACATTTTTTTGCTACTTATCATAGCCATGAGCCCTCACACACATTGCTGGTGTAAATGCACAATGGAAAGGTTCACACATCTGACAAAGTACAAAGAATTGATTTACAGCAAAAGGAAACATCAGGCACTGGAACAACAGAGCAATAGATGCGTTGAAATAACTAAATATATTAGAAAAACTTGAAGCTTAAGACAGGGGATAGGCAGAATGCACCTTCAGACTTAATGTGCTTTTGATTTTTACTGGTACTTGCGTGAATTTTATGCATATATTAGACAGACTAAAAATTAGACCTATGTGGCTCCTTTACCATAGTTATTTGTGTATTTTAAATAATCAATAAAAAATTACTGATCAGAAAGTGTTCCTAATAAAATGTAAGATTTTTTAAGAGAACGTTAATACGAAGCTTTTTTATTCCTGAATTTTGAAAATTCCTGGTTATATTTTCCAGTTTTCTTCCTTATGTTTTACTGCCTGCAGAACAAAAATCTATGTCTTCCTCAGATTTTGTATACCATAATTTTTTGCTCTCTTCTCTATGCTATTATGCTCTATTATCTTCTCTATCCTTCCTCTGTACATTGAAATAATAGAATAACTATTCCATTAAATTACAATTTCTACAAATACTTTCATATCTTATGAAAAAGGCTAAAAGGCTTATAGATGCATTCTCACTGTAATTTTGTTACTGTACCACAATACTCTCTTGTAGCACAGGCCAAAAATCAAGTAACAAAGGTGATTAGTGATTTGAAATTAATGGCCATTAACAGGTCAAATGTATCCTGAGAAAAAAGCACCAATACCATTCTCTATAAGGTTGACATTAATTTTTTGCATTTAGGCTAAAGCCGAATTTCTCTCAAGGACTGGTACAAAATTGATTCTTTATAAAAGAAAATTATCTGTTTAGTGTACTTTCTGTAAAGCCTGGAAATATTCTCTCTCTTTTCTAAGAGCATTTCTGGATTATAAAGCTGCACTGAGGAGTACACAGCAAAAGTTTATACAGAAAACTTATCCTTTTATGTGTTCCCCCTAGAAACATGGAACATGGCTGACCTGAAATTTCCTGTATGAGCAAAATATCATTTCACTGCCAGAGTGTTACACTTAAAGTGTGAGTGCAAGCTCTAGAGTAATATTGACAAGGTGGAGCTAAATTATGAACTAATGCCTCTTTCTAGAAGACTGGAAATATTCCAGTAACCCTAAGAACAGTACCTGTTTTGGCTCATGGCAGAAACAGCACATATTGGAGAATTCATTATTTTTACATACCAAGCTCTGTCTGTAAATGTGCTTTATGAAAAGTAAATCACACAATACTGGGAATAACAACGCAGATCTGAAAACCAAACTGGTTTCCCAGATGTCTTTTCTGGCACTGTGGAGAGCATAAAATGGATGTACTTCCTCGCTGGGAATTGCCTCTCTCTGCCAGGGCTCTTCAGCTGACTGAGAGCCAAAATAATCCATACCAGTCTTCAGCATCCATTTTGGAATTATCTTCATGAAGACAGGAGGACATCTGTGGCTGGAGTGCCCTCAGCTGTGGTTACTTTCTTCCTTCCAGAACAAACAATTAGGTAGAATTAGGTAGAAACAAATAATTTTAGGTAGAAATTTTAGAATAACTGAGCACAATGACTGAATGGACATCAGAGTATTCTTCACTGCAAAGGGAGAATCACCTGCAAAATTTTGAAAAATATGTTACATGCAAAAGTTATGGTCTAATAATAGAATAGTATACAGAGATCTCAGTTATTGTTAATTTGTATTGAGCATAACTTAACTTCCTCATGTAGGAACTCACCCTTCTTTGCACAAAGATGCATGAAAGGTCTGAATTAAGACTACATGGGGATAAAGGTTCAGAGTGCATATCTGTTGCATCCAGCTTTCTGACTTCACTCCAAAAAAGGCATTTTAAAAAATTTAACAGACACATAAAAGTAAGAAAAAATTACACTGAGTAGACTAGAGATATTTGGTGCAAGGTAAACTGGCTAAAAATACATGAAAAATATATCTGCTTAAATAAAAGTGTGCATCTCGTTTTTCCCCAGATTTCACAATAGCAGAACATGGCTCTTATTACTTGCTTTGCATTTCCGATAATAAAATTTTCTGATTTGCATCTCTTATATACAAAAGCAGTCTCGTAGTAGCCTGCTGCTTGGAGGCAGTCCTTTAAGAGGAACTACCATGTGTCACAGTCCAAAACTATTACTAATTTATATTTTGTTTATGAGGAATAATTAGCCACTATGCATATTCACCCCACAAATTACAAATTAACCAGCTTTATGGTTTAAAAAGGACACTGGGCTGGAAAGGAGTCTTAGGAAAGGACTAATAGTGGGAGAACATGCAAGAAAAAAGGTTTTTAAAGAAGTAAATCACCTCTGGGAGAAGCTTTAAAGGAAAGAAAAGGGAAAGAAAGGGAACAGATTATCATTCTTTTCACCCTCTGCAATCCCTGGAGAATCACCCCATGATGTCTGAAGATGAATTTGTGATGCTCCCACCACTGCTCCTGATCCTTGTCACTGCTTCCTCTTGATGCTGCTCCTTTTTCCTTTGAATTTTTATCGTAAAAATCTGATACCAGTTTGAATTACTGCATTGTCTGTCTGGTAATTCTGTATCAGATTAGCATTTTGTCTTTTTAGTGCTGTGAAAGGAGAGGGTCTGTTGATGAGGTCAACTTTAATACATTTTAAAGAGTGTAAATAGAGCAAGGTGGTGCCAGCATTTTTCTGATTCAAGACAATTTTCTTATTTTCAGTGTACTGGAGGGACCACGACAGTGGGACAGTGTTTTATTGCTCACTGATTACCTCTGAATTCCTATGGACATTTGCCCCTTTTCAGTATTGTTGGTTTTAATGATAAGCAACTGATAAATTGATCTTTACCTTCGAAGACTCATTTAAATGAATGCTGAAGGCACTCCACAGTGGGATTAGGGTCAATACATCTGGCTTGGCATCTTCAGTGTGTGTTGGACATCTAACAACTGACAGACTTGTATTGGCTACACAGTGTATCATGAATATTAAACCCCACTAATTTTAAGATAGACACAGCACCTGTTTTAATTAAAGCATTCAGCCATGCAATACTATGGACCTGAACCTGGCAATAAACTCATCTGGGTCAGCTTTTTCCCTGGGTTGGATAAGCTGCCTTCTGCCTGTCAGAGGGTAAACGTGTCCAGGTGCTCATTCTAGAGAAGGTGATACATTCTAAATTCAAACTTCAGTTTACCTCAAAGTAACTTGGCCATGTTATCATGGCGGGGACTTCTTAATTTGTTTTTACAGAATTTATTTTATCTTTTGTTTTATCCTCTGAAATGCATTGAAATAGGGCAATTTATTATCCATGCTTTTCAATATAAAGATGTTATAGTAATACGGTAAGAAAGAGGTATGAAATGTTGTTAGTTAAAATAACACAATGAAAACCAGCCAAGCTGAAAACTTAAATAATCTTTTTACCATATCTACATCTAACTAAACTAAGAGGCTTCTCAGACTTGCCTTACCTAGTATGAAGACTGTTCTCCAGGCAGGTCTCCTCTAAGTCTGGCTGTGGTGTAGCTCAGCACTGCCATTTTGCTGATACTCAGTTTCTCAAGTTGTGATTTTTGAAGTATTAATCATGGAGGAGGAATCCATGAAATTATGTATTTTGTACTTCTCATTTCAGCTCTGAAGTATTCCTAGTACTTATTTTTCCCTGGCTCTCACATAAAGTGAAAAGGCAGTGGTAATCATCCCATGGAATCGGGATGGTCCAAAGACAGATTCTCGCAGAAGTTATTGTAATTGAGTGAAAATGTTCCTGAAATGAGACTAAGTGAGCAGTAGGAAAAGAACACATTAAAAGGGAAAATTACGAATGGATCCTGAAACAGCATGCCCCCTTCCAGAGTAGTCCACATGCATTTAAGACTCTTCCATTTCAGCCTCTTTTACCTCTTAGGTAAATTGTTCATGTCAATATCTTGTTGGTTTGAATCTGTAAAAAACTTCTGCTTTCATTAGAATATGCTGAGTTGGAAGGCACCCATCAGGATCACTGAGTCGAACTCCTGTCCTTGTGTAGGCACCTCAGGAATCACACCATGTGCCCGAGAAAGTCATCCAAATGCTTCTGGAACTTGGGAAGGCTTGGGGAGCCAGGGGAGCTTGTTCTAGTGCTCAGCTGACTTCTGATATCTACCTGCCCTTTTCCTGATATCTAACCTAAACCTCCCCTGATTCAACTTCCTACCATTTCCCCGAGTCCTGTCTGTGGTCACAGAAGTGAAGAAATCAATACCTGCTCCATTTCTTTCCCTTATGAGGAAGCTGTACACTGCAGTGAGGTATATATACTCCCCATAAGTCACTCTTTCCAGACCCTTCAGCTTCCTTGTGGCTCCCCTTTTGGATGTTCTCCAATAGCTTGATGTCTTTTCTATACTGCAGTGCCCAGAACTGCACACAATACCCAAGGTGAGGCTGTACCACTGCAGAGCAGAATGGGACAATCACTTCCCTTGACCAGCTGGTGATGTGCTTGATGCACCCCAAGACACAGTTGTCCCTCCTGGCTGCCAGGGCACACTGCTGGCTCATGTTCACTTCACCATCAACAGGATCCCCAGGTCCTTCTCTACTGTGCTGCTCTCCAGCCACTCATTCCCTAGCCTGTATCACCAGGGTTGCCCCATCCCAGATGCCGAATCTGGGACTTACCCTTGTTAAACTTCTCCTTTCCTTCCATTTGTTGACATTTATACACTTACTGATCTTTTACCAAGAGCTGCAGTTTTACAACTGCATAAAATGCAAATGTATTTCTGGAGAAGCAACCATAAGGTAACTTTGGTAATTTACTCAGTATTTTAGAATATTAATTGCAGAAATCTGGAACTGGCAGATATGCTAATATAGTGGAGTGCTTGAAGATATTAATGTTATTAATAAGGTTAATTAATGGTTATTTTAACACTACAGTTCTTGTATTGCCTCCTTGCAATAAACGTGTAAGAGTGCAGAGACACTATCTAACAGTGCATTTGAAGGCTGTTACCACAGTCTCTGGACCATCATTAAGCCAAGAGTCCAAGAGCCACGTGGCATTAACTTTAAGAAAAAAAAAATTCATTAATTTGAAACCAATGCATTGCCGGGCATCTCTAATTATTAACTTTCAAATACACTTACAAGGAAAATGTTAAAAAATGAGTCAGAGAGAAGTGCACCAGGCTGTCTACTCAGAAAGTAAACTCCTTAGCATTCAGGTCTCTAAATTTTCATCTTTACTATTTTTTCCTAGCTTTCCATAATAAAAAGTAGATATACAGGTAAGCAAAGGCAAGTGTGAGGTCTCCACCCTAGAAAAAAATAGTTTTCTAGTCATATACTGGGATTATGCATGCCGAGGGAATGAAATTTTACTCAGCTCCAAGACAATGTGTGGATTTAACTGTTTTTTTAACATTATAGCTTGGTGGAAGGACATTCAGCTTTTAAATTCACAGTCAGATGACCAGCTGCTTTTTGGTAAAAGTACCAAACACTGCTGTTCTTGCATCCTGACTGCATTAAAATGTATCCTGTTAACTCCCTTGAGGCTGCAACGTCTGGTTGTTCTGAATGGTATTCCACCTACATAAAACCTAGGTCTCCACTTGTCAGGGTTTTTGCCATGGAGCTCTTAGCTGTGTTTTTAGCACTGGTGTGAACAATACTCTGAAATGTCCTTTTCTTAACACTCGCTGATGCTTCCGCTGGACAGTCACATAGGTCAAAAGGGATAATAACAATATTTGAAATAACAAGTGTCACCATTCAGTTACATGTTTCTTCACTTCTTTTATAGATCTTTCTAAAACATTTCCTCTTCTCCCTTCTAGCAATTGTATGATTAGTCTGACTTCGTAGCCATTCCACCTGTTCAACTTAGAAAAATACCAAAATACATAGATGGAGGAGAAAAATAAATGTTCCTTTTGTGAACTGCAGCAGAGCTCAAGGATCTTGCTGTAATGAGCTCTTCAGAGAAATCATAGAATATTTGGGGTTGGAAGGGATGTTAAAGATCCTATTGTGCCACAGGGAAGAAGCTGTAGAGGAGCTTATGCTACCAGCTCTCCAGGAGGACTCTTATCTGTGAAATGAGGAGGGACATCAGATGATCTTTCAAGGTTCCTTCCAGCCCCTAACTTTCTGTGGTTTCTGTGATCAGACATGAGACCTTGTAATAACACCACCCTTCCAGGGAAAGCAGAAATTATAGAACCATGTTCTATAATACTCACAAAGCATAAATCAGAACTGGTTCATTACTGCCAGTGGAATTGCAACCTGTCATCCCATCATAGGTTAAAAACAGGGCTATTGAATCTTCAAACACATAATTTACACATTCTGGTAATTTAGAATAGCATTTTGGTCTTAGTTCTTATTCAAATGGTGAAATTAAGAGCAACATTTTTGTGTGGTTTATTTTTTTAGCAGGCACCCCACCCTTCCAGTCCAGACTTTTTCCAGTTCAGAACTTTCACAGGGAATTTTACAGTGAAACAGTTATGTGAAGGACAACTGAAATTGCAGCCACACTCAGTATGTGGTGAAGCTGTCAGATAAGCCACATTTCCTTTGTTTTATTATTTATTTATTGTAAAAACAATAGCCATCAAGTTATTTTTGCTTTTTATTTCTTATAGCTTGAGCCTGCAGCCTCAGGATTTTCTGAACTAGAGGTACTTGTATACTTGTACTGGAAAGCAATGTCATGGCTCACCATGTCAGCATAGAAAGGTAAGATGAGATTCAGTATTCCATGGAGCAGAAGCAGGGGGATTTGAGCTGTCTGTGTGGGATTAGGAGGCTTCCTGGCCTCTTCTGACAGTCACCAACAATAGAATTGAGTTCCTCACTAAAGTTAATTGCCTCAAGTCATCCACCAGCCACAGGGAAAGTAAGATTAATAAAGAGCATGTTATAATTTTGCAAACAATTTATGCAACGGAGCACATAATAAATAACCACATTTAACACAAACATTTATCAGAGCAAATTTATGTATCAATTTGTTCAGTGCATGCTAAGCCAGCCATTTATATGAATGAACATTGTCCTCTTCATGTCCTTTTTTTCCTCTGTTAAAATTAAAAACATTCATTAGTTAGGTGTGGTTTACTTGTGGTTTTGTTGTGGTTTGTTAAGTTTGTTGTTTGTGGATTATTTTTTTTTTGGTTTGGGGTTTTTTTTTTCAGATAGAGAGATGACAGTGACACATTTAAACTTCCCAGCCACTGAAATACAGCAAATACAACATAAAGTTTTCTGCAGAGCCTGGGCTGATGCCTGTTACAATTGGAAGCCATTATTTGAACAAAACATCCATCCACAAGTAATACAACCCTTTGCAATCAGTCTGTATGTATGCCTAAGTTCTGTGCTGAGATTTGAATTGAAACAACAGTGTCACACTAGAGAAAGAATGGTTTATGTTCTAATAATCTGGTCTGAG